>NC_081183.1:169791154-170130664 GCF_029867415.1 Vicia villosa | reverse complement strand
AGTGTACCATAGGTAATATGACATTAATATCAATAAGGATTTGTTTGCGACTTTGGAGGGGATGGGAGGGAAAAGCTTCCAAAAACGAAAAATTTAAAAAAGTATAAAAAAATATTTGACATTTTTTGTAAAAATAATTTTGTTTAGAATGATAAAAGAGACATTATCATTATTAAATTTTTAATTTTAGAATATTATAACAACCTAAAAACTATTTGGAAAATTTATGTAAGCCCTTCAAAACCCTCCTTAAATACAATTTTTGAATTCCCCCATTTTATAAAATTTTTGGTGTTATAAATAAAAACACTCCAAAACCCTCTTATTCAAAAATTTTCTCCATAAGCTACTGCTCAGATTCCAAAATCCAAAAAAAAATCAAAATTTAACTTTAGCTTATTTCAACAATGATTGTGTATTAAGGGTGTCCAAATTTTAAAATTCAAATTTGAGAATTAATTAAAATTTCAGCAAAGTATATGAGCAATTCGTGGGGGTTAATTATAAAATTTCACCCATCTAGATCATCAGCAATCGGTCTAATAGCAAATGATTAGACCATCAGTTAAGACAAATAAAACCCATGCCTATTTCTAGTTATGATACAAGTAAAAGATAACCCAGGGATTTTATGATCATCATAACAGACCAAATCTTTTTGAACTATGACCTTAAATCATTACAGGTACAACAGCTAATGTTCTATGACACCATAATATTACAAAATTGTGCAAAGTTATGCCTTGCATTCCTCTATAAGAAGCAAGCAAGACAAAGGGGACTGACAAGCATGCCCGTGTTGATTCGCTTACAATAGCACTCCTCCAGAGTGCAAACTCAACAACAAAACTTGGAAATCACCCACCTTTAGAGCTTATTTATTTGTTGCATTACTCTCAAGAGCAGACTGCAGCAGTGCAGTGACATTAATAACTGTTTCCATAAACAACAGTCTTACTTCTTACGCTGCCTGTGTTTAATTTTAATATGCTTTCTACCAGACTTGTCAACGCCACCAGTGCCCAACGAGAAACTCCCTCCCGCATTAAATTCTAGACTGCCAGAAGCCTGAAATGGAGATGGATTCTGTGGAGCAATATTCTGTTGACCCCCAAACTGGAAAGGGCTAGCTCCAGTTGGAGTTGGTGCTCCAAATACAAAATTTGATTGAGCTTGGGCTGGTTGCTGACCAAATACAGGAGTGGCGGGTTGAGTTGCTTGAACTGTGTCCTCAGCCATACTGTCCTCCATGCTCATCTGATCATTATTAACAGAAGCTGAACCAAATGCGAAGACGGGACTAGAATTTCCAAAAGCAGGCTGTGTATTGGTAGTAGCTGCAGCTGAAGTGAATGAGAATTGAGAACCTAATGCACCTGTAGATGATCCAAATACCATGGGAGAGCTGGTGGAAGCAACGGAAGGAGCGGATGTTCCAAAGGAAAACACAGAGGTAGATGAAGACGATGATGATGATGAACTAAAGGGGGTGCCGAACGGAGACGACTTGCTGGGCTGCCAACTAGGAACGCCAAACAAGGTAGAATTTGTGCCATTATTGGAGCTAACAGGGTTGGCTTCCAAAGAAGAAGCAGGGGTGCTTTGTCCAGCCGTTGTAGCAGAGTTAAAAATATTTGTTGCAGGACTTGAAGAAGGGAGCGATGAACTTCCAGTCAACCCAAACAACGGGGATGGTGCAGATGAACCAAATGCCACAGATTGACTCTGAGTCGAAGTTGCAAACCCACTAGTAGCACTAGGTGCCAGGGTACCAATGGTAGACCCACTTACAGTGCCAAAGATAGAACCCTGTGTCTGGGACTGGCTATTTGCAGATGTTGCCAATGAGCTAAGCCCAAAAATGCCATTCCCAGCATTTCCAAAAGCAGCAGAAGAGCTTCCAAAGGAGGTGCTTTCAATTTTGCCAATTCCAGCATTCTGTCCGCCCTTGGTTTCCACAGGTTCTGAGTGAGAAGATGAAACAGGTAAACTTGTTGATGGTAAAGGGGTGGATCCAAATTTGAAAAGGGAAGTTGTTGGAGATAAAGACGTCATCACTGAGGTAGAGGAACTGCTATTGCTGGACGTGTTAGCAACAGGGGTGCTGGTTGTCATGCTAGTGGTGGAAGCAGCAGTGGCACTGATGCTGCTGCTGCTTGTGGCAAGGGATGAGCTACTGAACAAATTCTGACTTGTAAGACTATTTGAAACCACGGGTAAAAATGGAGAGGACAATGTAGGGCTTGAGGCAGCAGATCCATCATTTTGACTTGAATTGTTGCCAAAAGTAAATATATTTGCGGGTGATGTTGACGATGATGTAGATGCTGCAGATGGTTCTGATGATCGAGCAGAGAATTCAGAAACAATACTAGCCTTGACATCAGCATTATTTGATTCAAGAACTTTTGGCACTGAATCAACAACACCGGCAGCAGAAATTGAGCTGTAAATGAAGGTATAGTTAGTGCATTGAATATTGTATCACTTCACATAGTATATGTTAAGATGCAGCTATATCTCTTCTAATTAAACTGTGCATCAAATTAAACTAAAATAATTATAAATTCAAAATTACAATTATGATATACATGACAAAAATTGTATAAAGTGAACAGGAAATAACTTCAAAATCCGAAGAGTCAGAGAAGACATAAAGATGAAGAAAAACTACTGTAAAGGGAAGGGGGCAAATCTGCAGCAGTCAATTTGAAATTAAGGATTTGTTTTGATTTCTAATAGTTTTCAAAAAAATGAGGCCAATATTGTAAAATGACATGAAGATACCGATAATTTAGTTTCGCAAAAAATTATAATTTAATATTTAAAACATGTAAACAATCAAATCAGTATACTGAATTTTATAAAATGTGAGTAAAGTTATAATAACAAACAAATTATAACTTATTGTATAAACTATATGTAACAAATATTTGTCACATAAAATGAAAAAATTTAGTTTGGAACCTGCATGTATGCGTCAAAATAATGATTATTGCATCTGTATTGATTAAAAAAATTCCCTTAATAGGAAGTAAAGATGATTTGTTAGTCTTTGTAAGGAAAACTATAATAAAATAAATATTATAGTTAACTGTACAAACCATTAACGGGACAAATGTTTGCCACTGATGCATGAAATGAAAAGTTTTTATTTAGAATCTAAATGTGACACATACAAAATAGTGATTGCACTATTTAGAATACAACAACAACAACCAAGCTTAACTGAAGTACCATGATTTGCTAATGATACTAGTACATCCCTGAAATCAGCAGATTGTATCAAGTAAACATGAAATAAGTTCAAAACGTGTTTTTAACAACACACAATAAAATTGAAGTTGAAGAGATAATACAACACAGCATGATAAATTTGTTTAAACTCGTACTCAGACTGTGAAGGTAGAAGTTAATCGTGAAAGATAATATATACTCCTAAGTTCCCAATGAGATTATTAGTCCAGAAACAAATTCTTCACTGACGAAACTGACAATAGAACAGGCAGAAGAAAACACAATTACACTGACCTGATTGAGCTCAACTTTGAGTCAGAAGCCCCGCCAAATTTGAAAAGAGTAGAATCACCACCAGCAGAAGAAGAGAAAGTAAATGATGCCTGTGGAATGCTGTCAATGTTTTTGTTGAAACCAAAATTAACAGATGTAGCATCAGCACTTGTTTCCTTAGATGGAGCCGCTTTATCCAAACCAAATACTGGGCCTGCTTTAGTGGACTCTTTTGATTGAGCATCAGCACCTGTTAGCTCTGTTGAAGGAACAAAATTATTCCCGGAGTTAAACAGGGGAAGATTAGCAGCTGATCCATTTGGTGAAGAGGACTTGTCGGAACCTAAAATAGTGAGTGTCGATGATTTAACTTCACCCATACTTGGCTTAACAGTAGGATCAGTAGCAATAGATGAAGTTATTGAAGTCGGTGTGTCAACCTTCTTAGCAACAATAGAACCATCAGCAGTACAAAGTTTACCGTCTGCGGTAAAACTTTTGGACGACGTCACTTCAGATGAAACTGGTGGCATCTTCTGTACAGGTTTTTCAATAGCAGAGACTGTTTTGTCAGCCGCAGCAGTAGAGCCTTTTGTTTCTTTCTCGGATGTAGAAAAAGGAGACACAGCTTCATTAGGATAGGCATCATCATCCAACTCCAGATAATCCTTTGAGAGAAGGGGGGAAAATAACAGTCAATAATGACGGTTTAAGATAATAAAAAATGTCTCAGTTGAAAACTCAATTCACTTCATACTATCAGGAACCAAATTCAAAGGGTGTAAATATGGTCAACTTTATACTAAACAACTGCTCCAATCATCATTATGAGATAACAAAATGGAAGAAAGTTAAAAAAAAATCAATATAAACATAGTCAATGGCTCAGAAGTTCCAATTTTAAGTTCCAAGAAAAACAATTGACAGATTATGTATGGTTTTTCTTAGTTTGAAGAAACATGAAGCTTTGGAAATGGAAACACATTTTCATTAAAAACAAGAATGCAAACAAACTATACGCAGTAGTCATAAAGACTCATAACATAATAAACACTTAAAGATAACTATAGCCGACCATCAACTTGATAACAATTAAGCATAATCTACCTCTTGTGCACTCATGCGGAATGCCCATGTTTTTGAGGGAGGGTCAGAAGAATCTACAGACTTTCCAATAGATATGACTTGGTTTCTTGGGACAGTAGAGTCTGAACCAGTTACTTCAGGAGCTGATCCACCGTTCAGTGAAACAGGCTTCAGACCATTTTCCACCTTGTTTGTCTTTGATGTCAACTTTTGAGAACTAGCAGACAAACTTTTAGGAGTGCCGTCTAATTTAGTATCCTTTACATTATCCAATAATTTTGAGGAATCTACTGTCTCCATGCTTCTAAGAGCTTGTCCTCGTAACATGGAAGATGACAACTTTGTTGGAGATTTATCATTCACATTTGGCAGCCTTAATACTGATGATGATTTTTCTTTGGGAGAAACCATATTATCAAGTTGCTGCAGTATTTTTGAAGCCATCTCACTAGATTTGGATGGTAAAGGAGGAAAGTTGCTGCTAGGCATGGTGTCACCTACATTTTCCGGTGGCGATTTGCTATGGCTGTAATTAACTTCACCCGACAGAATAGGCTTCTGCATGAAAGATGAAGGTTGCTGAGCAGTATCACTACCAACCCCACTACTAGTAATAGATAGAGGGCTGTCTGAGTGAGTCAAGGCCAATCCTTTAGAAGATAGAAGATTAGACTTGTGACGGATTCGGCGTATACGACCAAAAGATCCTATATCATTACCTAATACAGAACTTCTACGTTTTAATCCCTGCAAGGGGGAATCAGTTACACATCCCTTAAAGAAACTCTTAAATATTAGTATAAAAGGAGAGATTAATTAATCAACAGTAATCATACCCCTTGTTTAGTTCCAGAGAGTATACCATTGCCAAGTGCATGCTGAGTTGAAGATGACGGCCCATCTTCAACACCAACCCCAACACCCTGTAAAGTTAGAGAAATAAGATATTAGTTTCAACTTTCGAAACATCGTGTTCCAAAATATTTTCAGTAAATGGCAAACCTTGAATGTGGAGGTAGGGTATACTTTAGGATAAGGTGTTTGAGCCATAGTATATATTGCTGATCTTCCACGAGATCTTGGGGACAAAAAACCATTTTCATAAACTCTGGCATGGTTAGTAGCCCTTGGCACAATTGACATAACAGGGGATTTTTGAGCAAAGTGGCCTTTTAGTAGAGTGGAATCATCCCTGGTAGGACTTCGCAAGCTTAACACTGATGGGGATGCCTTAGAAGGCCTACTCTCCATGAAAGCCTTCGCTAGTTGTGCAGGTGAAGCAACACCTTCAACAGAAATCTATACAAAGCATATGTTTGTACATGTCATTTAGATCATGATAGGGTATTAATTTCAAATCCATAAGAAATAGGTAGGTATGAAGAAAATTGCCATACACTGGAAGTGACATGTGGGGTTGAATCAAGATGGTTTTCAATTCTATTTTCTAGTGCAGGAGTTTGGGGATGCTCTTCCTTTTGGTTATGATGCAACATTGATTCTAATGGAACCACTTCTGTCATCTTCCCTTCTTCCCCAACAGCGGTATCTACAGACCTTGAGCGCATAAGCTCTATCAAATGATCAGTCTCTGATCTGTTGAAAAGTGAACACTTATCATGTCTAAAATCAACAACAAGCTATCACAAACAAAAAAGAGATGTGAAAAATAGAAGAAAAAGAGATGTGAAAAAGAGAACAAAAAAGAGATATGCACATCATACCAAACATACCTCGTGAAAATCTTCTGCTTTAACAGTTTCTCAAGTTCAGGTAAACAAACTCGATCCGATAGGTGAGTTTGATCACTACTTTCACCAACTACTCCTTGTTGCTTGCCGGATGACTCATTTGCAACCTGTTAACAGAAACCATCAATGATGCAACCAACAAACTTGAAGAATAATCGATTAGATCAATAAGTAAAATTAGACAAGAATCATGCAGTGACAAATTTGAGCATGGATGGCTCTGTATATTGTAGGAAAAATCTTCGGATCCAGCCCAAGTTCTCATTGATCAAGTTTTGAGAGTTTGCTTGAAGGATACCAATTATCTCTAGCACAAGAGTCCAAGCCATTGCCTAGAGAGGAAGGGTACATGTGCTATCGATCTCTTTACACAAGATCTGATAATACCTCCTTTCCACATGCTTAGACCATCCATGCTCATATGAATAATAATAGTAGTAACCAGTCCACAACCAATGATGAATAACCCTCTCGAACACAGTCATCAATAACACATGGTGGATCTTTACGGCCAGCCAATTATCTGCCATATAAACATGGCTCATTGATAAAATTCCTTTTTGATTATATTGTGTTTGTTGAATAGAGACAAAGTGAAAAGGGAAGTTTTATTACTAGCTATTAGCCAACAATCATGCATTCTAATCTTCACAAACAAATTAGGGCTTTTGTAATTTTAAAGCACCACAAGACCAAAATCTGATTAGTTTTGAGGAGTTTATTTAAAAAATCAAAACATTGCACTTCACCGTGAACAATTTATATTTTATATACCTCACAAATGCTAGTAACTATTAAAACTTCATGCTTCCAGGGTTATCGACGGTTGATTGCTGACCATGGCGAAAAGCCAAAAATATGCCAGAAAACGCCATCCTTCACAAATTGGATATGGCGGTAGTAAGAAAATACGCCACCGAATTACACTACGGCACTGCCACGGCCAATATTTGACAACACTGCTTGTTTATATTTTCATGTGCCAAGCATTAAGCAATAATTTATTTGCAGATTACTAGTATCAATTCAGTCATTCCAATTCCAAACATAAACACTTTTTAATTACATCACCTCTTCCTACCCAAATGACTAGCAATAAAATGAAATACTCAACCAAATGTGCTACACAGCATATTTCAAAACACTGTAATACAACTGACCAACACAACTAAATTGTTCCATGAAAACTTAACTCTTCACAAAACATGTTGTAATTAAGTACGTATCATCACAGTTTTAAGCAAGTCTTTTTCAGGAAAAATTCTAACAGACCCCCTATATAAATAATGTAATGTCCACTAATCTTAAGCACGGGTTTCTACTCAATATAGAAGTACATGCAATCACCATCAGTTGAACATGCCACCAGAACCCATATGGTATTGACAAATTATTAGAGTCCTTAACTAAGAAAAGATAAAATCACATCTGAGAGAATAAGTTGAAAAACAATCGTACTAACAAGATGCATAAATTTTAAATGAATTTCATTAAGCTGTGATTAAACAAAGGTGTGACCAAAATATTATTGATAAACTTTTATGCAAACACACAATAATACACATACACATTCTAATTTAAAATGAAATATAAACCAAGCACATTTGTGGAATGACTCCTCCTAAAGATAAGTAAACAGTGAATATATATATCAGAAGCAAGCATACTTACAAAGATAGCTGCTTTCTGGCGTTTGTCACTTACTTCTTGTACTGTTTCTGTACCAAGAAAATCACAAAGGATAAACATAGAATCAAGTGATTACTTCAATATTGAGAAGTATCACGAACAAAGCAAATAGGAAGAAAAAACTGAAAAATCAGAGAAGTTACAACAAACAAGTTACCAAGCAAATACCCATTATAACAATTTATAAAAATATATAAGGACCAAAGAAAATTTCCATAGCCAAGCCATTGCTCTCCATTTTAATCCATACTAATTCAAGTGTACAAACTATATAATTGTTATCATGTTCTCTACATCAAAACCATTCAGATCATGTTAAACCTACAAGCTGAATCCAATTGAAGTGTGTTCGGTGATGCAGTCCAGTTTGATACCGCTATATATAAGAGACAAACTCGTATCTAGTGCTCAATCCTAACATTCCAATTTCCATTAAAAAAGATAAAGGTCTATCATCCTCATCATTTACTTTAACCTAATCAACACATCAAGCACATATACCATTCAGATTCAGAAACTAACTAACATTCAACAATTCATGCACTAAAAAATTCAATTAGTTAACAAACGCATAACAATAACCAAACATCCACACATACAATTAACACCGTCTTAAATGCTCTCAAACATTGACATTATGATTAACAAACTACAAAATCAAAATCTATAAATTCTCGTGAAGAAATTTAAAAGAAAAACTGAAAATGAAAGCAGCTTGGTTCAATTGGATAAAAAGGAGCAAAGAGAAACCTGAAGGAGGTGGTGGAGGAAGGCGTTTGCGGAAAACGGAGGAGAAGAGTTTGTGAGCGCTGTAAGTGATGAACCTCTGAGCGGGATCAACGAGCTTCGAGAGCCAACCGCTGTTTTGGTTAGGGTTTCTGAGGGCTGTCGGCGGCCGATCGTACGGCGTTGGTTGTGTCTTCCGGAAAGGTTTTTTTCGGAACTTGCCAAAGCCTCCGCCGCCTTCGTAACGGTTCTCGTCACGCGCTGTCGCCATCAGAGAGAGAGAGAGCAGTGAACGAACTTGAAATTGAAGGTTGGGAGCGTGCAAAAGTGAGGGTTTAATCAGCGATACAGAGAGAGGGAGAGTTATAAGATCTTTGTTATATTTTTTATTTTTTTTATGCATTCTTTTATTTTAATTTTTTTTATTTCTTTTAAAAAAAATATCAGCTTTTTTATCTTTTTATTTAATTTTTTTTCTTCAAATTTGTATAGTTGGCACATTAATTTTTTAGATGGTGCTGCTGACTAGGGCTGTATTTGGGAATGCGGATCCGAGAACCGGACCGGGATCCGAACCGCTAGAACTGGTCCAATGGACCGACCGAAACAGTGAACGGGACAGTAATGGATAAAAAAAATATCCGAATCCAAAATGAAGAACCGGACCAAATATCCAATGAGTAACCGAAAGTAAAAATATAAATATCTTTGGTACATCATTTCCTCACTTTTTCCCACTCCCTCTCTCTCATTCACTCTCAGACTCCTCTGGTCCTCCTCTCCTCCCTCTATCACTCACGTGTCTCTCTTCCTCTCCTCCTCCCATGTCTCTACCTCAGCCACCTCCGACGGCCTCCTCTTCCCCTCCTTGTCTCCGATAATAACTCCTCATCCTCACACACTAGTTATTGTTTTTACTTCTTCTTGAATCGTGATTTCGTGTATCTGTTTCAGAGAGATATCTTGGAGTATCTTCTTCGTATAACTGTAATGTATTCAATCTTTTTGTATTGTTATATTTCACATAAATTTCATGTTATTTACCATGTTTGCATGTTAGGTTTGATGCTTCGTTCCATAGTATGTTGGTGTTTTGCCCTATTTTGTTTTGCCCTAATTTGTTTTGACCTAAATTTTTTATAAATGAAATGCATGTTACAATTTTGACCTAAGTTTTGCCTATTTCAATTTTCAAGTTTGATTAAGATTAATAAATCGTTAGGGTTTTCTTATACTGAGTTTTTTTGATTTGTAAATGATAATAAAGCTCGATTAGGTTTTCTTATACTGTTCTAAATAAAGTTGGGCTTCTGTTGTTGGGTTTTGTTACAGTTTACTATTATATTATTGTTTAATTCTTTGTATTTTCTTCCATGTCGTTTCAAGATTCATCATTGACTCCTCCAACAATGGTGGATGATCTTATTGATATTGAGTTGTTGCTTGGTGACATCGGGGAAGAGGAGACAACGGATGGAGGTAATTTAGAGATTGGTGAGTTGATGGATATGGAGGTTCCAGTTCCGAGTGATACAACTACTCAAACCAACCCCACTGATAATACTACTACTCAGACCCCTACTCAAAATACTACAAACACAAACACTGATGCTTCAACCCCTCAAGTTGCCCAAGCTCAGAGTTCCCAGAGTCAGAGAAATGCTGATGGTAGAGCTCCTCGTCCCAAAAAATCTGCTGTTCATTCTGAAATGGTGCTGATTGTAGGTCCAGATGGCATTAAGAAGTGGAAGTGCAGATGGTGTGGAAAGCTTTACACATATGATTCAAAGTGGAAGAGTACCTCTAATGGTAAGAAACATTTAGATGCTTGTATTCAGAGAAGGTTAAGGTTGAAAGGAAATAATGAGAAAGAGTTTGCTCAATCTAGATTAAACATAGGTGATAATACTCCTAGTTTAGCTACTTGGACATATAATCATGCTAGGGTTAGAGAAATTGCAGCACACATGATTCTAGGTCATGAATTTCCTTTTTCTGTTATGGAAGGTGTTATTTTTAATGAATTTCTAAAAGAGATTTATCCATGGTACAAAAAGATTACTAGGCAACAGGTTAAGTTTGATTGTGAGACATTTTATGAGGCTGAGAGAATTAAAATGAAAAGGTCTATGGCTTTGATTAATAGGGTCAGTCTCACCACTGACTTGTGGTGGTCTGGTGAACAGAGGATAGGCTATATGACTGTGACTGGTCATTTCATTGATTCAAAATGGCAGCTTCATAAAAGAGTTTTATCTTTTAAGAATGTGCCACCACCACATTCTGGAGAGGTTTTGTGCAGGGAATTGATAAAGGTAATGGATGATTGGGGAATAAGGGATAAGGTAGCATCTATTTCTGTTGATAATGCCAGTGCCAATGATAATTGCATTGCTAGGTTGAAGAGGGATTATTCTGGTAGGAGAAATTTACCCTTAGGTGGTAAGTTATTTCATGTAAGGTGTTGTGCACACATCTTAAATCTGTTGGTGCAGGATGGGCTTGATATGATTAAGGTGTCTGTTGATAAGATAAGAAATGGTGTCAAATACTTGCTCTATTCTGAAACAAGATGCAAATCATTCAAAAAGATTGTTGATGAGTTGCAACTTGAAGGCAGAATGCAAGTGTTGGATACAAAGACTAGGTGGAACTCAACTTGGTTGATGTTGTCTACTGCATACCATTACAGAGAAGTGTGGCCTAGATATGCTGAGGAAAATGGTGCATTTCTCAGTTTTTTGCCTGATGCAAATGATTGGGAAGATGTTCATGATATTTGCAAGTTTTTGGAGGTTTTTGCTGATGTGACATCAATTATTAGTGGCACATCTTACCCTACTGCTAATCTGTTTTTGTCTGAGCTTTACAGAGTGAAGGTTTTACTTGATAATCCTTCAAGAATCTCACATAATCCTCAGTTGCAGGCCCTTGCTAGTGAAATGAAGTTGAAATATGACAAGTATTGGTCAGAGTCCAATACATTGATTTCTATTGGTGCAGTTCTTGATCCAAGGTATGAACATCTTAGCATATGATGTATGATTATTATCTGAGGCATGATTAAAATTCTCTGATCTTGATATGAATGATTATTATCTGATGCATGATTGGTATCCTGTTATTGATATGTATAGTAGTGAGTTGTGACTTAATTATGTCTTATTAAGTTGCCTTGCTGCTGGTTGTGGTTTAATAGTGCCTACTGCCTGCCTATGATGTAATCTTTTCTGGAATTGTATGAATTATTTATGATTACCTGAGGCATATGATGGATCCTGTAATCCTGTTCTTGATAGGCTCATTTAAGTTGCCTTGCTGGTTGTGGACTTGTGGTTTAATAGTGCCTATGATGAAATCTTTTCTTGAATTGTATGAATTATGAATTATGATTACCTGAGGCCTATGATGGATTGTTTTGTTGATATGCATATTAGTGAGTTGTGACTTTATAGTGCCTATTTTCTCATTTAAGTTGCCTTGCTAGTTGTGGTTTAATAGTGCCTATGATGACATGTTTTCTTGATCTGTATTATTAGAATTCAAGATTCTGAGGCCTATTCTGTTACCTCTTGGTGACTTTAGTTGGGTTTGTGGCCTATTCTGTTACCTCATTAGTTGTTAATGCTGCCAATGATGAACAATAATTCTGAGGTCATTAATTGTTAATGTTGCCTTTCCTAATGAATTATTCTGAGGCCATTGTTGTTACCTTATACTTTATTTTATGCAATAGGTATAAGATGATCTTCATCAAATGGGTATACCCCTTTTTGTATCCAAATCCCACTCAATCAGATACATATCAACAACAGTTGTCTGAAAATTTAAGTACCCTCTTCCAATTGTATCAAGATTCCTATGGAACCAATGATGCAACTACCCCTACTGCTGCATCTGAATCTCCAGAAGTAGGATCTACTTCTGGATTGGGAAGGAGGAACTTTGAAATGTTTTTAGAAACTGTTGTGGGTAATAATTCCAAATCTGACCTTGAATTATATTTTGAGGAGCCTCCTTTGAAAGTTCCCCCTAATGCTAAATTTGATGTTTTAACTTGGTGGATGGGAAATGAGGCCAAATATCCTGTTCTTAGTAAATTGGCAAAGGATATCCTAACTGTTCCAGTTACTACTGTTGCTTCAGAAGCAACTTTTAGTGCTGGGAAAAGGATTATTGATCCTAAAAGATCTTCTATGAAAACTAAGACAGTTGAAATGGTGGTTTGTGGAGGTGATTGGGTGAAGGAGAAATATGGAATAAAGAAGGGGTGCACTGCTTCTATTGTAAGTTTATTTTTCATGTCTTCTTTCAATTCTAACTAATAGATGTTTATTATCATCAAATCTTAACTAATACTTTTCAAATTTGTGTTGTAGCTTGAGGAGCCACAAGATGAACCTTTGACATATCATTTTGGTGAAGATTTGGGTGTTTCATTTACTGCTGCTGCAACTTGAAGTTGAATACAATGCCAATGATGAGATTGTTCTGAGGCATTATTATGAAATGTAATGATCTTTTGAGTTTCTTTTGACTTATCATTTTGAAATGCTGCTGCTGGTTGTCATTTTGAAACCTCATGTATTTTTGATACAATTATCTTTGGTAGCCTCTTACCAAAACATCAATATTTATCTTGGTATATTATATAAGTTTGAATATTATATGAGTGAATAGTGATTATGAAATGCTGCTGCTTGTTAATTTCACATGTAAAATTATTAGTTTCATTTCATGTACAGTTTGGAAACCCATAAATAAACATGAAATTTCATTATTTATTTTTTGTGTATCGGGTGGTCCGGTTACCCGATCAACAACAACGGTCCGGTTTCGGTTATTTTATTAAAAAAGATCTAATTCGGTTCGGTCTTCGGTTACCCGAAATTGTTGGATCGGTTTCGGTCCAAAAATTTAACCATCACTGTGCTGGACCGGTCCCGGTGTACCCGGATAAATTTTCGGTCCATGAAGCGGGATATCATTTATCCGGACCGAACCGGACCGATAACAGCCCTACTGCTGACATAGAAATGATCATATGTGATGTCCCATCACATAATTTTGTCACGTCATTTAAAAATATTTAAAAATAAAAATTGTTATTTAATATATTTAAATTTTAAAATTTTATTTATTAATTTATATTATCATATTTTATTAATTTATAATAATTTTGAAATCGATGTATTAAAATGTAATTAGTTTAAATTTGAAAATCAACTCATGCACTTCTATAATATAAGAAAGGAAATTGTTCTGGAAACGACAACAACACTCTTGTTTAATTTTGTGTCAAATCTCATTTTTTGGGGTAATTTGAATCTAATCTAATCATCTATAATATAAGAAAGTAAATTGTTCTGGAAACGACAACAACACCTTTGTTTAACTTTGTGTTAGATCTCATTTTTGGGGGTAATTTGAATCTAATCTAATTATTTGTCAGACTGTTAGCTGGTTTTGGTTATATACTAATTCTTCATTAGACGGTTTTTGCCTGAAAATGAGAGTTTTATATTATTTGGATACACTTGAGTTGCATTTGAACCAAGACTATGTGACATAAAGCAAATTATGCAGGACAGTAACGGGTGGTAAACAAGGCTGCTGCGAAATGGTGTTGCCAATGAGTAAATTGTCCATACCATTCCATCATCTTTCCTTTTCTAAGAAAACGTTATATTCTCTCTTTACTTTCTACCTTCCACCAACAACATTTAGCTCTCTGTTTTTCTTCCTCAAACTTGTTTCAATCTTTTCTCTGATTTTTGAGTTCTTCGTGGCTAGGCTGCTTGAGCTGTTAAAGAACATCAATGAAATGAATGAGCTTTGGAAAGTTATCGTTCGAAGCCATCACAGAAGGAGCGTTTTTAATAAAAATAAAGAACATTTTGAGATGGTTGTCGTTGACAAAGATTTAAGTTTGTATCTCTGGTTTTCTTCATTTTTGTATTCCTTTCTTTAAGTGCGGTTTTATTTTTTCATGGCTATTAAAATCCACTTCCTTTATGTGAGGCTTTAATGGAAACTGGTTTTTGTTTAAACTTTGTTTCATGGTTTCTGTTTCATCCTGTGTATGATTTGTGTTAATGGTATTCTGAATCAAAAGTTTGGGTTTAATGGAAACTGGTTTTTGTTTAAACACTGTGTCATGAAGTTTCTGTTGGTTTAATGGTCTATTTTCCTTTTTTTTTTGCTCTGGTTGTTATATTTTATCAACAAAGTTCCCAATGATTTGTTATATGGTTTGTGTTAGAAACTTGTTTTTTTATATCCTCACATATTGCTTTGGTTGGAAACTGGCTTTTTCTGCTTTGGTTGTTATATGATTTGTGTTCATGTTATATTTTTTCTAAATCCATTCTCTTTATTCTGGTTTTTTCTCTGGTTTCCCAACTTTGAATTAACATAGTAGTGTTATATGCTATATCAATCCATTCTCTTTATTCTGGTTTTTTCTCTGGTTTCCCAACTTTGAATTAACATAGTAGTGTTATATGCTATATCATAAAGGGTACTGATATCCATGTCAAAGTTCCCAATGCTTTTAAACAAGCGTATGATTCAGTATTAACTTTTGGCAACACTTTTACAAATTCAAACTTCCAAGTCTCTGTCAATGATCTGCTTTTCAAGCCCTCAAATCACAAATATTTGTTGACATTTACTGGTGGTACATCTGTTACAGATAAGAACAAACATGAAATACCTACAAAGCCACTAAAATTCACTTCATTTACTGATATTATAACTGGCAAATGGAAAAAGGATGTTCTAATAGATCTGCCCAGTCAAACTTCATAACATTACATGTTAATAGTATTGACGAAATATATTAATCTATAATATTTTTTATTATTTTTCAGATGTAATTGGAATGGTGACAGAAGTTGTCTACACACAAATTCAAAAAGGAAGCAAAAAACAACAGATCAATCTATTGTTGAGGGATTTGTCGTATGTGTATTACTTATGAAACGTGTTGTGTCAGATTGGGTTTTTTTCATAACATTAATCATTTTTGTGATTGTTTAGTGACAACATTCTGAATTGCACTTTGTGGAAAGGATATGCAATGCAATTCCATGATTTCAATAAAAATAGGAAGGATTTCTCAATCCCAACAATTATTGTTTTGCAATTTGCCAAAGTCAAGGAGGAAGGTGTGATTATTTTGTGATGGCTTTAATTTTCCATTACTGTTTTATTACTGTTTTATTATACAATAATAATTCCACTTTTCTTATTTCATATAGGAAAGTATCTGTTATGTGTTTCGAACACTTTCAATGTTACAGTGTTGTTAATCAATGATAACTTACCTCAGATTAAAGAATTTCTTGAAAGGTTTCATTTTCTACCAATTTACTTGTAGAGTCTGTTTGGTAACACACAAAAAGTAGGTTTTAGTTTTTCAGCTCGTATCAATAAAAAAATTATGTTTGGTAATTGTCATTTAACTTGTAGCTTGTAGCTTTTTTTACTAGCTTTTGGCTTTTTTCTCAAAAGCTTTTTAGCTTTTAGCTTTTAGCTTGTTATCTTTTCTTCCATTTGTACCCTCAGTATTTTATTAAAAATCCATTTTTATCCTTTATATTTTATTGTGATTTAAATTAAATTAATTGTGTTTTAATTGGGGGAATAAAAAAGGTTAGTCATTATTTTTACCGTGGAATTTTAGACAATAAACTTAATTTTATTATTATTATTATTATTATTATTATTATTATTATTATTATTATTATTAAAAACTAATGTAATTGAATTGAAAATTACAATACTATTCTTTTAGTTATTTTGTTAAATTAAATTACAAAATTTATATGCTTGCTATATATTTTTTTGTGTTATGTTTAATTTTATAATATTTAAAATATTTTGCATCATGGTGATTACTGCCTTCTTTTACTCCATCAAAACTACTAACTCCTTTTATTAATAGTGTCTGTGTTACTGTCATATTATAGTTGGCGCTTCTCTAAATCACTTAACTTTTGGAATTAAGAAAATGCGTCCATAGCATTTATCTTTCTGTCGAACTCGACAAGTTGTCGAATGACAGTTTTATACAAACCTTTTCGAGATTCTGGTGTGTCGAAGAGACAGTGATCTTAATCTTATAGATTTGTTCCTGAGACTCCTCCAAATCATGTTTACTACGTGGTCAAACCACTTAGTCAACATAGTTATTATGTCGAAACGTTATATCGAATTATTCTTGACACTTAGCAATTTCCAACATAGATATTGGAATCCTTGTTGACTTTTATTGACTTTTTCCAATTAGAATTTCTAAGCTACCATGATGTTATAATCTTTTCAAGCTTATGGTAATGCTAACTTTCATGATGTACTTGGAGTGTAAACAGATAACCAAAACAGTTGAATGTTGAGAGGATTTTTATATTTTGTGAGGATCTTATCACTTATGATGTATTATTTGGTAAATTTTCCTCTTATTTGATTTGGCTATCAAAGACTTGTTCATGATTGTCATACTCCCTAAAGTTTAAAATGAGAAATTTCTTACTACGTCGCATGTTTCGTTTTATTTTTTATTTTTATTTTGTTTTGAGTCATAAGTTGAAATTTTGCTCAGAGAGTATAGGTTTAAGTGTGGGGGAATTTGATTAGTGCATTTCTGCATTTTTTTACAACTTTGTACTTTTAGAGGTCTCTTTGGTTTAAGTGTTAGTTTATTTATTTTATTTTATTTTGAAATAAACTGCATTTTGATGTTCGCTTGTTGTGCAAATCATAACTTAGGCTACGAGTATCATATTGACGTATAAGAGTAGGCGGTGGCGGAACCAACAGGGGACAAAGGTAGGCCATGGCCACCCCATTGCTTTTTAAAAACCAAAATTTACTGCCTATCATTTGGTACATATTATACTATACTCCCCCGTTCCTTTATAAGTGTCACTTTTGTGAAAAATTCTGTTTCAATTTAATTGTCACTTTCAAATTTCAATGTAGTAATCATTATAATTTTGTCAAAATTGCCCGTAACTAATTATCATGAGAGAAAAAAGTATATTGAAATGATTAAAAGTTTTTGGTATTATAGACAAAAGAAAAATTATAACTTAAAAAGTAACAGCCATCATTAATTTTCTTGGTACATTTAAAAAGTCAAAATGTGACAATTAAAAAGCAACGGAAGGAGTAAATAATTTGATAATAACATTGAGATGCATTACTATTCCTATTTAGCTATGATGACCCACGTACCCTGAACTTAGCTACATGTCCATCACTTAAAACAAGTTAACCTATATTTTATATTTATACTTCACTCTATAAGAGCATCTTTAATTGTAGGAACTAAAATGGGTAAGCTAAATGATTTTACGTGGGAGCAAATTGACATGTAGGACTTAAATAATTCAAAATTGATTAAAGAAATTTTTGCTTCAATGATGATTGTTTATAAAGAACTTAAATTGGTTGTCTTTGTTACATATGTGATACCTTTGGCCTGTTGATATTTTAGTTACCATTATCTTTCATTTTATAATATTAAATTACCTTTTTATGACAATGGAACTAAGTTAACATTGGCTATACAGATAACGACAACTATATTTATTGCCACCTCAATTTGGTGCAATGTATGAAATTTATAAAGAACCTAAACTATAGTAAATATTCTCTTTACTTCACCTACGTTAAAGATGCTCTAAGTTGGAAACTCTATCTATATATAACCCCTTATTACTCAATTAGATTAACTATTATTATTTTATGATTAGTATTTTTAATATAATATTCCAAAAATTCAAATTTTATTTAAGAGTCTTATAATCAAACACAAATGTAATAGTCTATATCAACCCTTTTTTTTTAATAGACACAAGTGACATTTTAATAAGACTTACTTTAATAGGTAAATCATATTAGTAGATTCAACTAACTTATCAAATGTAAGTATCTTTCTTCAAATCCAATAGCTCGAGATTTATAATTGTTTCATCTTAATTTAATTCACTTATGTATACTTTCATATTTAAAGAGTAGATATTATTATTATTATTATTATTATTATTATTATTATTATTATTATTATTATTATTATTTAGAGAGATCACTTATGTACTTTCTCTGCTGATAACATACTTGTCGATAGTAAACCTTTTTTAAAGATATTAAAGTATGCATATTTACTCGTCTGCCCGCTTTTTTAATGTGCACGGCAGAGAAAAATAAATGTCTGTACATCTTTTAAAGAGGTATTTATATTGTACATGAAAGATATAAATAAGGTAAGCAAAATAAATAATAATAATAATAATAGTAATTGTCCGTTATGTCAACTTATCTAATTTTTCTTGGTCAACTTTCAAGAAAATTATTCTATCAAAATAAAGTGTGTTATACCGAATCATTTTTCTAATGTCATTGTATTATGTCAACTGGGTCATTGTTCCTCTCACTATTATTGTGCAATAAATTTTAGACGGGACACTTTGAAGATAAATGGAGCACATGGAAGGACGAACAAACTATTTCTTCCATCGACGAACCCAACAATAAGGTGTATTTACATGTTTATGCAAAGTAAATGTGAAAAAACTATTTGTTGCATTTTTCATCACCATTTCACTAATACTTTTATCATCCTTATTAAAACAAGTAAAACGTCTGCAGATTTACTCTCTTGGTTGGAGCTCTACCGTCATAACAGATAAAACACAACTCTGGAAAATGGTGAAAAGAGAAATATTATCTCAGGATGGAGAGGTATTTATATTATTCGTTTACAACTTTTTAGTCCTAACATATTTTTGGAGGCATTGATTTAATGTTTATTTATTTGTTTATCTATGGATATAAAACCATGTATATTATTTAAGTTAATTATTTCACTTTTTTTAGCAAGAATTCATGTAATTCAAGCATAGAAAAGAGTTGTTGTTCTACCAAATCTACACTAAAACAATCTATCTCTATTCTTCAGGTATCACATTATTTATATTTTATACTAAACCAAATTATACTTTACGAGTAACATATTTTAAATGTATTAGTTTCTTGATCATATATTTCATGATATATTTGTAGTTTTTTAAAACTCAATACTTCATTGATAAAGGGGTGTATGAAGAATTGATTCGACTATTTTCAAGGTATGAAAAATATTATATTACACTAATTACTACTAATACTACACTATCTTTTTTCTCTAAAAGATTATAATGTTGTAGTCTTACGTTTTTGCTCATTACTGTGGAAATCAATTGCAGGAAAAAAGATAATTCTTCCCATAAAGATTTCATGTTCGGCCTTCCTCATAAAGAGCGTCATTGATTACACACGATAATATGATGCAATGTATGCCCCGGTCTTTGCATACAATTTAATGCATGTGTTTGTTTCTCATTCTCAAAGTGTATTAATATTATTATCATGTTTAGAGATCATACATGAGATGGTATCTTAAATTTGTTGTCTTCTACTAATATTGTCTATATATGAATTAGATTTTAGCATGACGTATAACTCAAACTTTGGAAGAGACATATGTGTTATTGAATTAGTGTCCTAGGGTCATGTCGGAAGAAGGTATGGCTCATAACACAATTTTAAATGAAGCCTTTTATGTTGTGTCTAACTATTCATTTTTTAAAATGTGTCATACAATATAAATACCTCTTTAAAAGATGTACAGACATTTATTTTTCTCTGCTTTGCACATTAAAAAAGCGGGCAGACAGGTAAATATGCATATTTTCCTAGCGTTCAAACGGGCACTCTCGTGCCCGTTTGTCCGCTTTTAAGTAAGTGATCTCTATAAATATGCATATTTTTCTCTGTTGTGCCCGTTTAAAGAGTAAATATGCATTGTACTTTATTATTATTATTATTATTATTATTATTATTATTATTATTATTATTATTATTATTATTATTATTATTATTTATTTTAAGGTTTTCATTTTGATATAATAAGTTTAATTGTCACAATTGTTATGGATATATAATGAGTTAATTTTTTTGCGCCATATGTTAACCTCTGGGTTTATTGTGCTTTGTTAACTTAAACAAATGTTAAAATTAGTTATTTTTGTTTAATTAACAACGGTAAAATTTAGAAAACATTAGTTAAATTCGTCGCTAGTCAGACCAAGAAAAATGATTTTTTTTAAAGAGTTAAGGGATTAACTTAAATTTTTTGTAAATTAAAGGATCAAAATAAATCTCAAGATTAATATAAGAAAAAAATATTAAATTATATATAATCATGTTACATTTCGTTGATAGCTATTATATTTATTATAATTTAACTGTTTTACACATGATATAATTTATATATTTGCATATCATTTTTATAATTATGTTTATTTGGGCAGCCATCCCAAATTTGTTGACCTGGCTCCACCACTGAGAGTAGGAGTTAGAAAGCTACGAGAAAAAGCTACAAGCTTAACGCTGATGCCAAAAGCTAACTCAAAGTGATGATTATTCAAATATTTTCGTTTTTTACCAGACTTTTGGAAGCAAAATTTATTTTGTTTTATCTTGGACCATTTTATGTTTTTGGGCCTAGTACTCTTAAAGACCGAACCTTTATTATACTTATTCTAACTTAAGCCATTTTATGTATTATGTGTTTTTTTAAATAATTTTTCATCAATGAACTCATTATTTACTATATTATTAATATATTTTGTAATTTTCGATGTTGATATATGTGTATATTATTTATTCATTTTTTAAAAATATGGAAAATAGTGACTGATTAACAATTATTTAATAAAATAAGACTCTAAGTCAATCACTAAAATCGATCACTATTTCGGTCGAAAAAAATTCAATCGCTGTTGGTTACTAGTTCGATCATTAAAACAAATAGTGACTGATTTTAAGACTTTAGTGACCAAAAAGTTGGTCACTAAAGCAAATTTTCTAGTAATGAATCACAGAATTTAGAACACGTACTTGTTTGAAGTTTTTCTCACATGGTCGACTAAACTTCCCTTTCGATCTGTTGTTTCATCAATTCGTCCAAACTTGAGGTTTTTATGTTATATATTTAATTTTATTATTGTTATTCCTTCCATATTAATTTTATTTGTATTCTAACGCTTATTTCGAATTCTAATATAATTTGATAGAATTTGGTTTCTTTGGGCATAATTGATAGATTGTAGTTTTACAACACTTGATTGTTCAACTATAAGTCACTGTCAATCATGATGCATTATCCGATAATAGGAATTCAAATTTGCATAGGATAAATTGATGCTTGCTTAATGTACTCTATAGGATAGATTGACGCTTGCTTAATGTACTATATAGATTGACTACTTTTTTTATTAACTCGTTTTTGACCAGTGTGTGACAACGACTCAAACTTGATGGCACACAAGAGGACCTAGCCTTTGACCGGGCATAGTCCTCGCCGACGTTAAAGATTTAACCAGTTCCTAACAAAGGGGTTGGTAAGGGATAACAAGCCACAAATGTGAATACATTGTTGAAACAAAATTATAAGCGTGCAAAACAATGATACAAAATCACAGGAAGACAAAGCGATGAAACAAAATTGCAGGCGAGTAAATCGATGAAACAAAATTGCATATACAAAATTTGTAAATAAATGGTAAAATACATAAGCGCAAAACAAAAAACCAAGCAAATAAGGAACAAATAAATTACTTGCAATTAAGTAATGTTCAAGTTATAGTACAAATGCCTTAACGACAATAAAGACTACAAAACTATTACGCCTTTTTTCAAACTCATAGTCTTCTTCAATCTTTTCCTACTCACAGATTATCTCTCCATCAATAACCTTCTTTTGTAGATCCATCATCTCCCGAGTTTCTCAACGTCTAGACAAATGACTTTAACTTGGTCACGAGCATTATGGAAGACATCCAATACGCCTTTAATACCTTCGGCAATGACATCCTTTTATTCTTTCTTCAACTCCTTCACATGCACCTAGTGATATTCTTTCTCCTTCTCCAAATTCATATTATCTGCAATGACTTGGAAAGACAATCCTTCCTCAGTGGATTTCACCTTCTCTAGCTTCTTCTTCTTTTTGTCACCCAAAAACTCTTCTAGGCCAGTCACATTGGCAGCTAAAAGACTTTGGATATAGGCGACACCCAATTGATTGAAACATTTCGTGCTTCTTGAGAAGTCTGAGGAACCTTGGGAGGGAGAACAATTAGAGATTTGGGAAGAGTCACTTCAGGGACAACAAGAGTGATCCTAGCGACATAGGAGCCAAAAGACTTAGCCCTTTGGTCTAAACCTTTTTCCCCATAGAAAGTAAAGAGACACTCATGGATAGGGAAAAAACATATATCAACATAGTTACAATCCCTCCTGTTGACATCAACGCGTGAGACTAACCAATCAGAAGAATATCTCACTTCTATTTGAGCCTCTTCCACCTTCTCGACACTATCTAAGAAAGTAATTGTTCCCATTAACTCAGGATTCACCCAATGATACATTCTTGCATATGCCAACGACATTAAGTTTACATGTCCTCGTTTAACCATTTTACATGGTTCTCATGTAAAAGGTAACGCCGATCAGAAATGATATTAATACTCATAAAATATTATGATCTCTAAATTCAACATCACAAGGGTCTGAACCATGTGTCGTCCTAAAAGTATGGGTAAAAATGATAGCTTGTCACTCATCTCGAGTCGATATGGCTACATCTGGATCAATATAAGACTTGATGGAGGAGGAACGACAAGCAACCACTTTCCTAAAATCCATATTACAAGAGTTTCCATTTCCATCTTCTTTAGAAGTAGTAAGAGGACCGTATACATTATCTACATAACTCCCTTCAAGTCTAAAATTATCACTCAACACAATAAAGTTAAGATTAAGGTTGTTAATTTCTAAAGGTTCAACATAAGGGACATTAAGGTTCTAATAAATCGTCGATACTAGAGAATCCTCATCAACTTCATTTATATTCTCAGGAACATTTTCTAAATTGGCTATGGTGTATGCTATAGAGATAAATAGCAAATGAAAGGGGAAAAGATATAAAATGGTACATGAGTAAGAGGTGAATCGAAATGACTACTAAGGGCAAAGGGGACTTGATAATGGGGATGAACTAGGAACGAGGGACCCAAACAAAAAGGAAATATGACAATAGTAGAAATGACCAAAGCTTTGGAGAAGAAGGGAGAAAAGGGTTAGCAAAGAATACCGAGTTAGTTATGAGAGGGAACAAAAAAATTTGAAGGTCAAAGCAACCTTTATATAATGGAACAGATGAAGCAAATCAACGTTTCAGAATGAAAGCAAGCAAAAGGTAAAAAATCAACGGTCCAGATGACATCTAAAAAATGCAACAACACTTGAACGGACTCTAGCACTATAGGCGAAAATGCCACACCCTAACTTATGCACCTTGAGCCACATGCGAAACGTTTAATGATAAGATAAGCATTTAATGAAGTCGTGTCCAAAACTTTTTCACTTCTCAACATTAGATCACAATTAGACGTACATGATTTAACTCCTTAAAAGGTTTCCCATGCACCACACAACAGCAAGTATCAGACACAACTGTTCTAGATCAACCATTGGCCCAATACGAGATAGGCCCGATATTTTCTCAGTGCATAAATACCACCACATGAACAATAAAATACAAGAAAATAAAATGGAAAAACGCGGATAAACAAAATTCAAAGGGCATGTTAAAAAGAGAAAATCCATTATTGCAATTTATTATTTATTTATTGGAAAAAAAAGTAGCTAACTTTGAAATAAACGAAAACGAAGCAGACACAGAAGAAACATAGTCTCGTGTCTTAATAATAAAATCAAACCAAACATTTTTGTCTATTGACACATTCATCCATCTACCTCAACTGACTCGGTAAACTCAAAAGGTTTGTTTGTCCAACTTCTTTCAACTCCTTCCCTTTATTTTCTCAATCTTTTCACTTTCTCGCGCTTCTTTTGCTCTTCTTAGTTCTGATTTATGCTTTTAGATGCATTTATTAACTGTTGCGCTTTCATTGTTTTTTTTTTAGTTTTTGTAACTTTAGGATTCAACTTTGATAATATCAATCATTAGCTATTAATCGTTAACAATAACTAGCTGATAAGGGTTTGACTTAGATGTATGTGAATAGGATTTGAAGTTTTATATTCAGATCTTGTGGTTTTTTGTTGATAGATCCGAGTGATGAAATTGGTTGCTGAAGAGGAATTTATGTGAAGCAAAAATGGGGAATTCTTGTGTTGGTCCTAGCATTTCGAAGAATGGTATTATTCAATCGTTTTCGGCTGCGATTTGGCGTACACACTTGCCTGAACATGAAGGATCAGTGTCTACTAGAGGTTCCGGGAATGATGCAGCGAATGATAATGAAGCCGAATCTCCGCTGCCTGTCCAGAACAAACCTCCGGAGCAGATAACTATTCCGAAACCGGAGACAAAACAGGATATGAAACAGGAGACGAAATCTGAGACTGAACCGGAAAAGGATAAGGATAAGAAGAAACAAAGGAAACCTTCTGTGAAGAGAAGTTCTAGTGCAGGACTTCGTGTTGATTCGGTGTTGCAGAGGGAAACTGGTAATTTCAAGGAGTTTTTTAGTCTAGGGAAGAAACTCGGGCAGGGTCAATTTGGGATAACGTTCTTGTGTATTGAGAAAGAAACCGGGCGTCAGTATGCTTGTAAATCTATTGCAAAGAGGAAGCTTGTAACTGATGACGATGTGGAGGATGTGAGAAGAGAAATTCAGATAATGCACCATTTGGCTGGACACGCTAATGTTATATCGATAAAAGGTGCTTATGAGGATGCAGTGGCTGTTCATGTTGTGATGGAATTGTGTGCAGGTGGTGAGCTTTTTGATCGGATTATTCAGCGTGGACATTATACTGAAAGAAAGGCGGCTGAACTTATTAGGACTATTGTTGGTGTTGTTGAAGCTTGTCATTCTCTTGGTGTGATGCATAGAGACCTTAAACCTGAGAATTTTCTATTTGTTAATCAGCAAGAGGATTCGCTACTCAAAACTATTGACTTTGGATTATCAGTGTTCTTTAAGCCAGGTACTTTCTGATGATAACCGTATTATATTTTCATTCGATTGAATAAAGGGTTAAACATGTTTCTAATATTATACTTGTTTCGCGGTGTTTTAATCTCTGCATTCTTTAACGGAAACTTCATACAACTGGAAAAAGTTTATTGATTACGCGGAGAAAAGCTGATGATATTTTGCTTCCAGGTGATACATTTATTGATGTGGTTGGTAGTCCATATTATGTTGCCCCAGAAGTTTTGAAAAAGCGTTACGGTCCTGAAGCAGACGTTTGGAGTGCTGGTGTTATCCTTTACATTCTTTTGAGTGGCGTACCTCCATTTTGGGCTGGTGAGATCTTTTGCATTTTTTTGAACGTTGTCATTTTCTTGAAATTTTATACCTATACTTTTCTGATTATTGATACTCACTCCCTTGTGTGCTTATAATGGTTGTGTAGAAAACGAACAAGGCATATTCGAACAGGTTTTGCATGGTGATCTTGACTTCGCTTCAGATCCATGGCCTGCAATTTCTGACAGTGCAAAGGATTTAGTAAGGAAAATGCTTGTTCGTGACCCTAGAAGACGGATGACTGCATATCAAGTATTATGTAAGATGGTTTTTCTAATTGATTTTTTAGTCTTTTCTTACATGACAAATGTTAGTATTTTGTTGATGGTGAGGATTAATCCCTCAATTTCCTTATTAGGACACGTCTTAATCGAACAAACTTTGTTTTTTCATGCTTATATATGTGCAAATTCTTGCAGGTCATCCTTGGGTTCAAGTTGATGGTGTAGCTCCTGACAAGCCACTTGATTCCGCCGTATTAAGTCGCTTGAAGCAATTTTCTGCTATGAACAAGCTCAAGAAAATGGCTCTTATAGTAAGTTTGTGGATGCAGAAATTTCAAAGTTGTTTTGAGTACAACGATAATTACTCTAAATGTGTTAAATTCAAAGTCTTTGATTGCAAAGTGAAAATGAGATGTTATAACCTGAATCTCTTCATTTTACCATCCTTTGCGTTTTTCAGGTCATTGCAGAGAGCTTATCAGAAGAAGAATTAGCTGGCTTAAAAGAAATGTTCAAGATGTTAGACACAGATAACAGTGGTCAAATTACTTTCGAAGAACTTAAAGTCGGTTTGAAAAAAGTTGGTGCAAATCTTAAGGAGTCTGAAATTTATGATCTAATGCAAGCGGTAAGTATCTTTTGAAGATCGTGTTATAAAATAGAAAGCAAGAAGTATAACGATTGATTACTTGTAAAAAGGGTTATGCTATGTTTCTTAGAACTGTTACATCATCTTAGATTCATTGTAATAAATTAATATGTTCTATTCTATTTAGTAAACTAACTGAAATATCTATCTATACCTCGAAATTGTAGGCTGATATAGATAACAGTGGAACAATTGATTACGGCGAGTTCATTGCGGCAACATTGCATCTTAATAAAGTTGAAAGAGAAGATCATCTATTTGCAGCCTTTTCTTACTTTGATAAAGATGGAAGTGGCTATATTACTCAAGAAGAACTTCAACAAGCTTGCGATGAGTTTGGCATAAAAGATGTTGGCTTGGACGAGATAATCAAGGAAATTGATGAAGATAATGTAAGTTTCTTAGCTTATTGACTTTCTTATCCTCTTTAGTTACCTTCTCTCGACATTAACACTGACATATAGACACTGTAATAATTCGAGAAAATGGAAGTGATTGAACGTAACCATGTATGAATAATATTAACCGTGCTTTATCTTGTGCAGGATGGGCGCATAGATTATAACGAGTTTGTGGCTATGATGCAGAAAGGAAATGTTCCTATGGTTGGTGGTAAGAAAGGCCTTGAAAATAACTTCAGCATTCGTTTCAAGGAAGCATTAAAACTGTAGTATTCATTTCCAGCATTCAGATTTTTTTTCTTCTTCTCTCCCACTTTTTTCCTTTGAAAGTTGAAGATTTTGTGCATTAGCACAAGTCATTGGAGGCCAGTTTGGCCTTTCAGCTATTTTGTCGGTGTTTAGTTTAAATGGATTTTTTGTAATTATGAGAATGTATTATTGATTAAAGATTAAATAGAGGTGGTGTTTTAAACAAATGATATTAAAGTAATAATTTTTTATTTAAAAAGTAAATTATTTAAATATTGCTAATTTATTATTTATGTTGGGAAATACTAAATGGGTGCTCTAAGGCCATCATTTAATAGTATAATATAGGAAGTTTTTTGTAATAAAAAGTTATCCATTTAATGTACTAGAAATTGGAACACTAAACATTTTTTAGCAGAAAGTTTTATTATTTAAAATCTTTAAACAATACTCTCAGGTAAGATTACATATTTTATTTAATAATAATTTTATATTTTTATTGATAGTTGTTGGATGTGGAAAAAGATCAAAATACCAATTGTAAAATTGGTTCGATATCGGTGTGACCAGGCCAATTGTCAAACCAATTCACTTACCAATGAACAAGTGAATTTGTTTGAATGATTGGGTTGCACTTATTTTTTAACAACACTTTATGCAAATAGTGAAAAACTTTCAAAATTGAAACAACATTTCCTCTCGTGTCTCAACTCAAATTAACTCAAAGTATGAAACTTAACTTTCATAATATGAAGAATATACTTCTCAATGATTAATCTACCTCAAACTTCCATCTCTCATGATCAATCTCCTATCTTATTGTAGAACTAGCTCTTGTTATTTAATTTTATTTTTATTGTTAAATTTATTACTTTCATTTGCATTATTTTTATCGTTATTTATTTTTAATGATACATTTTTGTTTTGTAGTTAATATTTATCATTTAATTTGAGTGATTTAATTAAAAGTTTAGGACTCATTATTTTGTTTTTATTTGATGTTAAGACTTGTACTTAGGATGATTTTAGATATAAAATGATAACTATTGGCATGTTTGGATAAGATTCTAGGCAACCAAACTCACGTCTACAATAGATTCCAAGTTCCAACGCATTTGCACCGTGGAAATGAGAAGCTTCTTTCGAACGCACGTCTAACAACATTTCCACCGCGTTTTCAAACATGCACTATATAATAATAATTTTGTGTTACTAAATAATTTTTCTTTTTTTATATGAATTGAATATTGGATTTCTTAAGTTCTAACACGTGTATTGAAAATTTGTCTAGAATTTATAAAAGTTTTACTAAAAAGATTTTATAATCATAATTTTGTGTTGATATTACAATCATGTGGTTTGATCAATGACCCACCCGTCTGACTATGACCCAATGATCTAGTACTATGATCGGACTGATCACCGATCCGAGTTTTAAATCATTGCAAAAAAATAATGGCTGAAGTGAAGATTTGTGAAAAGGTGGTTACAGTTGTCAGATGAGATTAATAATAATTCAAATAATGATTGGTAGTGGCCGAAGTGATTTTAGTAAATAATATAGCCATAATGATTGAAATGATTATAAAAAATAAATAAAACGACGATTCGTAGTGATAGTTGAAACTAGGTGTAAATGGATAAAAAAACTGATTAAATGACTATTCAAACAAAATAAAATTAAAAAAAAAAACAACAATTTTTATGGTTTGGTTTAAAAATCAAACCTAACTAATAAAAATTGAGGTGTTTTGATTTAGTTTTCAGAGTTGTGAACTGAGGTATAAACATTATTCCCACTAACAATCGAACTCGTTACTCCCCTGATATCGTCCTTTGCAGGAGCTGTCATTGGAGCCAAAGTGTTTGGTTTTTAACTATTGAACTTTGAATGTAAAATAAAAAGTATGAACATGTCATCGCATATTATTTTTACATTATTTTATCAATGCACAAAAATAATTTGATGAATGTATCGCTGAAATAATTAAGTTATAGGAGAATATAATTAAGGGTAATTATAAAATGAAGTCAACAATTTCATTATTGAAAATTTAACTTGATAGAGGAAAGCCTTCACTCTCCTACAAATTGAACTTTATCAAGACATGCTGAAATTGAAATAATACAAATAAGTTATAATTTATAATTAATGATCTTTAAATAACATAAATTTTTTTTTTAATTTATTCAATCATGTGTCGAGATTATGTATTTTTCAATTTTACTTTCTATTCTATGCACTTCGAGGGGGTTTAAACGATGGAGCATATTATACATGGGACACACTTTGTGAGAGACACAATACATGTCCACCTAAAACTTTAAGGTGATAGGTGTGTGGATTTTCTAACTTATAAAGTGTTCATTCTTCTATTTTCTAACCAATGTGGGACTTCTTCCTCACACTTGATTCTCAACATTCTCCCTCAAGTGTGAGTGTATACATAATGCTCTCCCTCATGTGAAAGCTCTCTCTTCCACATTTACTTGTATCTATTGACTTTCTTTAACTACAAGTAAGTTGATCCCTTTTCTCAAACCAAAGGCTCATGATACCACTGTTGGAGACTACTCGCGGGGGTCAGCGAGGGAGCACATTTACACTTTGGACATACTTTGTGAGAGACACACCCAAAACCTTAAACTAAATCAAATCTATCTAATTTATATCTAAATCAAATTTGTATGTAACAAACTGTTTCCACACTTCTAAATCAAATCAAATATTTTCGACACAAAGAATTATAATTTAACACACAACCTAATTCATTGTGTCTGAGTTATATATATATATATATATATATATATATATATATATATATATATATATATATATATATATATATATATATATATATATATATATATTCATCATATCTCTTAGTCTTTTAAACACTTCGAATTGCACTCCCTTCGTCATGATATATGCAATCTGATTCTCAATTCTGTAGTGTTCCAAGTTCATCTTCTTATCTGCTACCTGCTCACAAAGATTGTGGGACCTCATTTTCATGTGCTTGCTTCGACCATGTGCTATCGGGTTCTTCGCCAGGTTGATAATTGACATGTTGTCGATCTTCATGATAATTGTTCCACGATCTTTACCTGTTAGCTCTTCGACCAAGTTCACCATCCATGTTGCTTGACATGCACAGAGAGAAGCAACTATGTACCCTGCTTCGCACGATGATAATGCCACCAGTGGTTCCTTTCTCGAACTCCAAGCAATTGGTCCACCACCTAGCATAAACATATATCTTACTGTGGATTTTCGATCCTCAACATCACTACACCAACTTGAATCAGTGTACACAATGAACTTGCATTCATTTCCTTTATCAGCTGCAGGAAATAAAATGCCATAGTTGAGTGTTCCTTTTAGATACCTCAATATCCTCTTCGTCGTTGCTAGGTGTGATACCTTTGGCTTATGCATGAATCTACTTACCATATCTACCTTGTATGCTAAGTCAGGCCTCGTATGACAAAGGTATCTTAGTGACCCAATAAGTCTTCGGTATTGGGTTGAGTCGACATCCTCTTCATCTGCATCTTTCGATAGTTGCAGTCTTGGTTCTACAGGTGTCGAAGTCGAGTTGCATTCTTCCATCTCAAATGTTTTGAGAATTTCACTTGCATGTCTTCTTTGATGCATCATCAAACCTCTACGACTATTGTAGAATTCGATTCCAAGAAAATATGAAATGTCACCTAGATCCGACATTTCGAATTCCTTGTTAAGATCACATTTGAATTCTTCGATCTCTTTCTTGCAGCTACCTGTTATCAACAAGTCATCGACATAGAAACATAGTATAAGCAATTCACTCTTACTTCTTCTTACATATACTCCATGCTCAGTTGTGCACTTCACAAATTCTTTCTCCCTTAGGAAACAATCGATCTTATTATTCCAAGCTCTTTGAGCTTACTTCAGTCCATACAGGGCTTTATGCAGTTTGTACACCTTTCTCTCTTCGCCATGTTTTACAAACTCGACTGGTTGTGCAACATAGACTTCTTCGTCTAAATGGCCATTCAGAAATGCACATTTAACATCCATTTGACATATGTGCCAATTGTTCAAGTCCGTCATACTAACAACCAACCTGATTGTTTCGATCCTGGCAACAGGTGCAAATACTTCATCAAAGTCAATTCCTTCTTTCTAAAGAAATTCTTTCGCCACAAGCATTACCTTATGTCGATTCATTTCCCCTTTGGGATTCATCTTCAGCTTCTATACCCACTTGACATTAATTTCCTTCTTTCCTTGAGGCAATTCGACAAGTGACCAAGTATTGTTATCTTCGATAGACTTCACTTCTTCATTCATTGCTTTAACCCACTTTGAATCCTTCAATGCTTCAGTTGAATTGATTGGTTCCACATATGCATAGAAAGCATAATGTTCCAGCTCAACTTCATCATCGACCACATAATTTGATGTAATCACGCATTTTTGCAACCTTGTAGGCATGTGTCTTGTTTACTGAGGTCTGATTGTACTTGTTTCATCAACCTAGTGTGCATTTGATGTACATGTTTCTCATGTAACTTCTCCAACTCGACTATGAGCTCATATCCACTAATATGGTTGTCGGGTAGAATATGAGTGTAGAGTGGTCTAGAAAGGGGTTGAATAGAGTTTTTTCCCAAAACCAAATTCAAAAAATATTTTCTTTTAAAATCAAATTTTTGAAAGGCTTAGGTACACAATTTACAAAAAATATGTTTGAATTTTTCGGGTTTTATGTTAACAAGGATTGGTATTAAGGAGAATCCAGATAAATGCCAGGATATCATATACATGAGAGCCCATCGTTGGTGAATGAAGTTCAATGACTGATTGGAAGAATTGCAACATTATGTAGGTTCTTATCTTGTGTCAGCTACAAATTCATACATTTCTTTGCAACATTGAGAAAACCAATTAGCTTTCAGTGGATAGGAGAATGCGAGAATGCCTTCTTAGAGATAAAGAATTTGTTAGCAGCACCACCCATACTTACTCATGAGAAGGAAGGAATTCCCTTACATTTATCTTTCAGTCACCGCCAGCGCTATAAGTTTGGTTTAAGTCCAGGAGGGGAAAGAGGAGGAAAGGTCTGTTTACTTTGTCGACAAGGTTTTGAAGGGGGTCATACTTCATTATCAAAATATATAGCATTTTGCGTTAGGGGTATGGTTCTTGCAAGAAATACAAGGCCTTAATTTCAAGATCACAAAATCATCACGAAGACAAATTATTCGATTAAGCAATTATAGATGAATTCGGATCTTAAAGGCATATGGTAGCATGGTAAGTGGAGTTATCTGAGTATGACATAAATTTTGTATCACAAAGCAACATCAAATCACAAGCAGTGAAAGATTTCGTAGTCGAGTTTAGCATACCAGTTGAAGTGGAATCCCCATGATATAAAGCTTATCAGCTGGCAGATCTTCTAATCTAAGATGAAGTAGAGTTGTGATTGTTTTTAGGGGTTGAACGAGGTGTTATTGGAATAATCACTGTGTTTTGTTTTTCAAGTTAGTAATAATGAAGTTGAGTATAAGGCCTTAATAGTAGGGATAAAGTTAGCTCAGGAAGTGATGGCCACCAAACTTGGGCAATGGTTGACTCAAAGTTATCCCCCAACCAAGTATAGGAAGATTACCAAACCAAATAACACTTGTTATCCAAATACTTACATCAAATATTTTAGATGGAAAAAGAGTTTGATATTTTCGAGACAATACGCGTTCCTCAAAAGGAGAATATTCGTGGCGATCTTCTTGCAAAGATCACCATTACAGAGAAGTTAGGCCTTAATAAGATAATGATACAAGAACTATAGAGATCCATATATAGTACAAAGTTCAAGGACGAGCATGTGATGGTGGTAGGTGCCAACTATAATTGGGTGTCACTTATCATTAATTACTTAACTAAGGAACAACTCTCATATGACGAGGTATAATCACAAAAGATAAAAATACTCGTCCAAATATATCATAGTGGCAGACAAGCTTTATAATATATCGCAGTCCATGCTAATATTGAGGTGCTTAATTGAGGAAAATGTGGACTTAGTATTGGCAGAGGTACACGAGAGAATTTGCGGAGTCCACATCAAAGGAAGATCATTAGCGATCTAGTTATTAAGAGGCAGGTACTGTTTGCTATAGATGTTAAGAGACATCACTAAGTTCGTCAACCAATGTAACAAGTATAAAAGGTTTTCCCATTTCATTCACTCCTCCATGATTCCCTTTCATTTCGTGATCTCATAGTGGTCATTCTATCAGTGGGATGGATATACTATGACCATTGTCACTAGCTCTGGGACAATTGATATTTTTTACGGCCCGGGGTGGATTACTTCGTTAAATGGATGAAGGCGAAAGGTGCACTAAGATAACAACATAAAGGGTGTGTCATTTCTATTGGAGAAATATTATTTGCAATTTAAGACTACCGAAAACCACCATCTCCGACAATATGACATATTAATTAATGGTCCAGTTCTACGATAATCTGGGAATCTTGACGAAATTCATATTAATTTAAAACCCCCACGCAAATGGTTAAGAAGAGTCTTCCAATAAAGTCATACTCTCCACCATGAGGAAAAAGCTCGATGGAGCTAAAGGTATTTAAGTCGAGAAACTACATGATATGTTATATTCGTACCACACAATCCCTTACTCATCAACCAAGCAGACCCATTCCAAATGGTTTATGGATCATATGCAATGCTCCCGGTTGAAATCAACACTTATACCTTGCGGCGATAACAGTTTAATGAAAAAGACAATCAATCTTAACCGGAAGGCTCGACGGAATTGCGGGAAAAAAACCGAGAGATGGCCCAAATACCAGATTTTATGATGAAGCAAAGAACATAAAGAAGATACAAACACCAAGGTGAGACCAAGAAAATTAGACGATGGCAATATGGTACTAAAATAAGTGGTAGCTCCGAGAGAGAAAGGCAAGTTACATCATAATTTGGAGGAACATTATCAAGGGTGCCATAAAGTTATCCTTATGAGTGTATAAGTTGGGAATTCTCGAAAGAAGAAGGTTTCCAGAACTTGAAACTCTGTGAACCAAGTCATTTATTTGGCTTAAAACAATCCCCAGCGGCCAAACAAAATGTATGCATGTAATATTATTAATGAATGAATGACGTCTCATGGTAACACTCTTTTCCCTGCAAGAGCATGAGTTTTTAAAGAGGCACCCTTGATGTGCTAAATACATCATGTGTCTCTTAACATTAATATGTACAAAGCTCAATGGAATAATAAACACTCTTATAAGAGCACCGAGTAGGAATCAACTAGTCTCTCCTTACACAAATAAAGACTTTTAGAAGAGCGCAAAGCAGGAACCCATCAGGGTCCCCTTACACATCTAAAGACTCTTAAAAGAGCATTAAGAAGGAACTCGTTAGACTCTTCTTTCACAAATAAAGAATTTTATAAGACCATAAAGCAAGAACCTAATGAGCTTTCCTTGCATAAATAAATATTATTAGAAAAGCACCAAGGAGGAACCCGATAAGCTCTCTTTGCACAAATAAAAATTCTTAAAAGAATGTATAGTCTAAACTAATCAAACTTTTCCACGTCCATTTAAAACCATGGTGAAGATGAAGAACAAGAGCTTGTCAGATTCTCTTTTAATGCTTCCTAAAAAATTATAAGTACCTCCCAGAACTCGCTCCAATTAAGGATGATATCAATAAAGGCAATGATAACAGAGTAAAAAATAAGTCCATAAAACACTAACAAAAAGCGAACCACAAAATAACTTAGTGAGACAAAAGTTTGCCATTACAAAGTGTCACTTCAGGCTTAAAAGAATTGAATACAAAAGCAACAAAATAAATAAAAAAGAATATTAAACCCTTAGACATCTTGGGCAAGATCAACAGGTTCTTCCCCCAAGGGGTCTTCTTCCCCCTCAACGAATCATTTGTTAGTCATCGCTTCCTTCAACGAGGTCTCCACCTCTGACTCAATGCTTGAGTTCTGGAAAAATATACGGGGCACTTTACTCTACCAGAAAACCATCCATCATGACCTTTGAGTGGTTGAATTCATCTAGATTATGGTGGGGATAGAGACATAACACTTGGGCTTTTGCTTTCTGAAACCCCTAGTCCATAACAATAAGAATTTCCATTTTGTCTTCCTCGAGATTGATCTTAAAGGATCGTAGGAGAGAGGCATGATTTTCACATGCCTTTATAAGGTTGACCATTTAGGCTTCAACCTTAACGAGCTTGTCACTATGGATTTTGCAGTGGGTTTCCATAAATCTATTCCCCTTAAGAGAGAGACCTATTACTATCTCATCACATTTAGCTCCACCTCGAGGGAAGATATCCTCCCATTGACTAAGGTCTTTAGCTTATTTTATCTCCATAATCTCACATTTCAATTTGGTCTCTTTTTGGCTTAAGGAGTTCGAATCTTAAACTAGAGGTTGCCCCAACCTTACACTCCTCGTCTTCTGAGCACCCATTATCTTCGCTTTCTCAACAACTAAGGTTGTGTTGAAATGGTTATAAAGGAACCCCATCATTGCAAAGCTCTTGCCCCGAAATTTGAACTCATATTTGCTTTGGACAGAGGAATAATCGCTTTTTCGAGGTTTACCCCCTTTTCCCGCCTGTAATTACACCATCTGCTTCCACATCAATCGAAGGAATGTCATAAAAGTCCTCAGGCGATATTCCTAAGTTTGCATTTCTTTTCTTTGCTAAAGGCAAATTTAACCCCTCTAGGGCATAATGAGATGGAATGATGGTAAAAGAGATGGCTTTAACCATAGCCTCATGTGATGCATTTTTCCTTTTATTGGATGCCCGAGTTTGAAACTTGATAGGATCACTTTGGTGCACATGTTAAGTCTCGCCCCGACGGGCTCTGGTTTTCAACATCGCCGCCTTTCTCTCAGCCATCAAGACATGAGTTATCCTAGTTACAAAATTAGAGGAATGGGTCAGAATCAAAAAAAGGTGAAAATAACAAATGTGCATTACCCAATAACTCATCTAACCGTGAATAATCTCCCTCGTACTCAGATTTTATGAAATTGTCCTGAAATTTCAAGTGTCTTATTCTCCATGTCATTCAACATGTGTGGGTTATAACCCATGATTACAATAAGTTTACCAGTCCAATATATAAGGAACTAGTGTGATCCATCACAATCATATATAACCTTAAGACACTGGACGTTTCCTCCAACCCATATGAACTTATATGTTTAGTTCTTGTAATTAGAGGTGTAGAAGGATAATATGGTCTGCATTAGGATGGCTCTTACAATGACCGATCCGCCCCGTGCCACGTCCTTGATTTCATAGAAGTGGAAAAAGATGGTTGTTGTAGGAGTGACGTTGAGATCCCCAACAAATAATATTAAATCCTCGAGCAAATAACCAACTGTTAAGATGCAATTTGGAAGGGTCAATATTAAGTACATTGAGGAGATTGGAATTAAACATGGTAAAAGGGATACTCACCCCGAAGTCGTCAGTGATCCCGAGATAAAATATTAATATTCATTTGGCACTCCAAGAGGCCGTCACATGCAAACTTTCTCACTCGACACACAAGGTTCTAGGATCATGTCGACTCTGTTGTTAGTATATTGGACAATTTTAATTTAATTTAGAAAGCCTCCACCCTGTCGTTATCAAGAAAAATTGATATGAAACTAAAGACTTATCCGCTAAAAAGGATGGCAGAAAACTCTATGACAATCTCGACCAAATCCGAGGAAGAAAACACTGAGTTAGAGTCACTATCCCTAACAGAAGTGAGGGAGACGCCGTGCACCTTCCTCTCTACTAAGCCCAAACTTACTTCCTTGTGTTTTGTTTGTAAGCCTTTACACATCGCCTACACAACTTATTTCTTTCTGAAACATATTTAGGCTCTATGACGTTCCTAAACTCACTGAGTTCATGAATAAACACCATACAAAATTAAACCAAAAAATAAGAAGAGATAAAAGTTGTTACTTGCTGATGTAAAAGAAGATAAAGATGTTACGGGCAGAGAAAACATGTTATTAAAAGAAAACACATGATGGTTCAAAGGAAAGAAGAATAATTTAAGGATGAGATAACTTTGAAAAGAAGAAATGAAAAATGATGACCCAAAATTTTGATCGGAGGAGGATGTGAGAAGTTAGAGTTTTTTATGTATAGAGCCTCATGACGTTGGAAAAGAGTAGTCAGATTAAGTAATTTTTTTGAAATTTTAATGTAAAAAATTATAACAAAATGATAAAATAGCTAAAATAACATTTTAAGAATAATTATTTAAACTAATTTTTTATTTAGAACTAATTTTTAAATTTTTTTCACCAAAAATATTTAATACTATAAAACTATTAAAAAATAAATTAAAACAAACACTCATTCTTATTAAATTATGTTACTTTTTCTTATCCTTAAATAACAATTTTGTTTGCCGATTTATTGATTATTTTTGTTAATAGTCAAATTTAATAGTATTATCACTATCATATGACTTTCTTCTTAATTATTTTTATTTTTCTAAAAACAATGTTTACGTTGTACTATTATTTTATTGTTGACAAAATTTAGAGATTTATTAAATTTTTATTAATTATAATTGTTTTAATGTGCTTAGGTATTTCTCTATTTTATGTATTACTATGTTTTAAAATCAATCCAATTTTCTCATTCATACTTTTTATTAACCCATATTTGTTTCATCTAGTCAAAATAATTGAATTTTTTTATCCAATTAACTAATACTTTCGATTAAATTCTCAAAGTAACCATGATTTTCGCCTATTTATCAAATTAATCCACTTTCAAAAAAAAAAAAATAGAACTAAGAGATGTCATCAATTGAATTAGCGACTACATGTGGTGTAACCAATCCAATTGACGACTACATATATTTTATACGAGGTATCAACGCTATATATAAATGTAGACGCTAATTCAACTGACGACACTTCTTATAAAATGCATGCAGTCACCAATTAAATTGACTATCAGATATAATTGACAATTCAATTGACGATACCTCTTACAATATTTAGCGTAAATTAAATTCTAATTTTTTAAAACTATATTACTTTAAAAAATAGCTTTATATATAGGTTATTTCGGGAAATAAATTAAAAAAAGTTGTTTATTTATTTAGATAAAAGTTTCAAAATATTGACCCAACCTATTCTTTGAATAGAATATAAAACATCTTTTAGACATTCTTATTTTATATACCCCTAAATTAATGTAAAATTATTTTAAATTACCATTAAACTCGACATTAAATAAAAAAAAACGTAAAACATGTTTATTTTTTTATTGAAAAAATATAATAAATACCAATATTTTTTCCAAATACCCGCAATGGCCTTTTCCGTACTAAGCCGAAGCTGATACAGCCCCTCTTTCACTCGCACACCAAAACCATCTTCGGCTACGATTTCTTCACATTCTTCACTTCTTCTCTTCACTCTCTACATTCATCCTTCCCGATTCGAATCATTCTCTAACCATATTCTTTCTCGATCACTCTCCTCCTTCAATTCTTCAATCGCAGCAACATCCTTCACTCACACTCGCTTCGTCGATGAACATGACGACGACTCCTCCATTAGATGTAATCACAATTTCTCTCATCGCGGTTCTATTCGTTCCGTTTATGCTTCAATTTAGATTTCTGAATAGATTTTTGCATTTTACCGTTTTCGCATTTTTATGTTGCGATCTTCTTTTTTGTTGTTGATGTTTTTTGTTGGATGATTACTAGGGTTTTAGATAACCGGATCTGATTTTTGTGTATTGGTTTGTGCAGCAGCAGAATCTGGAAGAGGACTCTGAGATGCTGGTTCCTCACTCCGAAGAGGCTGTTGTTGAAGGTCCCCAACCTATGGAAGGTAATTTGCTTCTTCACTTTTAATTTTCGAACTAATGCAATGCTTGTTGTCGGCGAAGTTACCGGATGAGTGTTTAGATTGCTTTTGTTTAAATTCATTGTTATGCTTTTGTGTTTGTATAGCTCAGTGGATGGATTCGGGGTTAATTTAATTCAAGATAATTTGTAGTGGTTTTGATAGTTTTAATTTATTTTATCAAAATTAACAAGGATGTGATGCGACCTATGTGGCACTGACATCTCTGAAAAAGGCATGTGTGCACCGACACTTGTAATTATGTTTAATTTATTCATTTTTTCAAATTATCACCGGTGTCGCTGTATCAATGTCGGGGTCATGTTTGGATTTTCCGTGCTTCATAGGAAGCAACCCTGGTTCCTTTTTCTTAACTGGCGGCATGTAACTGTGCAATGGTTAGACTTATTTTTATTGTTGTGTTTTTATTTTGGTCCTTTTTGTATTTGGCAGTGGTCCAACCAGAAAACACAAGTGCAGAAAACACAAGTACAGTGGATGCTATGGCAGTAGAAGATCCGCCATCTGGGAGATTCACTTGGGCTATTGACAATTTTTCAAGGCTTCAGAAGAAACATTATTCTGACGTTTTCAGTGTTGGGGGCTATAAATGGTATGTCTGTCCATTTCTGGCCCTGTAAATAAGTTTGTAATCTTCAATATTTATGTGTATCACGAGGCTAAAAATATTTTGTTTTGACTGATATTGATTGAAACGAGCAGGCGGATACTGATCTTTCCGAAGGGGAATAATTCTGAACATCTGTCAATGTATATAGATGTTGCAGATTCATCTTCAATGCCTTATGGTTGGACTAGATTTGCACAGTTCAGCTTATCTGTGGTTAATCAGGTTCACAGTAAATATACCATCAGAAAAGGTAATTTTTCTGCAACTGATGTTCGTTGAGACCATCTTCTCTCTTTATTATGTTGTATTTAAATGGCATTAGAATTGAATCCACTCTCTTCTGTGGGTTGTGAAATGTTTGAGAACCTTAATAGGTTTTTAGTAATTTTATGGACACTGAAAATTTAAGGGGAAGTGTGTTGCAGACCACACAATGAAGGGGGAGGGAGTCTTGGCATTTGGTGTCTAAAAGTATTGCTCTGACTGACATTTTTCTTTTGAAAAGATAGTTTAAGTTGGGGTAAAATACTAGATGAAATAAGATTAGATTATGTTGGGGTAACGCCTATTGTAGAAAAGATAGTTGAATCTTGACTTATGTTATGTGGTTTGGGCATGTGTGGAGGAGACCAATTGGTTATGTAGTAAATATAGTAGATCATATGGAGGGTATCCTATTCGATCAAGGTAGGGGAAATTAGAAAAAATTTATTGGAAATTATTAAGTAATTGCGATCCAAACATAAATTGTTAAAATTCCCTTTTTTGGTAAATGTATCCAAATATAAATATAAGATAAATATAAATCACTTCAAGTTCATTTTTAAAATTGAGCAACCAAATCGAGAAATTTATGTTATAAACATTCTTAAAAAATCCAAACAATTCAAAGCAGTCTTCCATGAAATGATCCAAGTTCATTTTGAGAAGTGGTTGATCAAAGTTTCAAACTAATAAAAAGCCTAAAATTCAACTAGCATGGCTAGGTCTCCACTAATTAAAATAATTAGTAGGATTGAGGACAAAGTCCAAATTTAAGGAAGGGCTTGGAGATGTTTGTCCATGCTAATGAATTTAACTTTCAAATCTTTTACAAGGGTTATGAAATAAGGAGTTTTGGTTGGTGATAATTTCAAGAAAAGGGTAGGATTACGTGCAATCTGCGTTACATAGGTACAAGTGCGTACCCAGTACTACCCGGTATGAGTACCGGTATGGAGTACAACATTTTTAGAAAAACTAAGGTACGGGTACGTCAGTATAATTTATTTAAAATAAAATTATAAAAATAACAAAAGAATTATATTATTTAAATAGCAACAAAATTTTAAAATTAAAAAACAATTTGCTTAAAAAAAGTTAATATCTGCGCAACAACATAAATAAATCACACTTAAAAAGTATCAATAAATCATGAAACATGACTGAATATTAATATTTTCTTCTCCAATATTATTAAAAAGAGCGGCTTCTAGTTCATGTTCATTGAGAGAAAGACTAGCAACTTCAAGAATATCAGCACCATCAAATAGATCTCATTCATCTCCACCAATATCCCACATTTTTGGTGCTCCTTCATTATAAACCTTACTATTTCTCCTGAGAGAAGATAGATTTGTATGAAAAAAAACTAAATCTTCAGCCCTTTTTAGATTGAGTCTATTTCTTTTCAATTAGTGAATAAATCCATATGTGCTCCAATTTCTCTCTCAACAGAGAAGATGAAGAACTTGGGTGTGAAAGAAGTTTCAATATAATAGATTGATTTTTCTTTCACTTTTTTCATTTATAAACATAATACATAAACTAATTTTTACCCAATTAATAATAGTCCAAATTATACCATCCGAAAAAAATTAAAAAAGTTGGGCACGTGCTACCAAATGTGTATCCGTTGGTGTACCAACTTAAAAATATATTAAAAAAAACCGGTTCGGCTTTGCTACGTACCAGGTGCGTACCTGTACTAGTGCGTACCGGTACCAGGTGCGTATCCGATACCGGTACTTTACCTAAAATGGAGTACCCAACTCGTGCTTCACAGTGTGCAATATGATCTAAAGTACTCGGATCCAAATCTAAGATCCAAAAGACAATGATTGAGAAAAAAATTGAGGAATTACCAGATTTGAGAATTGAGGATGAGACAACAATAGTGGAAGTAACCTTTAACTTGAGATACTCCTTATACTCACTATTCAATAAGAACCCATTGTTGTCTTGTGGAGGATCATCTTCTGTCTTAGCATTTAGCTCCAGAACCTGTTTTGCTGATTTTTCGTTTGAAATCCTAAAAGATAATATCATAAATCTTGGGTGTGTTCTATTGGTTTTGCTGATTTTATCCTGTTCCTTTTTCTTTTGTTTTTTTGTCTCCTGGCATCACCATCTATAATTTTTTGCTCATGTATATGTTTTGATTAAGACATTTTGATGCTAGATAAAGTGTTTTGATTAAGACTTGTGGGTTTTTGAGGGTTTTTTAATTAATGTTTACGTTTTGATACATGAATGTTTTATGAAATTTGAGCTATTTGTTTAATTTTACAGTAAATGTATGTTTATGCTTATAATATTATTCATCTATATTTGTCCAAAAATTATTAAAAAGCCGCTATACCGCTATATGCTATCCCATTTTTGGGGTTTGCCGCTCTGCGCTATCCGGGGTTTGCTACTCTGCCTATGACTAGGAATTCTAAGACTACTTGGATTCTGGAGTTTCAATCATTTTATATTTCCAAAACAAACATATATGTTTTCTATAGTTGGAAGATCTAGAAATGAAAAACCATTTTTGATACTGAAAATGAAAACAAACAAATATAGACACCACAGAAAACCATAGGTGAAACAAATACAGAAACCTTGGATTTAGATGATCGTTCATCAGACATGGCTCTTGATAGAATATTAATGATGCCATTTGATTCATGTGGTAGAAAAGTAGCATTGTTGAAAATAGAAAAATAGCATTAAAGTTCTCTCTTCTATTGGAACACACTTAGTTTTCTAGGCCGTGTTTTGTTTGGGACATGAATTTATTTCCAGTAGTGATGGTTCTTTTTCCAAGGTATTAGATTCTATTCAGACATGGAATATATTTTCTTAGAGGATTTTACACGCTTATACTGTTTTTTTCCCTTTGTAATAGATCCCTCTTTAGAATTTGAGCTTGCCATTTCCGTTTTAGTTTCATTGGGGATAGCATTACTTCATAGAAACGTAAGAAACAAAATGTTGTTGCATTGTGAAGTTGCTTCAGTTCAAGTAAAATATTGAGCAGTGACATTGGATACGTGTGAGCTTGTCTAGCTCAAGCTGTTATTTTAGCAAGTGAGTTTTGCATAGGTAATATAGATGACACTCATTTTTGACGATCACTCTGTATATTACCTCAAATCCAATATTGCATGAGTAGGCAAAGCACTCTTGGATTGATTATCATTTCATCGGAGAATTTTTTATAGGAAGACATCACCATTAGTTTTGTTCGTTCAAATTATTTATTGGTGTATTTTTTTTAATAATGTCTTGGAGGTTCTCAGACAAGTTCAATAGCTATAGCAAGCCTGGTGCATATGTTCTGTATGCTCCAGCTTAAGGGAAATTGTTTGAAAATTGTAAAATAGATATCATATGTTCTGGATGACTATAAATATTTGTTACATTTGCTTCATGTCTGTTAAGAATCCCACATCAAACAATATATGGCATGAACATATGTTTATTAGTGACGGCAATCCCACTTTACAAGTCAGTTTTGTAAGGTTGAGTTAGGTCCAACCACAATTCTGAGAATGTCTATATAACATAGCTCTGTTGTGTGATTTACACACATGACACATCAACTAAAAAATGCATCTCATTACTCTCCCAACAATCCATATATGTTACTCCTGGAGTGTTAACTTTTCAAGATTTTTAACTTTTGAGAAACTAATGAATTAAAATCTTGTTTTAGTTTTTCCTTGCATATCTGTTCTGTCTTTGATCTCTGCTGGTTGGATTTTTGTCTCTCTCTCTCTCTCTCTCTCTCTCTCTCTCTCTCTCTCTCTCTCTCTCTCTCTCTCTCTCTCTCTCTCTCTCTCTCTCTCTCTCTCTCTCTCTCTCTCTCTCTCTCTCTCTCTCTCTCTCTCTCTCTCTCTCTCTCTCTCTCTATATATATATATATATATATATATATATATATATATATATATATATATATATATATATATATATATATATATATATATATATATATATAATTGTAGCACTTCTCTTTTCTTTTATAGAGAATAATAATCTCGAGCTTTTTGGTATTGCAGAAACACAACACCAGTTCAATGCACGGGAGAGTGATTGGGGTTTCACTAATTTCATGCCTCTTGCTGAATTGTATGATCCTGGTAGGGGTTATATCGTGGACGACAGATGCATACTTGAGGCTGATGTGAATGTGCGCAAAGATCTTGATTACTGGGCCCATGACTCAAAAAAAGAAACTGGTTGTGTAGGTTTGAAAAACCAAGGAGCTACTTGTTACATGAATTCTCTTCTTCAGACATTGTATCACATTCCTTATTTCAGAAAGGTTAGCCAGTAGCATATAACTTTTAATGTTTTTTTTCCAAAGAAGGATGTGCCTTTATAATTAGAATTGTTTGTTCAGGCTGTGTACCATATGCCCACAACCGAAAATGATATGCCATCTGGGAGCATCCCTCTGGCATTACAGAGTTTGTTTTACAAGTTGCAGTATAATGACAGCAGTGTATCAACAAAAGAGTTAACCAAGTCCTTTGGATGGGATACATATGATTCATTCATGCAGCATGATGTCCAAGAACTTAATAGGGTTCTTTGTGAAAAGCTAGAAGATAAAATGAAGGTAAAGGTTTTTTAATGGTATCGGTAGCTTCTTATAGTTATTTTGTTGGTAAATAAAATAGACTACTCTAGATTCTTGTGTATTATGTCTGGAAGATTATTTATTGAGGCTTCCACTTCATTCCCAGGGAACTGTTGTTGAAGGCACTATACAGCAGTTGTTTGAAGGCCACCATATGAACTATATTGAATGCATCAATGTGGATTATAAATCAACACGAAAAGAATCATTTTATGGTAGGTTATTTTTTTTAGGATACCATTTCACTTTACCCTTCTATTCTGGGACCTTCTGAATTTTGGCTATTTAATTGCAGATCTTCAGCTGGATGTCAAAGGCTGTACTGATGTGTATGCTTCTTTCGATAAGTATGTGGAAGTGGAAAAACTTGAGGGCGATAACAAGTATCACGCAGAGCAGTATGGTTTACAGGTAAAATCTATAACCGTACATGCTTTTGGATATTAGGAATTTAGGATAAACTTCATTACCTACTTTTTTCTTCATTTTTTAGAATGTTTTTTTTACATCATGTTTGTGATTACACTTCTAGGAAGCAAAGAAGGGAGTATTGTTCATTGATTTTCCACCGGTTCTTCAGCTTCAGTTAAAACGGTTCGAGTATGATTTTGTGCGAGACACTATGGTTAAGGTTGGTATTAGATTCAAGAATCAGCAAAAATCCTTCGCCTTTTAAATTCTTGTTCGATTTTTTCTCAGTATTTAAATTTTAGTGCAATAGGAAAGGAAATCTTCACCCACCAATTATGTTTTGGTTCTCCTCCTTTGCGAGTTATAGTTATTCTTTTATACTTTTTCCCTGCTGGTTATAATGCAGTCTTTATCTGTTTGCACATTATTTAACACATGATTTGCATCCAATCTTTAAAGTTCCAATAGTAAATATCCATTTCGAGGTTCTGAGATTTTGACCCTGTAATATTTTTTTCTCACTAAACATAGTCTCCTACTTTGGGGCTTTTCCCCCACCTTATTTTTGGAATCGTTGTCTGGTTATTTGTTTAAAATTCTTAGTATCAATTAATAGAAACAATTTAATTGCTGTGCCATTGGATGTGAATAAAATGAATCACTTTTTATGTTTTATTTTTAGTTTAGTAATGCATTAATAAACTAGAGTTAGAGTAAAACTTATAAAAACTGTAAGAAAAATTATTAAGAAAGACCTCGAGATTAATGATTTGGATAGATGCATGGTCCTGGATAGAACATTATGGCGAACATTGATCCATTTAGCCCACCCCACTTAGTGGGATAAGGCTTGATGGTGGTGGCTGTTGTTGTTGTAATGCATTAATAATCTTCTACTCTTTGATACCTGGAACTGTGATGGCCATTAACTTGATTTCAAACAGATCAATGACCGCTATGAGTTCCCCTTGCAACTAGATCTTGATAGGGATAATGGAAAATATCTATCTCCTGATGCAGACAGAAGTATCCGCAACCTGTATACACTTCACAGGTAATGGAAAATTCACCTGGTAGATCTTAAATATATCGGTATCATTTGTTCTGTTTGATTTGATGAGTCTTTTATGTATCTATGCAAACATCTTTCTTTACAATGCTTGTTTGAATTGGGGAAAAATGGGTAGGTAGAATATTGGAATGGAAAGCGAGTTCATACTCAATTAGCAAAATAGAAATTTGGATGAGTGATGAAAGTTTTGTCCTTGAAGAGGAAAGTATGCTGAAAGTGATTATGCACTCTCTGCCTAGTAATAATGAGTGAAATTCAGAACATTCCTATCCTACTCTTTTTGTCTTCTCTTATTTTCAAACCTATTTAAACTAGTATTGCCTAAATCAAATGAGTAGTTCGTAGTAGAGTTCGAGTTCATTTTTTGATTTTGAAAGACCAGCACATGCCATCAAGATCCGCAGATCGGTCACCATGTGCATCCATTCTCCTTCATGCGCAAATCAACGTCACCATTTTGATTGCGGTGGTCTGACTCACTTACACACAACTCACCTTCTCCTTGCCGTTGTCATAAATTCTGCACCTCTCGTCCTCAACGCCTTTGTTTCAGTCTCAATGCCCTTGTTTCTTCTCCGGTGTCTTCACCTTCTTGATCCATGAACACGGTGGTGCGTCTTTGTCCTCTTCATTGTCTCCCCATAAGCTGTTGGTTGAAGTGCTTTCCTCAATGAATGAAGACACTTCTGTTTCTTGAATTTTCTTGCCATTTTGGATCTCCAAAATCAAGTTCTTGATTTGATCCATGTCAGGAATTTGCTAAGATTTGCATGCATCTTCTGTAACACTGTTTATCCAGCAATTTCTTTATGGTGATCAGACAATTTTCCATGGACCAATTGTTATCATAGCGGTTGGTTGGACCAATTGTTAGGAACTCAAGAATTGAATTCCAAAGAAATAACAATTTTATTAACAATCTCTCCTCAAGGATTTCCCCTTTACAAAAGAGAATACTCTATTATTCACAATTACAAAATTCAAAAGATATTCCCTAACCTTTTTGTTCTTCTATTTATAGACATACTGTCTAACTAATCCTATTAAAAGAACTGACTTTAGTAAGTTCTAGAACCTTTTAATCCCTAAAATCTAGGAAACTAGCAGATTTAGTTAGTCTTGTGAGTCTATGAATAGACCACACTCCTTGTAATTTGCAACCAGTCAATACAAAAACAGAAAAGTAGAGAAACTCAATTGAGATTTCTTTCTCTCAACATCTATGAATATATAATTCTACCTAACATGGTATCAAAACCTGGTTACGATCCAAGGTCTTCTGGGATAAGATTTGATACCATCTTAGAATATGTGTTGTGCCTAACTCAGCCCAATGTTTATAGATGGCGGTGAGCTAAAATCCCCCCACCATTATTTGCCAGGGCTCTGCCATGGGCGAGGAAGGTTGATAGTGCCTGTTGGGCTTTGCTGACACTAATTTTACATTGGATCACTTTATAACTGGCCTATTTGTTGATGACCAAAACTGAATCTACTTATCGTAGGATATGAGTATAATGAGTAATTTTTAAGTTTTTTTACAATATCTCGCAGTAACTAATAGCTTTTTATTGTTTTCGAGTCTATGTGCGGGTGGACCTTATCTGAATTATTTGTTTGCAGTGTTTTGGTTCACAGTGGTGGAGTTCATGGTGGCCACTACTATGCATATATACGTCCGACTCTTTCAAATCAGTGGTATGTACCAGTTTACGGTATCTTTTAAATAATATCTTTTATCGTATTCATCCGTTTATAACTGTTGTGCACTTCATTTTTTTTCCATAAAACCTATATTTTTGAGATTATAACTGCTGCACACTTTTTATTTATATTTTTTCATGAGATTATTTGTACTAAATGGCATATCACGGAACATCCAGTTTGTCCAAATTCCGCTATGCCATAGTGGTTTAGCGTCGCTATATTGCCTAGTTAACAATATTGTTGATATCCATTTTAAAATGACTGGTTCTACTCTTATCAAATTGACTTAGTTCACAGAGTTCCATATCCTTTTTTACTGTTACTTGAAAAAATATTGCGAAAAACTGTCCGTTATCTGGATTAGATGGCAAAAGTTTAATCATTTTTGTGTATGGTTTCTGTACATAGTGCTGCAATGCAAATGACTATCTTTGTATTCTCAATTGACAATTTGATGTATTTATATAAACTGCTGTGGGGCGGTGAATCTTAATATATTATATATCTGTTTTTTTATTCCTGATTTTAAGTTTGAAAAGAAAATGTGAACTGCTTGTTTCAGGTTTAAATTTGACGATGAACGAGTAACAAAAGAAGATACAAACAGAGCTTTAGAAGAGCAGTATGGTGGTGAAGAAGAGGTAATATTCTGTTTGCATTTGTTTGTCTTCTCTCTAATGTTTTGTTTTTGGTATTTGCTGTTTTGTCTATTTTGTTTTTTTTGTGGACATATTCGTGCTTGTTTCTATTTGCTTTATTATTTTTTTTGTTTTCGACAGTTACCTCATACAAATCCTGGGTTCAACAACTCTCCTTTTAAATTTACAAAGTACTCAAATGCATATATGCTTGTCTATGTACGTGAAAGTGACAAGGATAAGATAATTTGTAATGTGGATGAAAAGGATATTGCCAAACACCTTCAAGTAAGTTGCGATTCACTGATTTCATATGATTTTTATTTTGTATTTTCAACATAAAATGTATCCTTTTCAACAACATATTTTAGATAAGATTAAAGAAAGAACAAGAGGAAAAGGAGAAGAAGAAGAAGGAGAAGGCTGAGGCTCATTTGTATACCATCGTAAAGGTTACAACTCTAGCTCTCTCTTTCTCTTTATCATTATATTGATAAGAGTTCTTAAGTTGACGTGTATTATTATTTTATTCATCTGTTGGCCCCAGATTGCCCGTGATGATGATCTGCATGATCAAATTGGAAAGGATATGTTCTTTGATCTTGTGGATCATGATAAAGTGCGAAGTTTTCGCATCCAAAAACAGACGCCCTTTGTAATTTTCAAGGTATGACCTATGGTTTATGTAATTGTGTACAATCTTTAATTTGTTGGATTATATAGAAAATATGATTTGGATCTTCGTAATTATTATATAGTTTATTTTATCGGCATATTTTATAATGTAAATATGAATAGTATCTCATACATTTATTTGTTTTTAATGCATTGAGCCCATATAAAAGGAGTTTTATTGTGCAGTTCAAACATGGTTTTCACCATCTTATGCCTTTATTTTCTCTCATTCATCAGAACATACAAGCTAAATTCTAACTAATGTGCCTGGTTATCTGGCCATATCACAAATGCTAATAATTACAAAATGAACGCCTACAACTGTAATTACATATTGACAAGATTCCCCTTCACGTCAGTGAATGAATATCTATCATTTCCAATTTGTTAGTAATTGGTTCAATCCATCTGTTAGGATTCTCCCTTTGTGCTGGGAAATCCTCACTGAACAAGGATCAATTAATATAAAAGGAAATTAAGAAATCAGAAATTTGTATTAAGCAACAACAGGTTACTCAATTATTAAGAGATATCCTCCCCTCTGCCAATTGAGGGCTATTTAAAGACATGCTAACAGGCTAAACAACCACATACCAAACTAACTAATTTCTCTAACAGCTCTTAACCACTCCATTACTTCTTTATTTTATATTTTAACACCATGTGTTGCAAGTCCTTTGTTTTAACACCTACTAATTGGCGCTCAGAAGGGATCTTGGCCACTTTAATATAAATCCACGATCCAGTTTTCCTTGATGAACTATCAATCTATCTCACCGTGTTTTGTTGTCCAATCATCTTGATTAGGATTAGGATTATGGGCAATACTGGCACAAAATAAATTAATAGAGCTAGCATACTTTTTTTTATCTAAGCAAAAATGAAGTGCGAAGGCATCTCTGTGAAATAGATAAATTTCTACTATGTTGGCACCTGAAAGCCTATCCATCAATTTTAGCGCAACCTTAATTTATTAGAAATAGAGAAAAGTACAAAAAACATAGGGGATATAAACCAAAATCAATGCAAAGGATCAAGAGCTCTGAACTGGAACCTATAGTTTGAGATGTAATGTATTGCGAGAAAAATTCTCCCTATTGAAGTGGGTGTTATAATTCCGCCTTCATTGCAGTTCACCCCTAGTCGCCTAATTGCGGTATTTGGTTTGCCTTCTTGTAGCCTCCATCACCTACATTGTGTTGGATTTGAAGGGGTGAATTTAGAGTCCCACATTGCTTAGAGATAGCGTGTGTAGTGTTTATAAAGTTTGGATAACCCTCACTTTACAAGCCGGTTTTGTAGAGATGAGTTAGACCCAACCCAAATTGTAAGAGTGGGGAAGGGAGTCCCTCTAGTGATATTCAAAATCAGCAATACCATAAGCAACTATTTTATTAGCGCAACCGTTATCTTCCCTAAAAATAAAAGATATCTAAAAAGCATTATCTACAATGTGAGTGGTTTTTGATTTGCCAAGGCACTAACTAAATATGGATTGTAAAAGGAAGTGACTAGTGATAACTGATAACCTGAGAAAAATCACATTCTAGCTAGAGCTTATGCCTACCTTAGTGTGTATCAAGTAAATGAACCTCCCCATCAGTTTCTGATATTGGACCTTGTCAATATTGGCAATCTCCTTTTTGTGCCATATTTTGTTATATTATGCCCGATGGGAAGTGGGAACACATTGGGTTTGACTCGAAGCTTGCTCGCTTTCTGCAAATAATCAATTATGCTTGTTTTGGGTAATGAAAAATGCCTTGTTTTGATTAGGCAACTTCAATCCCCAAGAAATATTTGGGTTTTCCAGTGTCCTTCATCTCAAACCCTATAGACTATTTTTCCACGAGTAATTGAATCATCATTGCCATTAGAGCGAACATTTCCCTGTAATTATTGCCATTGTCTGAGTGTGTCCTTTTGTCATACGTTGAACTAAAAGTGAAAGAGTGGAAATAATACCATTCTGGGTCTTCTGTGTGATCAAGACATAGAAGTTCTGTGAGATTGAGCGATCCTTCTGGAGAGAAGAATGAATGAGAGAAATTAGTAATTTCTCTGTTGATCCTTTTTTTTGATTGATTTCTCTGTTGACCTTTGTTGCTGTATCCATATTCATACATGCAATTTTTGCCGTCAGTTGTCTATGGAAGTAGCCAGTTTTGGTGAACCATGTTAAATTTTTCTTTGTTTTGACTCTGCTGCATTTCTTTTGATCTTCTGTGTTGTTTTCAACTTTACATTTCTTGTTTCCTAGTGCTTCCATATCTATATTTTGCTGTTATTTTGTTGGATTCTTGCAACAGCTGCCTGTAATTTTGAAAGTTTTACACATTTCCATCTATTTATAGCATTTGACACAAGTTGAAGAGCAATGTCTGTTTCATTAAATTGTTTTTAATCTGCTGTTTCCACACATCATTAACATCTAGATTCCTGATATATCTTTTCTACAATAGTATAGTAAATGTATTAGACTATTAGTGTGCAATCTTTTATCAGTTTTCGGCTTGGTAGGACCAAAGGTCTAATCAAATCATAATAATATTTAGGAACATTGTTTGTAGTTAGATTTCTGATTGAAGTTTGGCCAAACATGCGGCTAGTCTGTTCCTGTCAGCAGCTTAAGTAGCTTCAAGCTTCTATTGCTTTAATGCTATAACCTTCTTTCATAAATAAAAACTACTCCCTCCGTCCCAAAATAATTGTCATAGTTGGTCATTTCACACGATTAAGAAAATGTGATAAATGAAATAGAGAGAATAATATTTTTACCAAACTCTCCTTATTTACTATTGGTGTATTCGAATTATCATTGATGCAGAGTGAGAGAATAATAAATTGAGAGTATTAATTAGAGGGTAGAATCGGAAGATAAAAATTGGAATTGCCTTGGAAAGTAAAAGCGACACTTATTTTGGGACAAATAATTATATCAGATGCGGCAATTATTTTGGGACAGAGGGAGTATAATACATCATAGTGTCACTGTCATTGTTTACTTCATCATCCCGTGATATTGTTGAATGATCTATTTAGCTTTAGATGTTCTACAAACTAATTATGATTTGAAATCATTTTACATCTTTCTGATAATAAATCTTTGATCAGGAAGAAGTTGCAAAAGAGTTTGGCATACCAGTTGAGCACCAACGCTTTTGGCTGTGGGCAAAACGTCAAAACCATACTTATCGGCCAAGTAGGCCAGTGGCAGCTCAGGAAGAAACACAGTCAGTAAGTAGATCAAAGAACTTCCAGTGTTTTGTTTCATAAATAGCAGGGTGGCTGGCAAGTCTTAATGAATTTAATGTCAGTTATGATAAACTCATTCTTAACCTTGGTAGTTATTATAATCACATTTTTTTGATGAATATGATATTTTTGCAGTTGCTAGCAAAATTTGGGCCACAGCCCCAAGTCAATTAATAAATAACAAATTGTAGATAAATTCCTAATATTTGCTAGAACTGTGTCATGTTGTGCTTATTGTAAAATAGTAATAGGGATCTGGTAATTTATTGAGATTTAGTATCAGACTTTCAAAGAAGCCCTGGCACTTTATAATAATAACTGGGTCATATGGTTGGTAATCGTGACCTGGTCATTTATTGGGAAAAATAGAGGAAATTCCCCTGGTTTTCTAATTGCAGATCTCTGTCCTAAGGTCCCTTTTCTATCATAAATATATATATGATTTGATTCCCATTTCCCTTCAAATATTTATAATCTTCAAGCTTTTCCTTATTTTCCTAATAATCCTACTTCCATCAATTTCACTTTAGACTTATTCTTTGTTAATTACTATATTTGATATATTTAGTCGTTGTACCATTAGCTCATTCTTATTCCTCTAGTTATTTTACTAATTGCAGGTTTGCTAATTATAAACCCCTAACTAACAGATAGCTATCATATACCAATACAGTTTGAGATACCACAATAATTGGATAAATTAACATTTTATTATGTATACAATAGAATCATTTGGATAAACAACTTAACTAAGCTTTTATAGGACAAGTTATCACATAAGTTCTTGCGTATAAGTTATTTCTATAGTCAAATGGAAAACATGTATAAGTTATTTCTATAGTCAAATGGAAAACATGGCTGAACCATTTTTATATAACAGTGTTATCAAATTGTGGCGCCATGGCCGCAATGGTAGATATACATTGCGGTTTTTAGGTTGGCCGCAAAGTGGCTGGTATGGCGGGATTTTGGCTCTCCGCCATGGACCGCCATCCTCCATCAACAACACTGTTATAGAAGCAATAAACTGTTTTAATAAGCTATCCTGAAGAGCTTATTAAAATTAGCTAGAACCTAACAACATATGGGGATATCATAAGCTGTTCCATAAGCACTCGTAAATACCTTAACAAATCATTGTATCAATAGATGAACCCAAATAAGTTGTTCATAAGCCAATCCAAATGCACTGTTACTATAATTTTTTAAAATTTTGTTAGGTAAGAATCCCACATGAATGAGATATGAATATATGTTTATAAGTGGAGACAATCATCACCTTCCAAGCTAGTTTTGTAAGGTTGAGTTAAACTCAATTCAAATTCTAAGATGGTAACAGTATCTGTCTAAGATCCGTTAGCCCACCTGCTATCAAGTTTCCGCAATTGGGTAACCCACCAAACCCTATAGTTCTGGGCGTGAACATATGTTTATAAGTGGGGTCAATCCTCACCTTACAAACCGGTTTTGTAAGGTTGAGGTCGGCCTAATCCAAATTCTAAGATTGTTGCTGAAACGGTATATTTGTCCATGTTGTAACATGTTTGTCTCCTGTCTGTCCTTAAACATAAATGTTTTAATATTATCAGATAATTTTTTTATTCTGCCCTCAAACTCCTAAAATGATGAATACACGTTCTTCCAACATTTGATTGAAAATGACATGATAAAAGGTTTCTATAATAATTGATAAATTTCACTATAAAATCTAAATAACAATAAGTAAAAAAATCAATAAGAGAGCGAGAGTATACAATTTTGTGTTGCGTGTATATTGAATGGTTACCTTCCTAATCATGACTTGTGACATGTCATTTTTATAATTGTAGGTTGGTCAGTTAAGAGAAGCTTCCAATAAGGCAAATAATGCAGAGTTGAAGCTATTTTTGGAAATAGAAAAGGGGCAGGTAATTGTTTTCTCGGTCATTTCATCTTTCTGATAGTGTGGTAGTTGCTATTAGTATTTTTGTTTCCCTCTCCAACTGAGTCACTGCTGACATGGATTTGTTATTTATGCCTTGCACAATGAATTAGGATTTGCGCCCTATTCCTCCTCCTGAGAAGTTGAAAGAGGAGTTGTTGCTATTCTTTAAACTTTATGAACCTTCAAATGAGAAGCTTCGGTACGTGCTTTACCAATTACAATTAGGATCTCAGTGTTATCATTGATGGATTATGACAGCCAGCTAAAAATGCTTAATATAGATATTAAGTTGAGGCCTATGACATAAGAATGGTGGATTTAATAAGCGATATAGCCTATGGTCGCTGTCACAGTATCCCCATGTCACAACACTATGGTAGTGCCATGGTGACGATTTGGCAGCACGGAAAGGATTGAAACTACATTTAATTAATAAAAATTCATTTCCTTTTGTTTCCTCAGGTATGTTGGGAGGCTTTTTGTGATGGCTAGCAGAAAGCCAGCAGATATATTGACGAAGCTAAATGAAATGGCTGGATTTGCTCCGGATCAAGAAATTGATCTGTACGAGGTTAGTGAATCTGCGCCTCATTTATAATTATCCTCCATGATGGAAATATCATTACAAGTGCAACACTACTTACATTCTGCTTTCTATATTCAGGAAATAAAATTTGAACCTAAAATCATGTGTGAACTTGTTGACAAGAAGGGCACTTTTCGTGATAATCAGGTATAAATTATCGGCAGCTTATTGTATATTGGGTATCCAGTGATTTTGAGAATGTTTTTAAATGTTTTGTATTTCTTATTTTTGTTGCAGGTGTTTATTATTTGGCTTTATATTTATATCAGTCAATATTTTCAGTTAAAGTTGTAATTTTTGTTTTCATGATTATGCTTTGAGCAGCTAGAGGATGGTGATATTATTTGCTTCCAGAAAAGCCTTCAAGCTGGCGAGGAACAGCAATATTGCTATCCGGATGTTTATTCATTCTTTGATTATGTGCAAAACCGTCAAGTATGTATATTACTAGTTAAATTAGCCTTTAATCTCATTTTCTCTAATATTTAACTTATGAGACATTGTTTCCTCAAATTCTGTTTTCATGCTCTAGGAAGCATGTGCAATGTAAAATAAATAGTGTAATTGTTGTGCAGAAACTTCTAAGAATTCTATCTGTTGGGAGTCAGAATAAGGAGAATTCGCTAGAGGGTAGTTAGTTATTTGTTTAGTTAGACTAGTATTTATATAAATAGGGGCATTATGGTGTTAGAGAGGTACATTGGTCATTGTAAATTTTTTGATTAGGGTAGTGACTCTCCTTGATGATTTCTCAATCTTTCAATAGAAGGTAAAATATCAACAAAAGTTTGCCGGATCGGGGCAGACGCTCCTGTCTGTGGTGGTGGTTTGCCTGAAAATTGCCGGAATCAGTGGCAGCAGTCGGTGGTGGACGAAGGTTGACGAAAATCTGATGTCGGAAAGACAAACCGGAGTGATGACACAGTTTACCGGAATTTTTTCTCACCGGAAGACAGTGGGTCAACCGGGATTTTTTTTTTCACTGGTAGACAGTGGGTCAACCGGGTAAAGCACGGTGAATGATTGCCTCTTAGTAGGCTCTGAATACCATGTTGAAATACGAGAGACTAAGAGGCATTTGAATAAACCTTGTGTTTGGAGAGGCATTTGAATAAACCTCGTGTTTTGAAAAGCACTACGGAGACTATTCTATATACAAATATTCTTAACACTATATATTTACAAATATCAATAGTAACATCCATTACAAAAACTTTGTTTGGTTTGAGTCAAAACCCTTATGCCCCTTGTGAGTTGGAGAATAGCCAATAAAAAAATTCTCGATGTTTTCATCTCACTACCTATTATAATCTTAACCATCTAGAGTACTACTCCAGGAGTACTCATTTAGTTATCAAAACCACCTAGTTCTTTTAGCAATCATATCAACACTACTTGACATCTTTTCCCAGTATTCATTAGTTACTCAATGATGAACTTTATCTTCCATAATTTGACTATCTCAACATGTTCGGACCCCCTATACAAAATTGTGATTCAGTGGAAGTTTGTTTTCTATACATATATTTCCAATGAGGATTTCTTATGACTGCTTCTTTAGGTTTCCTTACTGTGATGTATATCCAAAGTGGACTATCAGTTTGAGATGAACTAGAATTATATTTAAGAACGACAGTTGTCTGCTTCTACTAGCATTGAATATGCAGAGTTATGTCTTCTTCTGGGGTCGTCTTGCATTTTACACTTAATTCATAATTAACAGCATTAAATGACTCCAGGTGTTTGATTTGATTCTACATGCCCTTGCAATGATTAGACATCAAATGTACTGAGAATAATCTTGCATTTTGGGTACTAGTTCTGTATAGCCTGATATTTCAAGCCCTTTTCAATTAATTACTTTGCTTTGATGTGCAGGTTGTTCGCTTTAGATTTTTGGAGAAACCTAAGGAGGATGAGTTCAGTCTTGAGCTGTGAGTTTCTGTTGAACACATGATTCTTTAGTTTTTTTAATTATTTTATGTTAATCAAGCTTATCTCTGGTATTTTATTTCATCTAGGTCCAAGCTTCACACTTATGATGATGTTGTAGAAAGGGTCTCTCAACATCTTGGTTTGAATGATCCTTCTAAAATCAGACTCACATCTCATAATTGCTACTCCCAGCAACCTAAACCACAGCCTATCAAGTACCGAGGAGTGGATCATTTGTCTGACATGCTGGTTCACTACAATCAGGTTACTGATTGCAACACATTTTTAATAAAAGATGCAGTTGCATTTTAGAATCCTTGCATAGTGTTGAATCAACTTATAACTGGTTTGAGCTTTTTCTTGATGTTAAATATGCTAAATTATTGTCGTTTTTTTTTCCTAGGCTACTGATGTTCTATACTATGAAGTATTGGATATCCCTCTGCCTGAATTGCAATGTCTAAAAACGCTCAAGATTGCTTTCCATCATGATGCCAAGGATGAAGTTAGTACTGTCAGTGGTTGCATATACTTTATTAGTTTTTATACTTCTAACCAAGTTTTTGTCTTTTCAGGTGATGATAATTAGATTACCGAAGCATAGTACTGTGGCAGATGTAATTAATGATCTAAAATCAAAGGTAAAGCAGGAAACCTCATGATTTGTAGGCACATACAGATTTTGTTCACACATTTAGACGCACTTTCTGGGTTTGTCTGTGTAATCCAATACTTAAATGAGTAGTTTTTTCTTGTATTATGTTTTATTAGAGTTTGAGATTTCTGTGTCTAAATCAGATTATAGCTGACTGTATATATTCTGAGAATACAGTAAATGCCTAATTGATATGATTGTTAATTTCAATCCTAATTAGCACCAATCTGGGATTCTGCCTGCACAGGAATATTTACATCAAATAATGATGACACTCTACTTCAAACTAGAGCTTACATGTCAAATTCACCATACATGTTACAAAATATTCAACCCACGGACCTCTTGAGAATTAGTAAACATAAGCCAGTGGATCATTAGAACACACAAATTCAATAATAATTTCTACTTGATTAACCTTATCTCACAAATTAACAATCTATCTCTATGTGCTTAGTTCTTTCATGGATTTCAATCCTCAAGGAGTCTGCGGATAAAACTCCCTTAGGAAATTGTCTCTTAATCGGATCATCAACATAAACAAGAATTGCATTTAGTTTTCCTGCTGAGTTTTTGAAGAGAAGAACTCTTTGGCCGTGCTTGTAGCCCGGGACACCATTGATCAAGACTTTGGTTTTCTGCTTTAGTTCATATTAAGTCTCCACGCAAGAAAGCATTTTTTGACATCAAACTGTTTTACCCACCATGAGTAGGCTAAATTATAAAGTGAAATACGAACAATGTTCATCTTTATCATTGGAATGAACTTCTCATAATCATACCTTCACAATTTGGGTTGAGCCTAACTCATCCCTACAAAGCCGGCTCGTAAGGTAAAGATTGCCCCCACTTCTAAACACAACACAAACCATATCTCTGAGCAATGTGAGACTTACTCCACCCCTTCAAACCCAGCTCAATGAAGTTGTTGGGGACTGCAATGAAGGCAAGCCAAAATGCCGCAATTAAGGCGACTAGGGGCGGACCACACTTAAGAAGGAAATTCCAACACATACAATAGGCGATCTAACTTTGACTTCTTAGGAGAAGACATTAGTTGATGCTTTGGAAGGTAAATAATTTGGTTACAACTTCTGCTCTCATAAACCAAAAGAGAAAACCAGAAAATCCAAATCATAGCTTTGTTTTGTTAAGTACTCAAGTTATACCCTAACAGTACCAAGTTGTATATAAGGTGGTGTGCCCAATTCATTGTTTTTAGAAAAGCAACTTCAGTGCATATCCTGTATGCACTAACACATCAAATGCGTACCCCTGGATACTGAGTACCAGGTATGCGTGCCTTAAAATTGAGGATGCATGCTTTAGAGCTTCAAGTTCAATGGTTCCTTTTGATATGCATGTTATGTGTAGTTCTGAGACTGAAATTGCCTTGTTTAATTTTTCATTTATGTGACCTACCTACGGAATAAAATTGTGGTATTTTTGCTGTGGATTGAGTTCATCCTCTTTTGTTGGATCAAATTCTTATGTTTCTTTTCAAGTGTAAATAATAAGAAAATAAACAAAATCTTGTGGTAAAGTGTAGTTTACATGATTATTTTGTTTTTTTGGAGTTGGAAAGATTGCTCCTATCCTATCTTAGGGAGTAGTTGTTGCCTATAATTTTGTTTTAGGATAGGATTATGTATACAGCTTCTTTTACAGGTGCTCCTGGTTTGGTTTAAGAGACCATTAATTATGTGTATTTGTTTGTTTTATTTTCTGGATTGAGGATTTGTTTTCATCCATCCTTTTTGAATTCCTTTCTGTTTTTTTACTGGAAAAAAATATTGTTTAGGGTTGTATTATAGTGTTATTGTGCTTAACATTTGTGACTGCTGGCATTAATGGAAATTTCTAACTAATTTATTTTCCCTCTGAAACAGGTAGATTTATCACACCCTGATGCCGAACTTAGATTGCTTGAAGTATTCAATCACAAGATCTATAAGGTGAAGATAATTTAGAGATTTTGAATTTTACTTTGTAATACTTACATTGGGCCATTATCAGTAAACATGATTTCCTAGAGTTGGTTAGTTTAATGGTTCAGTGTCTTTGAAATACTACCCTCAGGTGCCATTTGATACCCTCAGCAACTAACTCTAAAAACAGTTGCAACACATAGTACTTTTGTAGCACATCTCAAATTAACTCTTTTCTTAGTTGTCACTTTTACATACTGTTAAGAACAGCCAACCTAAGCTAAAGCTACTATGTTCACCTCGTGCACAAGATTAAAGTGGATGAGCTATAGAGAAGCAAGGGTATCCTGGTTGAACTTGTTCCTGAATTCTAGAAATCTAGCAGAGGATCAGATTTTCTTAGAATGTCAGCTTTCTAATCAAATCCGGGAAAACTTGCAACTGCTTTCCCAAAACTCTTTCAAGAACAAGAATATATATATATATATATATATATATATATATATATATATATATATATATATATATATATATATATCTTCATGTGTTTAGTGCGAGCATATAGAATTGGATTATGGGAAATGGAAACAACCTATGAAGCACCGACACCTTTAGGAGTAGGCGTGTTGCGGGGTCCGACACTCGTTGGTGTTCGACGCTTGTAGGACACTCATACGACATGTGTCGGAAAAGTCAAACAAGTGTCGGTAAAGTCAGACATGTATCTTCAAAAAATGGTTTTTTCTTTGTTTCGCCATTCTTCGAGTTGGACACGAATCGGTGTCTGACACCCCGTATGTGTCTCATACAACAGGTGTCGGACAATTCAGACAAGTGCTAAAAAATTGTGTTTTTCTTTGCTTCAACACACATTATACATTTGTTGGACAATTCTCACGTCAAATAGTATGGGATGTTGGGTGGAGGATTTAAGTGACTTGGTTCTTCCCCCTTGATAGCTAGCTTTTAAGGGTGGGTTTCCCAAGTGCTTAGATACTTATGATTATTATTTTCTATCTTTTATGATGTGAAATACTTCCTTTTCCATGACCATATGCTTGAAGGCTTACTGAACAAGCTACATAAAGTAGAGTCGTAGTATGATAATTTATATGTCTATATTGAATTTTTCTTTGTGGTCTCAATTCACTGACAACCTAGTTGGTACCTTTTATTTTAGACATCTTATCATCTATAACTTATGCATATTTTCGTATAATATCAGTTATATGCTGCTGTTTTTATTGTTTCTTAATAATGAATAATGATTGAGAAGATGTTTTAGGTTTTTGCTAATTCTCATGATATTCTATGATCTATCTATTGCAGATTTTCCATGTCAATGAAAATATTGAGAATATTAATGATCATTATTGGACATTACGAGCAGAAGAGGTAACTATATGCTACTTTATATTAATAAATTGTTTTGTTGTCAGAATCTGGACTAGAGATATTGGAAATGACAGATGCCCCAACCATATTTAACCATTTTTCTTAATAAAAGCTGCATTATTTCTCTAACCATTTCTTCCGATTCCCTTAAACTTTAATATGCTATAAAACTAAACTGTCCTCCATGTTTCTCTGATGCTTTGGACTCTACTATAATAATTGCATTTAGAATCCTTTTCTTGGCTATCAAATTGTCTCACGATACCCTAGTTTTCAGCTTGTAGCGCTTGGGCAAATTTGGCTTTAGTGCTTTTGCTGTTTCCGGAGAACCATTACTTGATCTTCCTTATTTTTCCTATCCATCAAACGCTTATATGTGTTTAAAAAAAGTTTTTGCACTTCGGTCTGGATCAATTTTAAGCCAAAAGTCATCCCATCTAAAAATAGTGTTGAGAGATGCATTATAAATATTATTATTTGTTTAGATAATATCTCAGTCAATAATAATACTTATTATGAATAATCTCAACAAATACAAACAAGTTGCAGTTTGGATTTTCTATATTAAATTAGAGTAGATCCAATCTGGTTAAAGATGGTATTGCTTTGGATTAGATGATTTGATTTTTAGAACATAACATTTTATTATAATGAAAAAAAATTTAGGGTGACCAATCCAAGTTAGGGGAATTTTTCGCTGAGCAATTATCAGCACAATAACTTGAACATAAATTTAAATGACATCAACATATATAACATTTAACATGCGACCGACGAAAACATTATGAATGTACCATGTATCTGTTTTATGTAGAGCATACGGCATGGTAAAAAAATTTGATTATACTAAACTAGAAACTATTATAAATGTCATAGCGTTCATTGCATTCTTATATTCATTGCACAATTGTCTTGGAACTAAATATTTGGTTTCTTAAATATTTTAGTTTTCATACTCCCATCAGTTTCATTTTTCCAATTATGTCTTAAGTTTATCATCAATGCCATTTTTTCTGCAATGGTATGATATCATACTTTCTCCCTCCTTTTATTCTTCTCCAAATTAGTTTTTTCCTACAGATTTTATATGGATTTTTCGTTGCTGCAGATTCCGGAAGACGAGAAAAACCTTGGCCCTCATGATCGAATGATACATGTTTATCATTTTTTGAAAGACACTGCTCAAAATCAGATGGTAAGACTAAATGCCTTGTATGTTTATAATTTATTTATTAGGTGCTCAAAATCTGTGTAAAATAAAATTTCTCTTCAACATATTGAAGTTTGTAACTACCTCTAAAATTTTCTAATATTTTGTGCTGGGTTTTTTTTTGGTAATATCAGCATGTTCAGAACTTTGGAGATCCGTTCTTCTTGGTTATCCGTGAGGGTGAGACATTAGCTGAAGTCAAATTGCGGGTACAAAAGAAGTTACAAGTTCCAAATGAAGAGTTTTTAAAGGTAAATATTTTGAATGTGATTGAATGTGATTGTTGGTTAATTGTGTACAATAGACATGTTAGCTCTTCAAGTTGTCCAGCTTGTTATTAGCTGGTAAGAATATATATGATTAAAAAATGTCTTGTTTTTTGTTGTTGAAAAAACTAGTGACATGCTAATAATATAAACAAATATTATATATGTACATAAAAATAATTCACGATTCAGGTCTTCTCAAAAGGACAGAAAAGTGGCTAGCTACAGACAGGTGAGATTCATGCTCCAAATTATGAAAGAGCAACCTTTACCAATGTGGGGGCAATGGCCTCCACTAAAATTTTAATCTTTCTCAAGTATACACTAGTTTAGTAAAGCTAACCAGTGTGAATTGATTTTGAAACACATCATAAAATAGTTGAGCTCGAGTGAATTTTTAAACTTGGGTATTCTGTTTTCAGTATGATATTGAGGCTTGTTACATGCTGTTTGAACTGGTTTCTCTATGATTTGGTTCTGTCAGATATGTATGTATAATTATTTTTTGCAGCTACATAATTTATTCTAATGACATCTTTATAAACTTCATATTGTAAATCTAAACACACCAGGCTCGCATGATTACTTTTATTTATGTCTAGTGACTCTGAAAAATTGTTTCAATCTCATATTCCAGGCAGTTGCAAATAAGCTTTTAGCTTTTCAATAATGATGATTAAAGTATTGCTTCTCTGTCTGTTTCCTGCAGTGGAAGTTTGCGTTTGTTTCACTTGGTCGTCCTGAGTACCTTCAAGATTCAGATATTATTTCTAGTCGGTTTCAGGTATTGTCATTTCTCTCTGCTCTGTAATTACACCTTTTAATTGTGATCTGTTTCTAAGCTTGAGAGGCTGTTCATGAAAATAGGAATCAGCTTTTTTTAGTTACTAGCTTTAGTAATATGCTGCACTATTGTTTGGTTTTTGTAGAGAAGGGACATATACGGCGCATGGGAGCAATATCTTGGACTGGAGCACACAGACAATTCTCCAAGAAGATCATATACAGCCAATCAGGTGAAATATTATTAGGAAACCATTTCTTCCTTCCTTTGAGGTATAATATGAGCCTTGTCATGAAGTGGATATATGTTATAGTGGACAATGAGTTAGTCGGTATATTTTACATACAAGGCGCACTTAAAAATAACGGAAGAGGAAAAACTCATTTAAACACATCAAGACATGAATCATGCAATATATTGATTCTCTCTCCAGCTCTTTGGTGATATATCATACTTACCATGCAAGACAATTTTAACATGAACGTGGAATTCCTTCCCCATTCGAAACTTATGTTCTTAATTAAAAGAAAAAGAGGATAGCCATTATATGTCTCAATAATTGGCAATTGACTTTTACTATATTTACTTTGGGGCATGTTAGTTCAAAATATGTAATAATGGCAAGACAGATGATTGTTATGTCTCTTGGAATTAATTTCATTTGTGCATTTTAAAAACCTTTAATGATTATTTCTCAATTTTACAGAATCGTCATGCGTTTGATAAACCAATAAAAATCTACAACTAGAGGAATGCCCGTATCATCATGAGCAGTCAATTTGGTAGTACAATGTCCAGCGGCAGTTGAAGCTTTCTCGTGGTAGAAAAAAGAAGCATAGTCAAGCTGTATATCTCCTTCAGAGTAGTCTGTCCAACTCCATTTTTCTGTTCAGTTGAGGAGGTGATGAGTATAGCCTTGAATAGTGATTCAAACATATTTATACCGGAGCAATTTTAGATGTTGTGAAGGTTGATTTTATATTCCTTTGTCATTTGGTACATAAGATTTTGGGTTGGGTTTTGTATAGAAAGTATAGGTATAGGTATACTTAAATGTTTTCTATGGCCCGGTTCACCCATTTTGGGATTTTTACTTTGCTTTAGTTGGAGATGGTGCTTCAAGTGGCTGGGGAATGTGTATATGTTTCCTACAGGGTCTAACTTGTAAAAATTTTCTCTTGCTTTTTTCACCTTAATTTTTGAGGCTTAAAAGATGTGTTAGTTAAAGGACAACCTTACCTTTTGTTTCTCGTCTTCGATTTGCCGATTGTATGTGGAATTTGCTGTTGCCTTCTACTCCAACTTGTGTCAAAATGTGTTATCCGTTGTATCTTATAAGCACTTGACAAAAGATTAGAATGCGAACATATTTTGGATCCATCTATACACCTGTGATCTTCCAAATTAAAATATTAACTTCTTCGGAGAAAAAAATCTCATGTTTTGGATTCTAGGGATATAGGCAGAGTAGTAGTAAAGTTTGGGTGTACAGTCATTTTATTTTTAAACAGGTCTCATCTCCCAGTGAGTTTTACAAGATGCAGAGGAGCATCTAGTCATAATCATTGGTTTGAAAAAATTGTGAACCATTAAAGATTAAGTTCAAAAGGAGTGTCTTACCACATTATTCTAGTGTGATTTTAAGGTTGAAATGTTGCAAAACTAAGGTGAATTTGTCCAAAAATATTAATTTTTTTTCTTAAAGAAGAAAGATCAGGGGTGAAGTAGCGGTACTAAAATGTAATTGGATTGTTACGTGAGTAAAAGATGAAGCAATTTCTTTCCCACCTATGAGGGGTACTCTTGAAAATTCAAAAATATCTTTGGGTGAATTTGAATATGCAAATTTGAATGTACCAGAAGAGGGCATATCATATGAGAATGACATATTTATATGAGAATGTGAGAATGAATCCGAACCATTGGATTTTAAAATAAATGGTGGAGATGATGAGTGAATCTTTTTTTTCTCTCTCCTACTTCATTTATTTCAAGATACAGGAGAGAGAAAAAAAAGATTCACTCATCATCTCCACCATTTAGTTTAAAATCCAATGGTTCGGATTCATTCTCACATTCTCATATAAATATGTCATTCTCATATGATATGCCCTCTGTACCAGAATTACAATTTATATTGAGGAACTCAAAGACTCCTTATTATCTTAAAACAAAACAAATATCATATTTATTAGGTTAAAAAAAATCAGTAAATTTGAATGTTGGGTGAGGGGATTATGTTTAAAATTGTGAGAGGTTGATTCTGTGTAGAAAAGTGTGTTATTGTTAGTGAGAATGTAATGTTTTAATAAAGTATGAGTGTTAATAGTTGTAGGAACATGATGGTAGTGATGATAGTAATTGTAGGAAGGAGAATTCATGGCAATGAAAGCACCATTTGTTACGAATTTTTTTTATGCTAAGAGAAACAAGAGAAATTAAACTAAAAAGATGCTAACAAATCTAAAACTAACTTCTTCATTCATTTCATTGGTAATAATTACATTCCCCAATCATCTATTTATAATATTGGCATCAACCAATTATTCATTATCTAGATTCTTATAAATGGTAATGACTCATCACTATTAATTCTAATAGACTTATAGAACTTGGGCCTAATTCATTACAACTTGTACTCTAAATTTAGTTTGGGATAAATTTTATTTATCGACTTAGTTATAACTTTTGGATTGGATCTAAGTACTCTTGATTTATAACATTATATATGTCGATTTCCGCATATCCTTTGTATTGTCGAATTCATCATAGTATACCTTATGATTATTTCATTTGAGAATCACTTAAAAATACTTAGAGTTTATTGTCTGTACTGGACACAGAGATACATCTCTGAATGTTTTCTGATGCAATACAATGATACAACTCCTATTAATTTCTGATGCAATACGGTGATGCATCTCCGAAACAATCTAATGTTTAATAAATAAATGTGCATACAACGATACATCTCTGAAACTAAGGGACATTTATGAAATTACATAGGGTGCTTTTAGGTAATAGGGTGGGATAAAAAATTCTGTAATAATATACTTTGAACACTAACTCTGAGTCCAAAATATTGTAGTATGTGATCAAGCAAAAAGAAAGACTCAGACTATTCTAATTAAGTCTAATACTAATGCTATCACGTGATCAAGCAAATGAAGCCTCAGTCTATTCTAATCAAGCAAAGGAAGACCCACCAGTCTAATTTCGTCAAGTCAATTCAATTGATAATTGTGTAAAATCATCTAATTACATTAATTTATGTTCAAATCTGCGATATTTCAGTCATTTATTTTTTTAAAAGATGAAATTTCAACCATTAATATATTTTATAGAAAAATAGTATTTTATGAAATAAACCTCGCTTTATGAATGAAAGTAATAACTGTTTTTAAAAAAACACACCTAATTTAAAACAAATAGATTACTTTCAAAATGTTCAATAAACTCAAAATTTGATGTTGTTGTTGATAGATTTTCTATGTCCCTTGAAATGAATACGCATCGAAGTGCTCACCTGGATGAATAGGAAATCACAGTGAATGGAAGATTTTGTATTGAAACAAAGTAAAAATGTTAAAATGCCGCCATCATTCCCCACTACCCACCCATTTGGATATTCCCACTGTCACCCACCTTTGCAGCCTAGCCAGCCATTCATTCATTCGGAAGAATTAAGTCATTTGTTCTTATCGCCATACACTCTATTTCCTTCAATTATCTCTACTCCATCCTAAATATACACTCATTTCATAACAAATGTGACTGTTTATATAAGTTTATTTTTATTCCTTTAACACTGTTCATGGGTGGTTTAGCAGTGATATCTAATTAGTAATTACAAAGATGTTAATTCAAATAATTTTTTTTTTTAAGTTTAAAACTTAACTAGAAGTCCAAAAAATATACTCATTTTTAAATTATCAATAGAGTTGAATTGTTATGATCCATAAGTCTAAAAAAATGTACACCATAAATATATGACAAGTATTCAAACTTATTATTTTAAAGAAAACTAAAATAAAAATCAAGGATTTTAAATAAATCAAATGTTCTATAATTAACTGACAGTTAAATGTGAGAATAGGATAAACTAATCTAACAAAGATCTACTGTCCATCTTACACATGGTCAAACCAAACTATATATTTTTTTAAATTAAAAAACCTTTATTACATAGTTTCATTCTTCTCTTATCTGACAATAATAGTTTATAAGTACAGTACTATTCAACAAAATAAAAAACCTTAAATATAAATAAAATCTGATTTGATCAGGATTTACTTTGCACCCAAAATAAATAAATAAAAAACCCAAATAAACCCTTTGTCTTTTCATCCTCCTTTTCCACTCTCCAACACTTCACTACATTCATTCCTTCCTTTATTTTTTATTCTCTGAAAACTACTCAAAAACCCACTAAACCCAACCAAAAAAAAACACAAAAACATTATCGAATCCAATGTTGTCATCACCCATTCTTGTCTCCTCCGCTCTCATCCTCTCTCTCCTTCTCGTCCTATTCTTCTCCCAACAAATCATCTTCCAATTCTACTCCCCGACAACCACAGCCGCCACCGCCAACGCCGCCGACCTCTCCCTCTTCCACCGCGCCACCCACACAACAAACCACTTATCCACCCTCACAAACCCTAAACCCAAAATCGCTTTCCTCTTCCTCACTAACTCAAACATCTCCTTCGCACCTTTATGGGAAAAATTCTTCGCCGGTAACAACCACCTCTTCAACATCTACATCCATGCCGACCCCACTTCCTCCGTCGTCTCACCCGGCGGCGTTTTCCATAACCGTTTCATCCCTTCTCAAATAACCCAACGCGCTTCTCCAACACTCATCTCCGCCTCCAGACGTCTCCTAGCCTCCGCTCTCTTAGATGATCCGCTCAACCAATACTTTACCTTAATCTCCCAACACTGTATCCCGCTCTTGTCGTTTCGATTCGTTTATAACTCTCTCTTTACAAATCAGTTAAAGTTATTACAGAGTTTTGCCAACTCTGATAACTTTACATATCCATATCCCAGCTTTATTGAAATTGTCTCCGATGATCCCAATCTCAATGACAGGTATAATGCTCGCGGTGAGAATGCAATGTTGCCGGAAATTGTGTTTGACGATTTTCGCGTGGGTTCGCAGTTCTTTACCCTGAACCGGAAACATGCAAAGTTTGTGGTGGGAGAAAAAAAACTATGGAAGAAATTTCAGATTCCTTGTATAAATGTCTATTCTTGTTATCCAGAAGAACATTACTTTCCAACTCTTTTGTCAATGGAGGATCCCAATGGCTGCACTGGTTTTACTCTTACTAGAGTTAACTGGACTGATTGTTGGGACGGACATCCCCATCTTTATACTCCGGCTGAGGTTTCTCCGGAGCTTGTTCGGGAGTTGAGGCGATCCAATTCAAGTTATTCGTATTTCTTTGCGAGGAAATTCTCGTCAGAATGTCTTGGGTCGTTGATGGATATAGCTGATGAAGTTATTTTCAAGGATTGAAGCTTGCTTGGTGAGTACAAAAACTTTTGTTTTTCATTCAAAGAAATTATCAAATTATGTTTTTGGAAATTTTTTTAAACTTTAGTGTTCTAATTTTGGTGATTTAGAGTTCTATTTATTGTTTATCTTTTTTTTTTTGGAAACATGTCATTATGAATTGTGGTGTTTTGTAATAGACAAAATGATCCGAAATTACCAATCGTTAGTTGGTCCAGTGGTGATTGGCGCTGGACTTGGTAGGGAGAACCACGGTTCGATCCCCCGCAACTGCGATCGGGAGGGGATGGAACTATTGATCCCTCTCAAAAAATGTATTCCATTTAGTATTCACAACATTGTATTGACTATTGAGGTCGGCTGGTCCAAACATCAAGCCCGTTTTTTCTAGACCTCTGGTCTCAATGTTGTTTTTTTAACTCAACTGGAATGGTAACAAAGGGAGATTAGAGACCCTTAATAATGTGAATTGCAATGACTTAAGCTAAACCAATTAATTCCCCTCCTTAAGCTCATTAGTTAAGTGATAAAATAAATAAACGTAGTTTTTTCTTGTGTGGTTGACATAGAGATAGAGGTACAGGCTGTCAACAAGTTCTGTAACACTACATCTTGCTGCCCTATCTATCTTCTAATTTGTTTGGTTGCACTTTATTGTATTGTAGCCAAATCCACTTTACAGATTGTAGCACTTCATGTAAGTACTTTCGGGGTGAGTAGTGTTGCATATTCGAGTTAGATAAAGTACTAAGCCTTTTTAGACTATTTGAATCTAAGACGGGTTTTGGCAAAATCACAGCGTACCGCGGTGATTTTGACAAAACTTATAATTTAGATCCCATTTGGCAAAACTTTAACACTTCTAGTTTCTAGAGTTCACAACTGTAATTGTGACGCATTATATTTTTGTTTATGTAATAAGTTTTAGTTCACAACTCTTGGTAGCTTCAAACAGCATAGCTGCATTATAAAGTCAAATTGTTGGATTAATGTATATCAAGCTCAATGTGAAAATGAGATCTTCACTAGATCTATGATCTTAAAAAATATGCTAGTTCATTATACGTGTCTTGTTCAATAGATCGGAAGTCATTTTACTATTCGTCTCTAAACTTTTTATTTTCTTCTATTTTTCAGGTAATCTGGATTGGTTTTGACAATGGCAGGGTTTAGTTAATGTGTATAGAAAATCTAGTTTCTTCAACTGTAAAGTTTAGTTGTAATTTCTTCAATGTGAATGTAAGTTTTAGTAATAGAAAAGCTGGTTTCCGAAGGAGACCACTTATTTTGAAATATCGCATGGTAACCAAATATTTGTGTGCAACAATACAATAGAAAATAGACAATATCCTTTTGTGTCTAATCTATTGCTTTAAGTTTTTGATGTGAAATTTAAGGCTCATATCGGTAAGTATTTTCATCTCAATCTTTTTAAAAGCTCCAAATAAGGTTCTCAATTCTTTGACATACTCTTTTAAATATATTTTGTGCTGATTTAATGTTTTCTGTATTTCACTACAATTTTTTTATAGAATCTATATAAATTTATTTGAGTGAAATCCATTTTGGTCGTAGAGAAATATTTTAGGACCGAATTCAGTCAATGAGAATAACAAAACCAACTTTTAGTTTACAAAAAAAAATCAAACAATTTGGTATGTACTATATGCCGGAAGCATCCGAAAAAAGGCCCATTTGTTCTAGAGAGGAGGTCTCTCTCTCTAAGAACTCAGAGTGCCTGTTTCCACCCTTTCTCCTAGGGTTTGAGGTGGTTGTTTTTCTCCAGATCCTTCTCGCTTTTTTTTTTTCAATTCGTGTGGCTGTTTATAGTTTCTATCCTCGGTGTTTGAAGGCTACGACGGTGAGTTTAGGTAGCTGCCACCATGATGATTCTCTCCCAACTCTTTCTTTCTCCAATATCCACCAAGCTTGTCCTCTTCTACACAATCAACTACCAAACGTTTGCAACTACAGAATCAGCCCCGTCACGCGGTGGTCTAAGGTGTCTTGTTCATGGAAAGCGGCCTCCACTACCGGTAGTTTTGGATCTCCCAATTTTATGTGTGTTTATTCCTGTTTTGTGTTCTATTATTATGTTTTTGTTCTTGTGGTTGCTGTTGTGTCTTGTTTGGTTTGTACCGGTGTGTATTTTGTTCTTAGATTTAGGTTCCAATAGGTTAGTGCTTAAGGTGTTTGTGGTTTTGCCTCAAAGAAGCTTGGGTGTAGGAGTTTTGCTTTTTGGGGAAGATTTTGTTTAGGAATGGTGCAAATCAACCTCATCCTTTCAGTCAACATTTGATTCCACCACAAATCATGAGTTTTTTCAAGATTGAAAGTTCGTATAATCGATTTGCGCGTGATAAAGCTAAAGATATGATCCTTAATTGGATAGATTTAAAGATTGTGGTTCCACAACTTATTTGGCGGAAGAAATTAGCTTGGTTGCTTGGATCTGGTTTTTAGATTGGTACCTCTCCTTTAATTTCTAATCTCTTAAAGGTGTTTGTAGTCCATAACTTATTTGATTTAACTATTAGTATTAGTGTTATTTTGTGGTTGGGGAATGTCCTTAACACAATTTCTTTATCTATGGTTGTAGTGTCCTTTCTTTATCTATTGAATTAGATTTTTCCTGTCAAAAAAACAATGCCAAAAGCATCCTGGGTGTGCATCATGAAAATTTTGTTTTGGTACGTGCCTAATGCTAACATCTAAGTCCTGTTTGTTTCAGCTTTAAAAAGATTGCATTTTTACAAATAGATTTTACAAAATCGTTTTTTTAAATATTATAAGTTTATTTGTTTTTGTTTTTTCTAAAATGAAACACTAATTTTGACATCTTATAACATAAATATACATTATTGAAGATCAAAACTTAGTTAAAATAGCAATTTTTCAAAAAGTTGTATTTCAAAAATGATTTTTGTGAAAATCTATTTGAAATAGCTTTAAAATTAAGCGACTTTTTGAAATTTTGATATATAATTTTTTCTCCAAAAATAGATCAAATATCTAAAGTCACATTTTAAGAATAAATATTCAAACCAAATTTTCATTTGAAACTTTTATAAAAAGTTTCTTTGTAAAATTTTTTTATACAAAATTATGTAATACTATAAAAATCATTTTTTAAAAAAAGTCAAAACAAACAGACCCCTAATCTTTATAGTCAAACAACTATAAATTTTATATGGCTTGTGTGCTATAAAATATTGTATTTAATTAATTTATTTAAAAATATATTAATTAACAAATTATCCTTATCATTAATGTTATATCATTAAAAAAAATTGGTGTTATAAGAAAAACAAACTCTCCCAACCAAAATCTTTATATTCTTTTCATCTAGTTCTTTCTATTTTTTAAAGTTTTTTCATCTCTTTTGTTTCCTTTTTATTAGAAAATATCTTCGGCATAATTGTTAATTTATTGTATATATAATTACTTTCCCTTGTTAGTTTTGATTGTGTATTTTATCATTCAATTAGATCCAATAATCTAGGATCACTATTGTCAAACCTTAGGTTAACATATTGTAAATGTATTATATTTAGAGGTTTATGGAATAACAAAATAACATCCAGAATTTTATTCCAAATTGTTTACCTTCTATATTTCAATTTCATATTGTTGTCTTAAAATGGCATCAGAGCACGATTCAGAAACTGAAACACCAAAAAATTTACAACCCAATGAATCAAACAACAAAAATAACAAACCAAATAACAACAACAACACTGATATGGATTCTTCAAATCCGTATTTCATCCACCCTTCAGATCATCCAGGTTACTTACTTGTTCCAACAAAATTGAATGGCACCAATTGCCCATCATAGAGCAGATCGATGGTCCATGCTCTAACAACAAAAGTCAAAGTGGGTTTTTATCGATGGATCCATTAAAGCGCCGTCTGAAGAAGATCAACCAGTAGACTATGCTCTATGGAATCGATGCAACATCATGATTTTACCATGACTCACACATTTTGTAGAACTTGATTTGGCCTAAGGAGTCATTCACGCCAAGACTGCCCATTAGGTTTGGAATTATTTTAAAGATCAATTTTCACTAAAAAATATACCAACAATATATCATATTCAAAAGTCATCGGCCTCTTTATCCCAAGGCACCATGTTAACCTCAGACTATTTTGTAAAATAAAGGCCTTTGGGATGAATTAGAGTCACATCACACTCTTCCTACTTGCAACCTGATGAAGGCACATGATGAGCAAAGGGAAGAAGATCGCTTGATGCAGTTTCTCATGGGCCTTAATGATTCTTACATCATTGTTCGCAGTAACATTATCATGATGTCACCATTATCCAGAGAACGACAAGCCTACTCTTTAGTTATCCAAGAAGAAACACAACGTTAAATGACTTCAGAAACAACCACATCACACGATCCAAACTCACCAATTTCCCTCATTCCCCAAGTTAGGAAATCCCCCCCGACTCACAAAGATAGTTTTCGTCTCAGGATCATATATTTTGTCACCTTTTTGTCTAGTAGGATATCAGACAAATATACCTCTTTTTGCACGGAGATCAAATTTATGCGTAGGATGGACAATAGTGGCATATCAAAAGCAACCAAGTACTCTTTGCTGCCTTCTTACGTTGCAGCTACTCACAATTGGTTCATACACCAGTTAGATATACGAAATTCCTTTCTTCATGGTGATTTACATGAGTTAGTTTACATGGAGCCTCTACGTGGTCTTTGCCGATAGAGGGAGAACGTCGTATGTTGGCTTAACAAGTCACTTTATGGACTCAAACAAGCACTACAGGAAAAAAGGTCTCCCGCCACGCCCAGAAAACCGAGGCTATATGCAAAATAACCGTGGCGTAACGCTTAGGCCACGGTTTGGCCACGGAAATCCAACTGTGGAGTATACGGCCGTGGCCTAAAGTAAAGTCCACGGTTTTTTGGTATAGACCACGCATTTTTTTACAACCGTGGCTTTTTTAGGCCACGGTTTAGGTAGCTTGATTAAGGCCGCGGTTTGAATTTGCCATGACTGCAGAACTGTGGCTATATGGTAAAGCCACAGTTTTAATTTAACGTTTACGATACAGTTTTGGTTCAAGATATAGCCACAGTTTGGTTATGACCACATATTTAAAACCGTGGTTATATTTTGTACATTCTAAACCATTAATCTTGTCACGGTTTATTTCTGTGCCATTACACAAAGATGTCATTATATATATATTTATATATATAAAATATTCTAGTAACCAATCAAAAGTTTTCCAACTAAGCTAGCTATAATACATTATTAATATACAATAAATAAAAATAATCACAATTATAATGTACTAGTATGTGACCCATTATAAATTTGATACGTTTATATAGAATATCTATTAGCATTCTAATTACAACCCTGAAATATTTAAGAACTATTTAAAGGCACATAGTGTAAGATTGATTACATATTGAAGTGCCAGCAGGTTTATCCAAAACTACATATGATTCCTTCACAGCTATAATCCTTGATCTCCAGTCAATCTCATAACACCTAAAAAGAGCTTTCAAATGTCAAACATTATCATAATTCATCTCATGCCCCTATAACAAAAACAAAAATGCAAATCCAAGAAACATTTTAACGTACCTCCCCATTCTGATTCCAATCGAAACCAATCCTCCTCCATGTTCAACGAATTCACCGCCTGCATCGAAATGGTTAGAAGCTTCCACTGCGTAACTAATTCATTCATTCAAACAAACAAATATCATTATTCATTGGCATATCTTTTGCTTTCCATATACTAGCAGCATTGTTATATATAGCCTGCGTAAGTTACAAGTTCAGTGAAAGCTGAAGCAGAAAAATGATAATGGAATCAACAGAGTTTATTAGAAAAAGGAAACTATAGATTTACCTTTTTAAAACTAGGATATTTTGAGTCAGATACTTCATCAAAGATATTATATACACAGTTTTTCACATTCCTGAATCAAAGCTTATAGATAATTAGCTCTGAAAAACAAACAAAAATACTATACATCAAAGCACCTCCATCCTCATCCTTTACCACATAAGAAGAGCACATCCAAAATTGTAGAGGTAGAACCAAAACAAAGAAAGAAAATGAGAGATACAAGGGAATATAATCCATAAAATTTTTGGTCAAGGTGGACATTAATAGTAATGAGTTCATAAATAATTTGAATAAAGAAAATGTATTGAATAAAGAAAATGTATTGATAATCTAGTAGAAAATGTATCGTCCGATGAGCAAAGAGTATTTTCGTGTAATGGGTGGAAGTCCAACGATCTTACAGTCCCTCTATGTCTAAGTCCTTTCTCATGTTTCTCATAGCTCAACTTTATATCATGAAACATGAAAACATAATGAATTAATCAATCCTCAAGTTACACAATTAATGCACAGAAGAATGAATATAATAAAAGGGATATGAAAAGAAAGAGACTCACAGTTGTTGCATTCCATAGTTTTACTGTTGTATCAACCGAAGCGGTTGCAAACAGATTTGAATCTTGTTGAAATCTAACTTCTGTGATCGTTTCTCTATGTTTGTCTTGTGTAGTAACAGAACGCCTAGTTCCCGTGTAGCAAATGAAAGGCTATATATATGAAAGATAAATACAAGAATGAGTAAAGACATAAACAGTAAAAAAAAAGATGGCATTGATTTATATATTCACCCTCGTCCCAATCTTTTTACCAACACTTGCTACAATATTTCCATCTGATAAAATATCGCAGGATAAAAGTTTGGCGCCGCTTTCAAAACCTTGTGATAGAAATTAAAATAAACATTGAATCATGAAGTAAATGACAAGTAGTAACTGTGATGTAAAAGATTGATGAAAATGAATAGAAACTTACCATGTTCATAGACGAAGCCATCAAAGCTAAAGCCACCAGGTTCACCATTAAGCCAAAGAACAAGAAGATCCTGAAAAGTATTACCTTGTGACTCAACAATGCATATTCATGTCATATTCTTGATGTTAGAACCTACTACATTCAGAAAAATCCATTACAATTAGCATGCTCACTAAAAATATTTGACATGACCATAAAATCAAAACCTATAAATTAAGACATTTTTCCCCTTTTCATCCAAACCTATAAACTGAACCAAAACAAGATTATATAATAGATAAGCCTCACCTGATTTTCAGGAACCAACAAGACCAGGCAATACACTTCATCAATCACTTCCACAGCCTGTCAAAAAAACCCATCTAAAAAATGGTACTGAAAAAACCCATCTCAAAAACACACTCTTGAATCGAATCTAGCGAATCTCATGTCGGGATTTGTTTTCAGTTCAACATTACTACTAAAACAAAAAGTGTGAAGAACAAAAAATGACTAGGGTTTGAGAAGACAAACCTGTTCATATTCGTGGTGGTGGTGGTGGTGGTTGCTTTGACGGTTAGGGATTTGAAGCAACACATGTTGGGTCGGCGGATGTTGCGGTGGGGGATGTCATGAATTCGCCGGAGCCGTCGAGGGCATGACCATCTAGATTTGCTGCGTGGTTCTTGAGACATTCTTTGTAAGTGTTTGTTACAAGGCTGTTGGTGTTGCGATGGTGGTGGTTGAGATGGTGGTTTGTTAAGGTGGTGGTGGTGGCCGGTTGTGGAAGCGTTTGAGGACAACGTTGGACAAAGAAGATAGTTTTGTTGTTGTGGTAGTGGGAGTGGTGATTTTAGGGTTTGGAACAAGAAATCTGAACTGTCAAATGAGGTTAGACATATGACACCTTATTGTATTTTCTGTATTTACCTTTTCATTTTTTTTTACTTTTTTTAATCTAAAAAAAAATAAGAAAAAAAAATAATTATGAGAGGGAAACCAAAAAAAAAGAGGGAAATTTTGGAGGGATATTTTTTTTAGGTTTGGGCCACAGTTTAAAGGGAAAATTATGAAGCCGCGGTTTTCGTTTGCTGCTAAAAATATCTGCAGTTGTCTAACCGTGGCAATTGAAGTAAAGGCCACAGTTTCATACTCCGGATTCAATATTTTATAACATGATGCTACGCTTTGAAAACCCTGGCCAAATCATATATGTGGCCACAGTTTCTGAGCTGTGGACAATTTTAGCGTGGCCGTAGGCCAAATTTCTAGTAGTGAAGCATCAAGAAACTGGTTCTCTACTTTCTCTGAAGCCATTCAAAAAGCCGGTAACCAACAATCAAAGGCTGACTACTCTCTCTTCACCAAACCTCAACGTACTTCATTCACGACCATTCTCATTTATGTTGATGACATATTCCTTACAGGGAATGATCTTGAAGAAATGAAACGTCTTAAAGAGTTTTTTCTCAACCGCTTCCGTATCAAAGATCTTGGAGATTTAAAATTTTTTTTGGGAACTGAATTCTCTCGTTCCAAGAAAGGTATCTTCATGTCTCAAAGAAAGTATACTTTAGACATCTTGCAAAATTCATGACTGATAGGTGCTCGCCCTGACAAGTTTCCAATAGAAACAAAATTTGAAACTTACTCCCACGGATGGGGTAGTGCTAAATGATCTAACCAAATATAGAAGGCTTGTTGGTAGGCTAATTTACCTTAGTGTCACAAGAACTGACATTGTTTATTTTGTACAAACATTAAGTCAATTCATGCATGAACCTATAAAACCACATTGGGATGCTGCATTAAGAATCCTTAGATACATCAAAGGCACACTCGAACAAGGCATATTATATCTTTCCTAAAAGGCCTTTTGCAATTCAGATTGGGGAGGTGTCTTACTACTACAAGGTCTATTACGGGATTTTGCATTTTCCTTGGAGATTCCCTTATCTTATGGAAATCTAAGAAGCAAGTTATTGTCTCTAGATCATCAACAAAATCTAAATATCGAGCTTTGGCTAATACATGTTTGGAGCTGACTTGACTATGATTCATATTACAAGATTTGAAAGTCATACAGGATGCTTCAACACCATTATTTTGTGACAACCAGACAACTCTACACATTACGGAGAATCCTATTTTTCATGAGCGTGCAAAACATATTGAAGTATATTGTCATATAGTACAAGAAAAACTACAAGCTGATATGATTAGTCCTTCTTATATGCCAACACGAGCAAGTGTATTCATTAAAGGAGATTCTCTTCACCATGATATACGGAGCATATGTTATGCTACTAGTAGAGATCGATACGCCCTCATGGCGTCGTTCTCAGTTTAACCAAAAAGTAAACGAGTCATGGCTAAGGTGCTCTGCCGATCTAGTCGACAAAATGAGAAATGTCGCCCACATCTGGGAGTTAACCGTCAAGCAGAGGGTTATTAGAATATATAACTCTAAGGTAACGCCAAGAGAAATACAAGAAGGATACTTGGTGTTAATACAAGATGTTATGCCTGCTTAGTAGGGAAAATGACAGCCCAATTGAGAATGACCATATCGCATATTCCAAAAGGTACCGTATGAAGCTTATAAGCTTGAAGAATTGGACGTGCTACTTGTCCCCTGAACTTGGAATTCCACCAGCTTAAAATATTATTATCGTTAAGTTAGTTGTAAGTTGTTAAAGAGGGTGTGATTCCCCTATGTATAAACTTATTATTAATATTTATGAGCAAGAAGAATATTTTGGTTTCACTGTTAAATATGTTAGACTTCCACAAGAAAATTCTTATCGCATCTTAAGGAAATACATGAGTGTTGGACTTTCACAGGAAGATCCTTGTCGTCTCTCAAGGCAATACATAAATGTTGGACTTCCACAAGAAAATCATTGTGGTCTCTTAAAGCAATACATGCGTAATGGACTTTCACAGGAAGATCCTTGCCACCTTTTCATGCAATACATGAGTATTGGACTTCCACAGAAGGATCTTTGTCGTCTTTCAAGGCAATACATGAATGTTTGAATTACATAGGATGATCCTTGTCATCTCTAAAGGAAATGTATGAGTGTTGGACGTCCATAGAAAGGTCCGTGTTGCCTCTTAAGGCACTACATGAGTGTTGGACTTTCACAGGAAAATCATTATCGTCTCCTAAGGTAATACATGAGTGTTGGACTTCCACTTGGAGATCCTTGCCACCCTCACGAGCAATATGAAAGGGGTTGTATATGGGGAGATCGATGCATCCAAACACCTCGCCTGAGGGACTCGACTAAGAGTCTCATTAGATAGGCTCATCTAAACACCTCGCTTGAAGGATTCGACAAAGAGTCTCATCAGACATGCTTATCTAAGCGCCTCGCTAAAGGGATTAAGAATCTCATCAGACAAACTCATCTAAACTCCTTGCTTGAGAGACGACAAGATCATCTAAACGTCTTGCCTGAGGGAGTCGACTAAAAGTCTAATCAGACAAGCTCATCTAAATGTCTCGCTTGAGGGACTAAGAGACTCATCATATAGACTCATCTAAACGCCTCTCCTGAGAGAATTGACTAAGAGTCTCATCATACATGCTCATCTAAATGCCTCGCTTGAGGGACTACGAGTCTCATCATACACGCTCATCTAAATGCCTCTCTTGAGGGACTATGAATCTAAAAAAAAATCTTATCTAAATGCATCACTTAAGGGACTCGACTAAAAGTATCATCAGACAGTCTCATCTAAACTCCTTGCATGAGGGAGTTGACTAAGAATCTTATCAGACAGACTTATCTAAATTCCTCGCTTGAGGGACTCGACTAAGAGTTTCACCAGACAAGCTCCTATAAATGTCTCTCCTTAGAGACTAAAAGTCTAATCAGACAAGCTTATCTAAACGTCTACCATGATAGATTAAGAGTCTCATAAGACAGACTCGTATAAACATCTCGCAAGAGGGACCAAGAGTTTCATCATACAGAGTCATCTAAGTACCTCGCCTAAGGGACTAAGAGTCTCATCAGACATGCTCATCTAAACGCCTCGCTTGAGGTACTCGACCAAGAGTCTCATTAGACCATATCATCTAAATGTAACGCTTAAGGGATTAAGATTCTTATTAGACATGATCTTCTAGGTGCACCTTCCACAGACCTAGGCCTTCATGACTTTAAGTCAATTAAGCACTTCGATCTTTATCAAATCCTTGTGCTTAAGGGACTGTATAGTGATATATTTGTAAGGACCCACAAGGGGCGACGACATTATATCGTCACCAGGGAATGATATCGCCAGTGACACATCATTCGAGCATAATAGGAAAATGTGGGAAGTAACGTGTCTTGTTCATAAGTGATGTAGAGAAAGGATTTGGGGAATAACTCACGTTTCCCTAAGAAATATGGATTTTATGGTCCACTTGCATTTTATTAGCGATTTCTATTTCCAAGAAACCCTAGATCAAAGCCCATAAGCCTCTATAAATATCCCAACCTTAGGGTTCAAGAGGATCAATATCATATTCACACATAAACCCTCCCTGAAACAAAGCTTCTCACCCTTATGAGCTTGTTCTAACGCCACATAAACACTAGAACCTCTAACAACCTTTACAAGTTTAGAGTTGCTACGCATATGTACTTTTTTTAACAAGTGGAATATTTTATAATTGATCAATTTATTTATACTAAAAATGTGAGTAATAGTAAGAGTAATGATATAAATATTGGGTCCCACATGTGCATGAGTTCGAGTACGATAATTTTTTTTAAACACAAATATGAAGACGGATACTATAATACCCATGCCTAAACCCTATTCATTCGTCATCCCTACTTAAGGTCGGCCAAACTATAAATTTAATAAAATAAATGTTGTTTCAAAAAATAAAACCACTAAACACCTCTTTTTAAATAAATAAAAAGTAAATAAAGACTACTTTTTAAAGTTTAAAATGACAAATATTGCTAAAGAGAAAAAAAAGGGAAAGATTACTTGAGTGGCAACTAGGGGTGGAAATAGGTTAGGCTAGGCTTTAGAAGGCAGTCTGTCCTACGAAAAATTTACAAGACCAAAGTCTGGTCTATGGCCTGCTATAGGCTCTTTTCTTCTGTCTGACTTGACCTTTTTAAAAGTTTGGCCCGACCTGAAAGCAAAAGCCTGTTTTTCATTAAAGTTTTCAATTTATCTATATTACTTAAGAAGCCTTACAGGTCGTCCTATATATACTTATACAAGCCGACCTATTTAGCATTTTTTCTATAATATATATATATATATATATATATATATATATATATATATATATACATATATATATATATATATATATACATACATAGGCCAATCAATTTAGCATTTTTTCTAATATATATGCATATATAATCCATCATATTTAGACTGTTTTTAATATATATGAAAATACAAGTCGGTGTATAAGGCGTCATAGGTTTTTTTAATAGCATAAGTCTGATCTATTTAATAAAACAGGCTTTTAAAAAAGCCTAAACTTGATCTTTGTATTAAATAAGTCTGACCTAATGTAAAATTGGCTAGGCCATAAGTCCATGTAGGCTGACCTGGCCTATTCCAGCGAATTTACCAAAATACCCCTTATTTCGGAAATACATTTCCGAAAACGTACTTTAATTGAAGAAAAAAAAGTATTTTCGGAAATGCACTTCCGAAAACACGAAAAAAAAGGTGCTTTCGGAGATGCATTTCCGAAAACACCCCTTTTTTGAATTTTCGGAGATGCATTTCCGGAAACACCCCTTTTTGGGAGAGGGGTGTCTTCGGAGATGCATATCCGAAATATTCCAAGACCAAATTTGTCTTGGAATGTTTCGGATATACACTTCCGAAAGAAATCAATAATTATTAAAAAAATTAAAATCAAGGTGAATCAATGCAATTAATAGGTATAAAATCAAGGTGAATCAATAAAATGAAGGTGAATCAATAAAATCAAGGTGAATCAAAATTTCCTAAACAATTTTAAAATTAAAAATTATTTTACTAACTTATATAAATCAAAAACCTTTTAATTTCATAAGTAAATTTTGAATTATATAGAGTTAAATATAAAATTTATTCATTAAATAAAATTAAGACAAAATCTTTTTTTAATTTTTTTAAACTAAATAAAAAATTATAACTCATTTTTAACTATGAATCAGAATAGAAATATATAGATATATAATAATTATTAATTTTGTAAGTGAAATATATAAATATATAATATATAAATTTATAATAATTATTATGAATTAAAACACTATTTTTTTTAATTTTTATAATTATTATATAAATATATTTATAATTAATATATAATTATTATTATATAAATATATAAATATACAATAGTTTTTATAAATATATAATAATTATTATAATTATTATATAAATATATAAATTAAAGCACTAATTTTTTAATTTTTTTGTAAATATATAATAATTATTATAAATATATAAATATATAAATAAAAAATTATAACTCATTTTGTAAGTGAAATTATTTTAATTATTTTAATTAAAATTATTTTAAATTTTAAAATATGAATCAGAATATAAATATATAATAATTATTTTCCATAACTCATAAATTATATTAAAATATATAATTATTATTATTCATTACTCATAAATTATATCAAATTTATGATATGTGAATTAATTAATATCCTAAAATTAATTTTTGGGATTTTTAATTTTTTTTGTTTTTCGGAGATGTATCTCCGAATTAATCAAAATCCTAATTTTTGGGATTTCTTTGAAAATGCACTTCCAAAGTCTGAAAAAATTTAGAAAAAAAAATATTTCGGAAATGTATTTTTGAAGCGGGGTATAGTGGGATTTTCAGTGGGGGTGACCCCCTAGGGAGGTGGGTAAAGAAATTTTGTTTAATTTTTTAGTTTAATGATTATTTAAAGTCTTTTATTATTTTCTTAATCACTCATTTCAATTGTATATATAAGTAAATATTTTAAAATAAATTTTAGATCGAAAACTTCTTTACTTTTTTTTAAGTACTTTAGCGACGAAACTAACACACATTAAAACCCTTCATTTTTTTTTATAAAATTATTATGTATAACTGCTAATATTAACTCATACACAATATATGTATCACATGAAAATAATGTTGATCATAAATAAATTGTAAACTATATAGTTTTATAAACCGTTTTGTAACACTCACACAATATAAATTGTCTGTGTGCTAAATTTAGAAAATATAGGTAGAAGTTAGGAAATATGCAGAGTATTTTATTTTATTTGTTATCTTTATCTTTTTTTAAATTTATAAATTGTTCTGATGGAGTGACTAAAGTCTTTAACGATTTTATTGGTGTTTCATCTATTAAAAAGAAATAAAAAAATATTGTTGCTTGATAATGATGTAACTCATTCTCTTATTTTCTTGTAACCTTTAAGAAAGAGGTTAGAAAAGAAAATCTTTAGTAAATATTAATTTTTTTCGTAAGGTTTATTTGCATTGTGTATTATAAATAAAAGAGTTAAATATATGTTTGATTCTTATAAATTACTAAATTTTATTTTTGATCTGTATAAAAAAGTGACATATTTTGGTTTCTAAAAAATTATTATGTACGTAGTTTTAGTTCTGTTGTTAAATCAATATGTATTTTTGAATGATTATTTTGCACACATGTTTAGAACGTTATAAAAAGTTTTTTTTTTTTTTTAAATTAACTCAAAATTTGATTTCTAACTTGAAATTTTTATTACTTATAACAATATCTTTTAAAATTTAAAAATTCATATTTAATTCTTTTCATTTAAAAAATTTCTAAAATTTAGTAAATAAATATTTTACAGTATTCTAAACATGTATGAAAAAAATTAAAAAATTAAAAAATTAAAGAATAATTAAACAATTTACAAAATTTTAGAAAATAACACACACTAAAACTGAATGCATAAAAATTTGTAGGGACTAAAATATATCATTTTTTTAATAGAGACTAAAAATAAAATTTAAAATATTTTTAAGAACCAAAAGCATATTTAATCCTAAATAAAAATAATGATTGCTAAATAATTGATAAAGTTTTCTTTAATAATAGTTTCGTTTTCATATAATTTTAAAGTTGACATTTAATTAAATTTGAATCATATAAATTTTAAAAAATAAATTAAATAAATTTTAAAGTTCAACCACATCATTTTTTTGTTAGATTACATTGTATATACTTTTCTCAATTTTATTTTATTTGCTTACAAATATAAAAATTAATTTAAATTATATATATATATATATATATATATATATATATATATATATATATATATATATATATATATATATATATATATATATATATATATATATATATATATATAATCATTTTTTTTTTTGAAAAAATAACTTTTTTTTTGTAAAGGTAAATGTTTTATTTTAAAATTTGTTTTTAGTTACACAATATATGGGGTCAGTTATGCTTATTTTAATTAATTATATAAGTTTTGTACATCAATTTTATTATTCAATACATTTTTATCTCATAACACATGCTCTACTCTAACTTCCCCGTCATGAGCTATCATGAGCTAACAAATCTAATTAGTGTAAGTAAGTCACAACCCCAACTTTTTATGGCCTCTATCGAAAGCAATTTTTTTTTGAATAAAGTGATTAAATAGAATTGTATTCTAACTGGAATGGAATACCTTGTAGCAGCTGCGGAATGTATATTTGGAATGCTGGAGGTAATAAACGCAATGGTTAAATTTACGATATTTAGGGTTTGCATGTTGTTCATATAAATCATGGGTTAGGGTTCGGATATTCTTGTGGCAACGATTTGCTCATATTAAGCATTATTCTAATTACATTTATTGTTCCAAGTTAAAGACTAAATTAGTAATGGTACTCAAGATTTATTTTACTTGGATACTTAACTTTATCACCTATTTTTAATCTCACCAAAACCTTAACAAATCACTTACATTTCACTTAGGTTTGCTCCATATTTATTTTAGCAATAAATTCCTTACATAATTGATCATGAAGTTTTTTTAAAGCAAGATATATTAGAACGAGAATTAAGGATTCTCAACCGCGATTACAAAATGGCGAGACAGAAGTTCGGAATTAGAGAAATTACAATTCAATTCAGACTTAAGATAAATAAAATAAAGGGTTTTTGCTAAATTCGTAAAAGTTACAGTTGAGATGGGTAATATCTCCGATGAAAGACCATCTCCAAACCAAGGCCTTAACATTCCACATGACGTCTAAAACATTCCAATCTTCCTTCCTAAAAATGATGTTGTTCCTTAAAAGTCACATATTCCAAACAATTGTCAACCAAACACGCCCTTCATTGCCAGGATTCACTTTCTTGAGCTTGCAAAAAGAGAACCACCTCATAAAACTTCCCTTTAAACATCCTCCAAAAAAATCTGAAAAATCGATCCACTCTGTCACGTCTTTCCAAACCAACACAGAAACGGGACAGGAAAGCATTGAATGAACTAGCGATTCATCAATAGCTGAACAAAAAACACACGCTAGATCACCTGCTGAGGAAGGAATTATACCTATGAACTTAAGAAAATCTTTTGTCGGTAACTTGTTTTAGAAGCATCTCCATCCAAAAGCCTTAATTTTGTGAGGGGCCTCCATTCTGTTTGATCACTTTATTCAAAATATTTTTTTCTATTACCTCCAGCATACAAGGACTCTATCTTCTCCCACAAAGTTTTTGCATGTGTCTCATTAGCAATATGATTATAAACATTATCTACAACATATCGTCGAATAAAACCACATACCTTCATTAGACACTCCCATTCTTCATTAGACACAAAATACAACTTTGGGGAACTAAAAACCGGTAAGCGCAACTTCTTCACAAATAGTAAGTCTTTCAACTTACCCTTCCATAAATGGTAATTAGAACCATTCAACAATACCATCTTCATCTTTGTATTTGACTCCATCGTTCAAACAAGTAAAATAATACTTAACCAAGAGCTCTGACACCACTCTGGTGGGAAATTAAAACACAATAATTGAGCAATACGCAGCGGACATAAAATTCTCCACATTTGTAAGAACTTTGAGGATCAACAATAAATATAAGACGGCAAAATAAATGCACAAAAGAACACCGATATTTTTAATGTGGAAAACCCCTCAATCTGAGAGTAAAAACCACAAGTCTATATGCACCGATATTGAGCAATATTTTTAATGTGGAAAACCCCTCAATCTGAGCAGACAAAGGTTTAGTAAGTATATATGCACTTTGGAACTCAGAAGAGATATGCTTCACAGAGAATGTCTTATTTAAGACTTTTTCTCTAAGGAAAAAGATATCAAGTTCCATGTGCTTAGTCTTGGCATGAAGCACATGATTGTGAACCAAGGAAACAGTGCTGAGATTGTCACAGTATAGTAGAGGAGTAGCAGTAGGCACTTGTAGTTCTGCTAAGAGGGATTGAATCCAAAGAACCTCAGAGGCAGTACTTGCTAAACTTCTGTACTTAGCCTCTGTGCTGGACCTGGCTACTAGGGTCTGCTTCTTAAACCACCAGGAAATAAGATTAGGCCCCAAAAAGATATAGGAACCTGATGTAGACTTCATATCATCAGGATCTGACCCCCAGTCAGCATCAGAAAAGGCAGTGATTGAGATAGGATGATGAGAAGCAGCTGGCATAAAGTGAAGACCATGGTGAAGGGTACCCCTGAGGTACCTCAAAATCCTCTTGACAGCCACCCAAGGACTTTGCATAGGTTGAGATAGAAACTGTCAGGCTTTATTAACTGCAAAGCTGATTTCAGGTCTAGTAATAGTGGCATATTGGAGAGCCCCTACTACAGATATACAGTAAGTAGGGTCTGCTAAATAATCAGTCCCCATTTTGGGTCAGTTTCAGATTTGAAACCATAGGAGTAGGTAAGCTCTTAGCCTCACTCATATTGGTTTTGGCAAGGAGATCTTTGATGTATTTGGACTGAGAGAGGAAGAGTGATCCACCTGAGAGATGAGCCACCTCATTGCCTAGAAAATAGTTCAAGAGACCTAATTGTTTGAGAGAAAATTGATCATTAAGTTTGTTAACTAGCTACTGAATGTGAGAAGGAGAATCTCCTATAACTATTATATCATCTACATAGACTAGCATGTAGATAGAATAAGTGGGGGTCTTCAAGTTGAATAAGGATGGATCACACCTACTGGTGACAAACCCAAAGCTGTGCAATGCAGCAGTAAGCCTTTCAAACCAGGCCCTAGGAGCCTGCTTTAAGCTATAAATGGCTTTATGAAGTTTGCATACAAGAGTAGGATCAAAATTCTGAAAGGATGCCATTTAAGAAGGCATTGTTGACATCCAATTGAGTGAGTTGCCATTTTCTAGAGGCAACCAATGTAAGAACAGTCCTCACTGTGACATGCTTCACTACAGGAGAAAAGGTCTCCTGAAAATCAAAACCATGAACCTGGTGGAAGCCCTTGATCCTAAATACCCATTTGCAACCAATTGCTCTTCTATTAGGAGGTAACCTAGTAAGGGTCCAGGTCTGATTCTTGAGTAAGGCATTGTGTTCATCTTGCATTACTGCCAGCCAATGAGGATTTTTTAGGGCAACTTTGTAAGATGAGGGTTCTAGTTCAGTGAGAAGAAGTGTAGGATGAAGTCTAGGTTGCACAATACCATCCTTAGCCCTAGTTACCATAGGGTGAGTATTAACAGGAAGATTAGGAACCAAAGGTGAATTAGGAGCAGAGGGAGAAGGTGATGGAGAAGAAGAATTGAGAGGAGAAGATGCTGCAGTGGGAGAAACATCAGAATAAATGGACATGGCAGAAGATTGAGGTGAGGCAGAGGGAAGTTGCTCAGGAACAGAGGCTGCCAGTGAGGAATGAGGAGAAGAGACAGCATGTGAAGTGATAGGAGAAGTACTGACAGGTGTAGACAATAAGGATGAATTTGGGAAACTGAAGGGAACTAGCATTTGGCAGTTGGAGGAAGAACTAGAGGCTGAAGGCTTAACTGAAAAAAGCTCAAGGTAAGGATATCTTGTTTCATTAAACAAGACATCTTTTGAAATGAAAAGCCTTCCATCAGCTGCAAGGCATTTGTACCCCTTGTGTTGGGTGGAGTAGCCCAAGAATAAGCATTCTTTAGTGTGATAAGAGAATTTGGATGAATTGTAGGGCCTAAGGTGTGGCTAACAAGCACATCCAAATATTTTAAGAAACTTGTAATCAGGTTCAGATTTGAACAAGACCTTGAAAGGTGACTCCATACCTAACACGGTAGTAGGCATCCTATTGATAAGGAAAATGGCAGCCAAGAATGCCTGATCCCAAAACTTTAGAGGTAGGGAAGCATGGGCTAGCAAGGTCAGGCCAGTTTCAACAACATGCCTGTGCTTTCTCTCTACGGACCCATTTTGATGATGGGTGTGGGGACAAGTAAACCTGTGAATGGTGCCCTGTTTGGTCAGTAGGGGAGTGAGTGGTTGAAACTCACCTCCTCCATCATATTGCACAATTCTGACTGTGCATTTAAACTGAGTTTGCACATATGCCAGCAAATTAGTGAGTACAGCAGTAACATCAGACTTTAGTTTGAGAAGAAAAATCCAGGTGAACTTTGTGTGAACATCAACAAGTGTCAGCATATATTTAAATCCAGAAGTGGAGAGCATTGGAGCAGGACCCCACACATCAGCAAATATAAGGTCAAATGGTGCATTATATGAAGTATTGGATGCAGTGGAGGGAAATCTATGAGCTTTACCCAAGCAACAAGCAACACAAAAATCCAAAGTAGATTGCTTAGGAATAGGAATGTTACACTTGAGTAAGACAGACTTGAGAACCTCATGATGAGGATTCCCAAGTCTTCTATGCCACTGCTCATACAATGAAGGACCTAGGCTAGTGGCAGATTTATTTGCATGAGAATTCAAAGTAGAAGCACCAGAATCATTGCTAGTGAGTGTGTGCACTACAGGTGTTTTATTCCTAGGAGAAGGTAAAGAAAGAGCCTATAGAGATCCAAATGAGTAAAGTCCATCTTTGCCTAGAGCTCCTTGGAGAAGTACCTCAGAAGTAGCCTGGGATTTAACAATGAACACATCAAGATGGAACTCAAAAAATACCTTATTATCTCTTGCAAATTGACTGACAGAGATTAGATTTTTTGTGATATTAGGAACAAGTAATAAGTTCTTCAGTGTGAGTGTAATGTGTGGTTTGTGAGGTGAGTGAAATGAAGTAGAGCCAATAGATGTGATAGGCAGACCTTGGCCATTTCCAAGGATTACTTGATCTGCTCCAGATGAGGGAATGCTCTCAAGAAAGCTCTCTGCAGAGTGTGTGACATGCTGAGTAGCACCTGAGTCAGGATGCCATGGAGAAGCACCAGATGGAGTGGCACCTTTATTAGAGCCAGTAACGTATGCTCGTTCTTGCTTATATTGCCTAACAGTAGCAGCTGGAGCACGCCACTGAACAAATTGAGGAGGATACCACTGACTAGCAGCCTGTTGTTGTTGAGCAGGTGCACCTTGATACCAAGGAGCAGGTGCATGCCATTGACCTCCAGAAGTAGGTCGAACATCAAGTCTATAGTAGCACACTTTCGCATCATGACCAGTCTTGGCACAGATCTGACATTGCACATAATTACGTCCATCATTGCGACCACCTCCTCTGGTCTGAGAAAACCGGCCACCACGACCACCACGAGAGTACTCCGACGGTGGTGCTGACTCCGGTGTGGGAGCATCAGACGCAGTAGAAACAGTAGAATTAACAGTAGGAGTGGAGGTACCTTGAGTAAGATTCACAGAGAGAGAATCCTGAGATACGTTGCGAGGAGTACGATCAAGACGAGCTTCATGAGAGAGAAGCATCGTTTCTGCAACTACCAGAGCACACGGTTCATCGCGATATTGGATGATTGACGCTAGGGCTTGATATTCCGGTGGAAGACCTTCAACAATCGTCTCAAGTTGGTCGCGATGAGAAACCGGATCTCCGATTGACTCCAGAATGTCACAGATCTGTTGAATTCGACCTAGGTACTGTGCAATCGTGCGATCTCCCTTCTCCATGCTGCGAAGTTCATAGCGAAGTTGTCGCGATTTGGCATAGACTTGTGTGCGTTGAAATTGATCAATAACGGACTAGATCTCGTGTGCGTGAACACATTTGACAATGCGTGGAAGAACCACATCAGATAGCATCTTCAAGAGCCACGTAAACAGAAGAGAATCTTCTTGAAGCCATAGTTGATACGCCGGATTCTCAGAATCCGATTCACGATCTTCCGTCATGAGAAATCGTGGAGGAATTTCAGGATTCACAAGGTGACGATGCAGCTTGTGAATGCGTATGATGCCTTCCACCTGTTGCTTCCATGAGAGGAAGTTGTTGTTATCAAGCTTGATGCTATTTTGTTGAGCGAACGTCTTGAACGCGTTCTTCAACAAAGACGAAATTGGTGGTTACGATGATGAATCTCCATCATTCGCCGTTCTTGCGGAACTCGTAGCAGAAGCCATGATCGTAAGGATCAGAAGCTCATGATACCATAATAGAAAAAGAGAAATGCAGAGAGAAAGAGAGAGTAAGAGAGTTTGTTGTAATATTGATAATAAAACTCTAACTGAGTTAGTTACAAAGTGTGGTATATATATGTGACTGCAGTGACAGGTGTCACTGCCAGCTCACTATTACACTATATCACTTAATCTAATTCTGTATAATACTATATACTCTAATATTCCATACCAAAGAAAAAGCTCCACTATAATCAATTGAGGGTACAAGAGAGTCTTAAAGTGATTCACAAATAAGTGCTAACAACCGCAAATCACAAAGCACAATTAACTTACAAATAAGAATAAAAAAGCTGAAAAATAACCTAAATTTGCAACTCCAATGCGATGCACATATCTCTCAGCTCAGACCTTGTTTTAAAATTATGAATGGTCAAAAGTTAGATACATGAGTTTCGAACACGCCCACAAAATTTCCGCTCGATCCAACGGTTAACGAATCAGGGATCGTCGATTTAGTGGGACTTGTGCAGAAAAACAGGAATGGGTTTCTCTCATCTTTTCTCTCTTTTGAACCCTTATTTTTTCTCTATCTCTCTTCTGAATCCAAATTGACACTCTCCACTTAAATAAGTGAGACAAGTGTACTATTGATATTTGGGCTTTTCTCCACATAGGAAGGAAACCCAAACCCAACATGAATCACAAAGATATTACATGCAAAAGCGAAAAGACCTTTTCCAATGTTCTGAAAATGACCTACAGAAAACCATGATAAAGGTTGGTTCAGTAGATTTGTGAAAAAAAACTGAAGCAAATAAATTGATGGTTGATATGGTGGATTTCTGGTGAAGAAATGTAAAGGGGCTCAACTTCAATGTTAAAAATTATCCACAAATAACATGCAAAAGGATAACGAGTTAATGAGAGAAAAAAACATAATCTTTCTTACTTGAAGAAGACAGTGTCCTTCAAAACAAAAGCATGCAAAGGAGAGTCAACCTCAAAGGATAGGGTTAGTGAAAACTGAAGAAGTAAAGTAAAAGTTGCTTTAATGTAAATGATGAAGAAATTAGACAGAGTAAAAGAAGGAAGAAAAAAAGAGAGAGAAAACAATATAAAAAATTAAAAAAATAATGAATTTCAATTGTTACATTATAATTATAATTAATTATAATGTGTTGAGTTTTCTTTTTTATTTTTTTTATCTCTTTTACTTTTTATCTTTCACATTTTATACACATTTTAAGGATACACACATAGTAAAATATATATTTTGTTTTTATAAAGTGATATGTTTTTTTTTTCATTTTCATATATAAGAATGAAATTTTTTCCGTCTCTGTAATTTTAATAAAATTAATTTATTTTTTTCGTCCCCTTAACTTTTTTTTTAGTGTAGTTTTAATTTGTGTTCAAACAAAATTAATTTTATTAGTTTACAATTTTAAATAACTGTTTTCACATTAAAAATATTTAATATTTTTTTATATAATTTTTTTTAATGAAAATAACATAAAAATCAAATTTTAAGCACATGCATATATTTACAAAGAAAAAGTTACCTGAACAATAAGTAATAATGTTTTGAATTTAAATAAAATATATTAGTGTAAAAGAATTTTACATAATGAATTAATCATAGTATGTTGAAAGAAATTTCACTTTTATTTTAATTATCTATAAAATAATACAAAAGAGATGATAGTGATGAATTGACATTATAAAAAAATTTAGGTTTTTTCTTCACCCACCTCCTAACCTTCTTGTCCACCCCTGGTGAATTTACAACATTACCCCTTGTTTCGGAAGTTCATTTCCGAAACCGTACTTTTTTTTTGAAAAAAAGATGTTTTCGGAAATGAACTTCCGAAAACGTGTTTTTTTTAATATAAAATATTGGTTTCGGAGATGCATCTCCGAAATAAAGTTACATTTTCAGAAAATGTGGTGTTTCGGAAGTTCATCTCCGAACGCACCCCCCTTGGAGAATTCAGAAATGAACCTCCGAAAATATGTCTGGACAGAATAAAATGAAAAACAACAACAATTCACTTTATTTAATCGGGTGAAGATTACAACGATAATATTACATAAAATTAAAGTTACATATTGTTGAACACGGGTAGGTGGGGATGAGAGAGTGGTGGGGAGAAAAAAAGGCTTCCAATTTTCAAAAGGTGTACTACTGTAAGTAACAAATGACGGAGGAGGTGTAACCGGGGCCGGAACATATGACGGAGGAGGTGGATGTCCGGAGGAAGAAGAACCGGAGGTACGTCCACCGCGAGACAAAGGAGCCAATCAATGTAAGCTATAATTTATCATTATCATCAGGGGACGTCATTACAAAAAATTGGGAAAAAAATCTTATTATTTTTAATCTTGATTTTTTAGAAATGACGTCCCCAGATGATAATGATAAACTATAGCTTACAATGATTGGCTCCTTTGTCTCGCGGTGGACGTACCTCCGGTTCTTCTTCCTCCGGACATCCACCTCCTCCGTCATATGTTCCGGCCCCGGTTACACCTCCTCCGTCATTTGTTACTTACAGTAGTACGTATTTTTATTAACATGATAAATCCAATACAAAAACACTGTGCGATACAATCCGAAATCCGAACAAAACAAAACAAAACACGTCAAACAAAACAAAAACATGTTATTCTGCCCGACGAGCGTTACAAAATACACATCAAACAAAATAAAAACACGTTATTCTTCTCGACGAGCGAACTCCTCCGAATGAAGATAATTATACCAATCTTCATCCCACTCAGTATCAGAACCATCAGCGTTGATCACGCCTGAAGGCTGAGCCTGCACGTCCGAGCCATGGACTCCCAGGGGACGAGAAGCAGAACCAGTCAAAAGCTTTTTCTTCTCCTTCACCACCTTCACCTCCTTCACCTCTTTCACCTCCTTCTTTGAAGAACCCTTTCTTCCCTTAGCGCCCTCTTTAGAAGACGCAGTCCTGCGTGCTTGTTGGTTGCCTGACATGTTCCTGTAAACAGTTGAAATCGATTAATATGCGAGACAAAATAAAAAACAAAAAAATTTGAACTTCTGATACAATTCGGAAGTTCATTTCCGAAAACTGGGAGGGAGGTGTTTTCGGAAATGAACTTCCGAAACACCCCTGCGATGGACTTTTCTGCAACTTCCATGGCAGACCCCTAAACCAAACTTCAAACCAAATCAAAATGCTTCTAAACAACCTAAATACTACTAACAACCTAACCATATATCATTTATGCAATTAAAACCCTAAATAACATGCATTTGAATAATAGATCTAAAAATTTCAAAACTTACAAAGTGTTAGGATTGAGGGCTTTTGAATGTTGTTTAGCAGTGTGATTGGAGCCTTGATGCAGCTTTGGAATTCTGTTTGCACAAATTTTCGCCTTTGCCACTTTTTGTTTTGATTTAGGGTAAATGATTGGGGGGAGGGGGAGTGTTTTGATAAATCTGCAGAAATCGCAGTATTTCGGAAGTTCACTTCCGAAACCCCTGCTTCGGAAATGAACTTCCGAAATAAGTCAATTTTTTCAAAAAAAAAAACGCTTCGGAAGTTCATTTCCGAAGCAGGGGTATTTTGGTATTTTCGCTGGGGGTGACCCCCATAGAGAGGTGGCCAAAGAAATTTTCAAAATTTATACTATAGTTAATATATAATTTTTCATAATAACAAAAAGAAAAAATCAATAAAAATATAATAAACCCTAAATATATGATCACAATATTTGACATTCATATATTCTAATGTAAAAATATAATTTATAATCTAAACACACACTTGTTTTATAGATTGAATACTCTCAATTTGTTAGCCTTTAAAGAAAAACTCAATTCTTTGGGGTCAGTAATGCCAAGGCGCACACAGAAATGACACTAAAACCAGCAAATACTATTTTGTCCTCTCCCAAAACGTCATTGTCCTAATCCTAAAGTAGTAGGATAATGAAATAATTAAAATCTTATCGACTAAACTAAACAATCAAATTTGATTTATATTAATCTTTCTTAAATAGTTTTATTTTTTATAAAATAATTTGTTGGTTTGTTATAAGAGAAAAGGGATATGTGTAGAATATTTTTACACTGTCAATCAATCACAACCCTACATTTAATTAAAACATAATTTTAATTTAAAAAAATTAATATGACATGACAAGTGTAAAAATTTTGATTGAATGTATGTGTAAAGTTTGTTTACATTGTCAGGGCACTAAGTTTAAACTCTAATTATAATATTGTTGTTATAAATAGAACGATGTCGAGACACAAGCTATTGGAAAAAACGGAAAGAAAAAGAAAAGATGGCGAAAAACATTGAAGGGTTTGAATTCGAGCAGAGTCACGGGAAAGAGAGAGTAAGAGTAGCTCGCGTTTGGAAGAGCAAAGACGGTCAACAACACTTCGTTGTTGAGTGGCGTGTCAGCATCAACCTCCTTTCCGATTGCGTCAACTCCTACATTCGCGATGATAATTCCGATATCGTCGCTACTGACACCATGAAGAACACCGTAACTTACTCATCTTTGTTATTTTTGTGAACTTTTTTTTACTATTTCAGCTGATTTTGAATGTCTGAGATTATTATTATGAAAATTTAATCTGAGATTTGGGTTTGTTGAGTTTGCAGATTTAATTGTTTTGTTTACAGGATAATATTGTTTATCATTTTTTTTTTAAGATTGATCTGATTGGTTTATTTAAATAATTTATGTAGATCAATATGCTTAAATCTTTAGAATTATAAACAAATACACAATTTTAATACATTATGAAAAACATTTGCCAAAAAAATATTATTCAATTTTTGGTACTAATAAAAATTCATTTTACAGTAGTAAAAATACAAAATATGCTATGTTATTTATATGTATTTAAATTTATCGACTTGAATTTTGAATTGATGTGCAATTAGGTGTATGCAAAAGCAAAGGAATGTTCGGAAATACTTTCTGTGGAGGATTTTGCCATTCTACTTGCCAAACATTTCACATCATTTTATAAGCAGGTTGGTGATTTAAAATTCATAATTTAATATCAATATAGAGATTATTCATACTTTTGTTATATTTTTTTTATCTTGCTCCGTTCCTTTTCTTTTACAATCATTACTTAGAAGAACAAAAGGAAACTCTTGGTTTTTCTGCAGGTTACCACTGCAATTGTAAAGATTGTGGAGAAACCGTGGGAGCGGGTTAGTATCAATGGTCAACCTCATCAACATGGTTAGTCAAACTTACGCTTGAATATTGCTTGTTTCAGAAGGTGTATGTAGATATTGCATACTGTGTAGAGGTTCTTTGTTAGCTATTGTATTTAATTTTTGTAAAGTAGAGGTTCTTTGTTACCTATTGCATTTAATTTTTGTTTACACTTACAGATAAAGTTTCTATTGTTATAGAATCTGAAATATTTTGGTGATAGTTTGAGCTATCTAATATTGGCACTATTGATTTGAAATAATCATTTTTCAGTTTTATTATTTATTTAAGGATCTTTAGTTAGAAAAGACATATACATGAAATTTTCAACTATAAATATATACAGATGTTTTGATTCTTTTCGGGTCAGGTTGATGTGCATAAGGTATATTCTTATGCACAGTGCATAAGTCTCGTACGAGTAATATTTAAATTGTTCCGAGTAACATTTTAGTTAGAAACAAATAATAATATCATAATTCATGAATAATATATGCATTATTTGTACACATCTATTAATTATGAGTAATTATTAATTGTGAGTAATAAGTATACTATTCTGAGTAATATTTACACTATTCTGAGTAATATCGAATTTTAACTATTTTGAGTAATATATTCATTGTTCTGAGTAATATTTGTACTATTTTGAGTAATAAATATAATACTTTGAGTAATATAAACAATATTTGAATATTTATGCACCGTGCATAAGGATATACCTTATGCACATCAACCCATCCCGTTTCTTTTCCATCCTCAAGTTCTTTGATTTTGTTTTTGCAAGGTTTCAAACTTGGATCTGAGAAGCATACAGCAGAGGCAGTAGTAAAAAAGTCTGGTGCACTGCAATTGACTTCTGGTATTGAAGGATTGTCAGTGTTGAAAACAACCCAGGTAAGATTGCAATATATAATACGAACTCGTGCTTTAATTATCATGTAGTTTTTCCAAATGTCTTTTTCGTATGCCCTTTTTCCGGTCTTTAAAATTTCTTCCTTGGCTGTAAATGATAGATACACATTTATAATTGTATATTCAGTAACTTAGTAAATGTGTTAGTTTCTAAGGTATCTTGTGATCTTATCATTTGAGAATAGTAATTTCTACGGCATTGGGAGGTAGGCAGATCCTAGAAGTGCTGCCATGGTTTTATAGTTGAAGGGGATTCATACCCTGATCATGGATTTCCCGTGTTTTCAGCAGACAGAGTTAACTGTTTCGGCATTGGGTTTTTATTAAATATTTCCTGCGCACTAGATTTATACTAGACAACTATTAGAGATCCTGTTTCGAGAAGCTTGTTAGAGCATCAAACCGAGCTCTAAAGAAAAAAATAAAATAAATGCACACATGAATCCAGCGAATAATTATAGAGTTTGGTCAATTTGTCTACATCTCTGAATATGAGTCTGTCCACTTAGCAGTGAATACGAGTCACTCGACAAAGCTTCTTCCAAATGTTTACCCATCTTTTGTTGCAAGGATGTGTTTAGTGTACTCCATATGTATTATTTTACTTCCCATCCTCTCTCCCCTCAAAGAAATCTGAAGTACTAATAGATAAAATATTATTTCTCCTATTATGAAACTATACAGTTTCCGGGTTTGCTGCATGCTATGAACATGCAATCTGATTTTCTTTTGGATTTTTTGTGACTTGTGAGCAGTCTGGTTTTGAGGGCTTTATAAGAGACAAGTATACAGTACTTCCTGACACACGCGAAAGGATGCTGGCAACAGAAATAACTGCCTTGTGGAGGTAATTTCTTTTTCCGACACTTGTTTTAGCAAATATTAATAATCAAAAGCACGATCTAAGTTGGCTTCCTGTAAGCTATGTAGAAGAGTTATAATATTAAAATCAGACTCTGTTGGAACATTATGCATATATTCCAATATAGGGAGATGAATTGAAAAAGTTCATTAAGTGAAGTCCCACATTGTATATTAGTTGAAAAAACTTCTTAGTCCCACATTGCTTAGATTAGAAATCTTAGCTAGTTTATTTCATTATATAATGAAGTCACTTGTTTCATTCCAAAACACACCAAAAACTTAATTTGAGTTTTTCCTTCCTCACTCTCATAACTCTGCGTCTTTCGAATTGTCGAAGCGCCAACTTCTCCCTCTTTCTTTCTACTCGTTGAATTTTCCGAGTACCTTCTTGAATTCTCTTTAGAGAATAATGTTAATTTCTCCTTGTTTGAGTTGAGAAATTATAAGTATAAGTTTTTCTTGGATTCTCTTTAGAGAATTATTGAAATTTCTCTTGGTTTGAGAAATTACTACGACTGGTCTTTATACCAGATACTAAGATGGTATTCATACCATATTTGAATGGTCCTAGTACCATTTGAGGGTGTATTTCTAGACCGATTATCTACCGTGCAAGTAGTAATCGTATAGTATAGAACTGGGCTGTTTTATCCTGGAGGCGTCGTGGTTATTAAGAGCTGCTTTGCATAATTTTGGCAGTACCGCGAAACGTCTTAAAGAAAGCGTACCGATCCGCGACTCGACCCTGTAATTTCTTTGGTGGCAAAGTTGTTAAAATCGTGATCCAACAATTTTAAGACGTTTCGAATTGCCATGGCTACTGAAGAAATTATTGGTACTTCTGCGGATACTTTCTTTGACAAACCGTCATGTTTGAGAGATGTCACTTCAAATGTTGGCAACAAATGATGATTTTCTTCTTAATGTTGAAAAAAAATAGCTAACATTTTGACCGAGGACATTTTGTTGCTCCCTTTGGATCAACCGAACATACTAACGGTAAGAAATTTGAGGATCAAAAGAAACACATAATAGTGTTGAAGCTGAATCTGCTGCACAGATTAAAGCGAACAATTTACAGCTTAGGAATGAAATCACCTTATAGAAAGAATGATTATAACATTCTGAATAGAATCACAAATGATCTGTATGACTATTACAGTAATTGTGATACTTCAAAATATGTTTAAGAGACTCTGAAAAACAAGTATGACATTGAAGAAGCTGGAGAACAGAAGAATGATTTTAGCAGCTACGTGAAGTATCAGATGGTAGTTGAAAGGTCCATAGAAACTCAAAGTCACGAACTTCAAAATATTGCTCATAAGATCATCACTGAAGGTATGTATTTATAAGCAATTTGAATTTCTTTTATTATTGACAAACTGCCCCTAGTTTGAAAGTTTTTTATGAATTATGCCTTGTTAGAAAATAAAATAATATTTTATTTAGAGACTGATTATTCTCATTAAAGAAGAATATCAGAGACATGATTAAATAGAAAAGTCTTGGTTGCTTTAAACAACAAAAATAAATTCGGTATGGTTCTAAAGCCATATGGCAAATCATTATAGAATTAGAACTGCAATATTGTGAACCGAATTAAGAATGGGAACCCTTCTATGGCCCCAATTGCTCCAACTAGACAACAACCACCACCTCAAAGAAATGACGTGGTTTTGCTTTTGTTTCAACTGTGGAAAACTAAGTCATATGGCTAAGAGATGTAGCATGTAATGCTTGAACTTGGTGTGGCCCGTAATGCACGAGTTAACCTGGCTAATGGAAAATTTATTCATATGATCATTGAAATCAACATGGTTGATAGATTTGATGGTTGGTGGATAAACACAGGCGTCTCTCGTCGTGGTTGTTATGATCGTGTTATGTTTAAAACATACACGAATACTAAAGATAAGAAAGTGTTGTTGGGAGATGCCCACACCACTAATGTTGTCGATATTGGAGAAGTGGAACATGGTCCACCTATGAAAAGACTTTAATCTTGAAGAATGTCATGTATACTTCTGATATTATAAAGAATCATGTTTATGTTTTCTCTTCTTCTTATAAATAAGAAAATATTTAGTCAATTTATTGGGGTAGATTTGTACACCATCATCATAAAGAATGATATTTTTGTGAATGAAATTGATAAGTTCAAAAACTTTGTAAAGAATTTGAAAATGATTTAGTAAGAATTTGTAGTGATAGGTAATATGTATGATTCTAGTTTATTTAATAATTTTTATAAACAACATTGAATTGTACATGAAACGACTGCTCCATATTCCCCTGAAATAAATGGTAAAGCAGAAACAAAGAATAGAACTCTTATTGAATTTTTTGTTGCAATTATGATGAATTCTGGTGCTGCACCTCACTAGTGGGGGGAAATTTTATTGACTGTTTGTTATGTCCTGAATAGAGTTCCCAAGTCAAAGAGTAATATATCTCCTTATGATATATTAAAGAAAAGACAACCAATCTTGTCTTATTTGAGAACTTGGGGATGTCTGGCTTATGTCAGAAATCCGGATCCGAAACGAGTTAAACTCGCTAATAGAGCATATGAATATGTATTCATTAGATATGTAACAAACAGTAAGGCATATAGGTTTTATGACCTAAATGCAAAAGCGATCATAGAATCAAATGATGTTGATTTCTATGAATATGAATTTCCCTTCAAATTGAGAAATAGTGGGGGCACTCAATCGAGTCACATTCTTGTGATAAGAAGCACAGAAAGCAACAAAAATGTAGAAATAGAACTTCGACGAAGTAAAAGAGTAAAAGTTTCTAAAGATTATGGGCCTGACTATGCGGCTTATAATGTAGAAGAAGATCCAATAAATCTTCAAGAAGCTTTGTCTTCTCTGGATGTAGACTCATGGCAAGAAGCTATTAATGATGAGATAGATTCTCTGGAATCTAACAAGACCTGGCACTTAGTAGACTTGGTTCCTGGTTGCAAACCAATCGGTTGTAAATGGGTTTTGAAAAAGAAACTAAAATATGATGGAACTATTGATAAATACAAGGCTTGTTGTAGCCATGGATTTTAGACAACGAGAAAATGTAGATTTCTTCGATACCTTCTCTCCTGTCACTAGAATAACATCCATTAGGGTACTTATTTCAATTGCTGCTATTTATAATTTAATAGTACACCAAATGGATGTTAAAACTGCTTTTCTAAACGGTGACTTAGAAGAAGAAATCTATATGGAACAACCAGAAGGGTTTGTGATCCATGAACAAGAAAAACAAGGTTTGTAAGTTAGACAAATCTTTGTATGGATTAAAGCAATCTCCTAAACAATGGCATGAAAAGTTTGATAACTTAATGATATCGAATGGGTATAAAGTGAATGAAAGTGACAAATGCGTTTATTACAAACTTGAGAATCGCATTTACACTATCATATGTCTATATGTAGACTATTTACTCATATTTGGATCAAACATTCAGACCATTAATGATGTGAAATCATTGTTGAGTAACAACTTTGATATGAAAGATCACGAGATTCTTGGTATAAAGATCACGAGACCCGTGCAAGAAATTTCTTAGGATCAATCACACTATGTGTAGAAGATCTTAAAGAAATATAAATACTTTGATTGTAAACCTGCATGCACACCTTATAAACCAAGTGTTAAACTGTTTAAGAACACTGGTGAAAGTGTGAGACAAACTGAATATGCGAGCATCATTGGCAGCCTTAGATATGCCACTGATTGTATTAGACCCGACATTGTATATGTCGTAAGATTGTTATGCATATTTACGAGTAGACCGAGTAACAAGCACTGACAAGCTATTGAGCAAGTCATGAGGTACCTTAAAAGGACCGTATATCTCGGTCTACATTATCAGAAATTTCCTGTTGTACTTGAAGGATACAGTGATGCAGATTGGAATATCTTGTCAGGTGATTCCGAAGCTACTAGTGGCTATGTATTCAACATAGTTGGAGGAGCTGTATCTTGGAAATCAAATAAGCATACTATCCTGGCTCAGTCCACGATGGAGTCTGAAATGATCGCATTAGCAAATGCTAGTGAAGAAGCAAGTTGGTTAAGATGCTTGCTAGCTGAGATTCCCTTATGGGAAAAACCTATGTCAGTTGTGTTGATCCACTGCGATAGTACCGCGGCTATTGCAAAAATTGAGAACCGTTATTATAATGGTAAAAGACGTCAAATAAGAAGAAAGCACAATGCCTTTAGAGATTGTATCTCTAAAGGAGCTGTAAGAATGGATCATGTACGCACTGATGAAAACTTAGCAGATCCTTTGACGAAAGGATTAGCTAGAGAGAAAGTCCATAATACATCTAAAAAAAGATGGGACTAATGCCTATACAGAAATGAGTTGCTCATGATGGTAACCCGACCTAAATGACTGGAGATCCCAAGAAATAGGTTCAATGGGTAATAACAAGTTGTGAGTAATATGAGCTGATCATGCTAGAGTAAATAAAAGAAGCATGAATCCTGAAGTAATAAGAGGATGAGATAATAGAAACTCTTAATGAGATCTATACTTTGTATGAGGGAGTACCTAGGCTACAGGAGTACTCTTGATAGACTCACCTATGTGATTGTGGAACTGAGGCCGGTTCCTATGGAATTTCGAGGCAGAATTCCTAGAGCCTTCACTAAACCGGGATACACGTGCAGGGCCATTAAAGCACGGGCTATTAGAATACACCTTAAGAAAAGGTTGTGTGCGAGTTTGATGTCTGAGATAGAGTTCAAGACAATTGTGCCACTCTTGTTGAATCGGAATCCTACTTGCTACGCAAAGGTTCAAGTCGTAGACACCTCTGCTTATGCACAATCTTAGAAACGTTTGACGTTATTTCTGAAACACTGTTTTAAATTCAAGTGGGGGATTGTTGGAACATTATGCATATATTCCAATATAGGGAGATGAATTGAAAAAGTTCATTAAGTGAAGTCCCACATTGTATATTAGTTGAAAAAACTTCTTAGTCCCACATTGCTTAGATTAGAAATCTTAGCTAGTTTATTTCATTATATAATGAAGTCACTTGTTTCATTCCAAAACACACCAAAAACTTAATTTGAGTTTTTCCTTCCTCACTCTCATAACTCTGCGTCTTTCGAATTGTCGAAGCGCCAACTTCTCCCTCTTTCTTTCTACTCGTTGAATTTTCCGAGTACCTTCTTGAATTCTCTTTAGAGAATAATGTTAATTTCTCCTTGTTTGAGTTGAGAAATTATAAGTATAAGTTTTTCTTGGATTCTCTTTAGAGAATTATTGAAATTTCTCTTGGTTTGAGAAATTACTACGACTGGTCTTTATACCAGATACTAAGATGGTATTCATACCATATTTGAATGGTCCTAGTACCATTTGAGGGTGTATTTCTAGACCGATTATCTACCGTGCAAGTAGTAATCGTATAGTATAGAACTGGGCTGTTTTATCCTGGAGGCGTCGTGGTTATTAAGAGCTGCTTTGCATAATTTTGGCAGTACCGCGAAACGTCTTAAAGAAAGCGTACCGATCCGCGACTCGACCCGGTAATTTCTTTGGTGGCAAAGTTGTTAAAATCGTGATCCAACAGACTCCTCAATCTTTCAGAAGCTGATTCTGTAGGCTTAATTATTGATAAATTTCATAACAATTTCTAGCAATGTTTTGTATCATTCGAAAACTAAAAGATGGAGGTTTGTACCACATCCTCCAGAAAATGAAATCACTGCACCTGCATATTTCTCTTTAACTTGGAAAATTGAGTTCATGCTTCTAAATGAAATGTGGCTGTAGGTATCCATATGAATCAGTATATAGCGTCCCTCAGAAGCCTCTTTATTTTACTGACAAGTACCTGGCTGTGAAAAAAGTTCTGCTTGACACATTTTTTGGACCTCCAAAAGAAGGAGTCTTTAGTCCATCAGTTCAAAGCACTCTCTACCAGATGGCAAACGCGACGATAAACAGGTTTCTCTTTGTCCTTCCCTTTCTGCATGTCTGCGTTAATCTATCTACGTATCTGTTGAATGTGAGAGAAAAATAGAAAGAAAAACTTGATGTATATGATATGCTATAGTCATGTTGCAACTGACAATTAAATGTTATGCTTCAGGTTTCCAGACATAGTTTCTATTCAACTAAAGATGCCAAATATTCATTTCATACCAGTCAATCTCTCAAACAAGGATGGTCAGATTGTAAAGGTATTGATTATTTCCACCGAATATATTGCCGAAGTTGATAGAACCCATTAGAATTGTTAACTGATTTTATTACTCTTGAGTGTTGAGTATCTTCCTTTATAGGCCAAGTCGACCAAAAATCATGAAGTTAAGAGATGAAACCAAATAAACATGAACAAATGTCAATTGTTTCCCTCCGTGTGTCAAATGATAAACCTAACAAAACCCATTTATATATTTATTTTCCTTTATGCCAAAGTATTAGTTTCAATGTTTTTGATTATGTCACCATTTGAATGTCCCCAGAAAATATAGGTTCTTTGTACCATCACCATTTTTAAAACTTTAACAGTTACTGCAAAACTATAGATTTTTCATACTACCATAACTTCAGTAAAGCTGTTAAATGATATAATGAATTGTATGCAGTTTAATGATGATGTGTATTTACCAACGGACGAGCCACATGGGTCAATTGAAGCTAGCTTGTCCCGCAGTCGGTCAAGGATGTAGAAACTACTAAACCATCTCAGCTCGTCCCTTCTGGTCAATTGGTGGTGCAGCTTATGCTATGGTGCTCGTCATAACTTAAGATAATGTAATAAGTGTACATGGAAGCGGAGATGTTGCTTTCAAATAACATGTGATATTAATGTTAATACTGGTTTAGTTTTCTTTGCACCAATGATCAAAACTGTTGGGTTATGCATAATTTCGATTTCAGAAATTCCAACTAAGTCTAGTCTAATAAGTTCCTTATGTACATAAGGGGAGTGAAATAATAGAGTTACAGTTTATGATATTGATGCTGTGGTGTGCTGTATTTTGGTCATTCAATAATGATTTTTGCAAACCTGATTGGCTTAGTAGAAAGATATTAGCAGATGAAATTGTCAAATGCAAAGCAAATCAGCGCATTTATTTATAGGAGACATGAATAGATTCAATCTTAAACCTACATTGGCATGAGATGAACTAATCTACTATACAAACAATTAATAAAAGATTGACCAATCTGACTATTATGCCCTTAGTTAAAAATTTCTTTACAAATAAAAAAGGGCAATTCAGTAACTAACAAAATCACATATAACTTTTTCAATCTTTCAATAACCAAGCGCCAATTGTCGGCCTCTCATTGGTTCAATTTTTTAACTTTTCAATAACCAACTTTTTCTCCCCAACACACTTCTTCTCTCTCTTACTTAAATTTTCAAATTTCTTTCACATTTCATTTTCCCACACTTTCTTACTTTCATTTTAATTTTTTTTCCATTTAATCACAAAAATTATTAATAATATATTTTTTTTAACTTTAATAAAATTAAATATTTATTTATCTCACGGGTATCAATACAATATTTAATTTATTTTAATCGATCATTACACACTTTCTCTTTCTTAATTAAAATTTCAAATTTCTCTCAAATTTTCTTCCCACACTTTCTTACTTTCATTTTAATTTTTTTTCTCTATTTATGTATCAACTCTAAAAAATAATTTATTTTTTAATTTTAATAAAATTAAAAATATTGTAATATCACGGGTCACTATCAACATAATACTTTTTTATTTTAATCAATCATTGTTTTTATTAGAGAGATAATATCTTTATTTTTAATTTTTTTTCTTTTCTTCATTTCACGATTTTTTTAAAGATTATTTAATACGATTAAATTCATATGATTATTTTTCATTTTACATTTGTATTTAAATATATTTTATATCAGATCAAATAAATTTTTTATTTCACGGGTCATTATCAACAAAGTATCTATTTTATTTTAATCAACAATTACTATAAATTGAGAGATAATTTTTATTTTTAAATGTTAAAATTTCATTTTTTTTATCTTCATCTTCCAAATTCTTTTTTATATAATTATTTAATATAATTAAATTTATATAATATTTTTCATTTGTAATTAAATCATTTATTAAAAATTTATATGTATCGCACGGGTATCTTACTAGTAGTGAATTACATAAATTGATTTCTATGAACGAATACCCAATAACTTAACTATTCAAGGATTTTCAAATATTTTAATCTTGTTGATGGTGCAAAGTATCCACTTGCTTGGTTTCAAAGAGTCTATATTAACTAAAAAAAAATTAATTAGATCCTTGAATTTAGAGAACCAATTACTAATCATTTGAAATACAATTACTAATCATTTGAAATATCAAGAGTTTGATTCAATACTTTATAGTCCATAAACTTAATTATAAATAATAAAAAGTTTATTGATTCAATTATTAATATTATTACGAACCCGTTTAATAAACTTCAAGTTTTTGTTTGGTAAAAATAGCTAATATCTTATAGTTGATGATTGATAATTGATAGTTTATGATTGATAATTGATAATTTATAGTTGATGAAGGGTAAGTGATAGCTGCTGAGCTATCAGCTATAAATTACCAGTTATCAAAGAGTTCACTTAACTTTTTCAGGTATTACTCATTTGCCATCAACTACCAGACATTAACTGATAGCATAAGTCATCCGCTATAAATTTTCAGCTAATTTATCGGCCATTAACTATTTTTACCGAACAAACCCAAATATGTGTGAGAAAATCCAGTTGAGGGTCAAACATTCATCAAACGACAAACTAATGCATATTCCAAAGTAGCACCCATCTCCTTGTCTATTCTCAAACTTGTCCCATATGAAAGGAAACTTGCCAACGCATCTAATAAATCAACAACTCGCATATATTTGATTCTCAAATCAAGATCAGCATCAAACTAAAATACAAAACAACATTCAAAACACAGAACTTATAATAATAACCACTATATAAACATCTATACACACTTACAATGAACAAAATAGGATTAAAACTAAGGTGTTTTGTTCTGACTTCTGAGCTTTCTACCACAACCATGTTCATATTTTTATTTCTCTTTACCTTGCTAATCAAAACTCTAACAGCTACAACAAGCACTGTAAATAGTCCAACCACATTCTCCTTTATTTCTTTTAGTCCCGAAAGCTGCAACAATGGTGAATTGCTTTGTATGGGTTCATCTACTTCTGGAAATGGTTATATAAGTCTCACACCAGAGCCAGTGACACAACAAAGCAACAGTTCAGGTTCTATGTTTGTGACATCTGACGTAGCTAACAAAGTAGGAAGGGTTTTGTACCCTCATCCAGTTCATGTTTGGCCGGCAATTATCACGACTACTTTCACTCTTAGGATCACGCCGTTCTTGAAAAACTCGACCAGCTCGGGTGATGGAATTGCACTAGTATTTGCACAAGATAATAGGCCTTCTCCAAATGATAGCTATGGCTCATATCTTGGCATGTTTGATAGGTCTGCACAAGGTAAACTTAATTATGCAAAATATCACTTTTTCGAAGTTGTGTTTTTTTAATCTTAGCTTAAACTGTTGATGTTGTGCAGGTGAGAGTTTTCGACAAATAGGTGTTGAGTTAGACACATTCATGAATGAATTTGATCCAGATGGAAACCATATTGGCATAGTCACAACAAGCATCACAAATCCAATTGCTTTTAGTAGTCTCAATAGCACTAATGTTGATCTTAAAAGTGGAAGAAACATAATGGTTAAAGTTGATTATAATGGCTGGACTAAAATGATTTCGGTCTCGATTGGATACTCAAATAGCCAATTAAAGAGTGTTCTCAACCATTCAATTAACTTGCCTGATATAATTCCAAGCTCAGTTTATGTTGGTTTTACGGCCTCAACCGGCAAGACTTTTCCTGAAACTCATCAAATCCTGAATTGGTTTTTCACATCAGTGCCATTGCCTGCTCTTTCTGTTAAACACAGTGCTATTGGAAAAATCAAGTTCGTGTTCATAATTGTGTTACCAGTTCTTGTGTTAGTTAGTTTACTTTCTGTTATTTGGGAAGCTTGGAAAAAAAGATATAAGAAGGGTGATTGGAATGAAGACATCGAAAGCCTATCAAGGACGGCTGCAGATGCGCCTAAGATGTTCGGTTACAAGGTACTGTCAAAAGCTACTTGTAAGTTCAGCAAAGAAAATCTTGTGGGAAGAGGTGGGTTTGGAAGTGTTTATAAAGGGTTCATGGTGGAAAATGGAAAAACCATAGCAGTAAAGAAAATTTCAGCAACCTCTAAGCAAGGTATGTTCTCGTAAGTGGTTAAAAGTTATGACATGAAAATCTTTTTGAACTTGAATAGAATTAAACCTGTGTAGAAGAAATATAGCATAAATAGAACTTAACAAGCTAAAAAGCTAGTTTTGTATCATTAAGTCTGGTTAAAAATCTAATATGGTATCAGAACCTATCTTAAATCAGTTTATGAGCCACCGTGTATTAGGTCCAATATCCGTATTCCTGAGGGGTTGTATTCGAGAAAATATCAAATCCAACATTACTAAAAATGTATTATCATTGATCATTGTTTTCTTATACTATTGACCAATTTGTTTTGATGGTCTAAACAGGTGAAAGAGAGTTCTTAGCCGAAATATGCACCATCGGCCGTCTTCGACACAAAAACTTAGTCCAACTCCAAGGCTGGTGCAATGAAGGCAAAAATCTTCTCTTAGTTTACGATTACATGCAAAACGGAAGCCTTGATCACTTCATAGGCAAGGACATTCTAGACTGGCAAACAAGGCACAAGATATTAACAGGATTAGCATCAGCATTACTCTACCTTCATGAAGAATGCGGAAATCCAGTAGTTCACAGAGATGTTAAACCTAATAACGTAATGATTGATTCTAATTACAACGCTCATTTAGGCGATTTCGGACTCGCAAGGTTACTAAAAAACGAAGACTCAGTGACTACAAATTTAGCAGGAACACCAGGCTATTTAGCACCTGAAATAGGCTTCACAGGAAAAGCTACACCTGAATCAGATGTTTATAGTTTTGGTATGGTTATACTTGAAGTCATTTGCGGGAAAAGGTCGAAAAGGGTAATGGAAGATAATAGTTTGGTGGATTATGTATGGAATTTACACGCTCAGAATCAAATTCTTGAGTGTGTTGATCAACAGCTGAAAAATTGTTTTGATGTGGAAGAAGCTAAAAGAGGTTTGATGGTTGGATTGGCATGTTTGCATCCGGATTCATTGTTTAGGCCAAAGATGAGGAAAGTTATGCATATTTTTTTGAATCCAAATGAACCTTTGATGGAGTTACCTGAAGTGAGACCTACTGGAGTTTATGTATCGGTTTCTTGTACATCAATCACAGATTTTGTGTCTAGAACTGATCAGTTAGAGCTTCAATCATCCACAACATCTATGGAAAATATGTCTACTTGTATAGAGTATGATGATCAATAGTGAGTGATTTTGCAGCTACATAACAATGTTTATAGGACATTGCATTGTACATCAACTTCCTAAAATACACTACTTGTTTATAGATAAGTTTTACTCTCATTAACTAAATTTTGCCAATGTAGAACTAACTAAGTTTTCCTTTCAATGTTCCCTCTATATTTACCTCTCAATGTGAATCTTCTTCAAACCACTGCCCATGTGATACTAGCTAACTAGCTAAGTTTTTCTTAGAGTACTCTTCTTGATAACATGTGGATTGATTAAAAAAAATCTTTATGAATGGTATTAATATAAGAAAAACTATTAAATTTCTTTTTGAGATTAACAAATTGGATAGAAAGATAGTCTTTGATAGAATATTATGGCAGAAATATAGTCTTTGATAAGATATTATGACAGAAGTTGATTCATGTAGTCAATTCCTCTTGTTAGAATAAGTCTTGATCGGTGTTGTTGTTGTGTTAATATTTTTAACTATTTTATTTTATTTTATTTTAATTAAATATATATTTTTAATAATATTATATTTGAATGTGAGGAATTTAAAAAACATACAAACCGCATACCTCTACATACCTAATTCATTAAAGGTTGTGAAGCGTATGACTATGATCTTTACTAGTTGTTAAAAATAAGATTCTTTGAAGAAATTACATATATATTTTCTCTGTTTCACAATGAGTGATCTACTTGAACATTTCACATTTACTATCTAACTATAACAAATCAATTGCATGTTCTTTCATAATTACCATTTCAGTTAAAAAATTACACTATAAAAATGACTTATCAGTAATTGACAAATGTACCTATTAAATCCTCTCTCTCTATCCCATTACATTACAAGTGTCTTATTATTATTGACAAATTTTTCCGTACTTTTTACACTCATTCTTTCCATTTTCTCTTCTCTTTCTTTTCCCCTCTCAAACTCCGTCTCTTTTTTGTCTCTTTCTAAATTTTAAAATTCAAATTCAAATTATTATTTTTAATTTTTCCAATTTATATCCTATCCTACTTCTCTATCCACATTTATTTTTTATTTCACTTCTACTTATCTTTCTCTCTCTAATAAATTGAATTTTTTTAATGGAACAAAGAGGAACACGTAAAAATTTACTCAACCAAAAACATAATTATTTTATGATTATTAAAGATTATTCATAATTATTAAAAAATTATTTTCAAATGTCAAAAGTTCTACTTTACTGACAAGGCACTATCAGCAAAATATATTTTTTATTTTAATTAACAATTGTCTTTATTTGAGACACAAAATTCTTATTTTCTAATGTCAATTTTTTTCTTACGGGTCATTATTAGCAAAATACATGTTTTATTTTAATTAACACTTGTCTTTATTTGAAACACAAAATTCTTATTTTTAAATGTCAAAATTTATATTTTTATCACGGGGCACTATCAACAAAATACATATTTTATTTTAATTAACAATTCTATATAAATACACAAATGAATGACAATTCTATATATCCATTGCTACATAAGATCATTATTTAGCTTTGTTATGATTTTCACCATTTCTATCTCGAAATCATATTACATCATGCCCATTATAACTTTGAATTCTATCGATTGAAGTCATATGACTTTTTTCATTTTGCCTAAATCATTCTCAAAATCACATCTTCAAATTATTACATCTATCTTAAACTTTATATTATTGTCAACTCTATGTTTTTATTGATTATAATTTATTGACATCTCAATACTATTTAAAAAAAAATATCATTTAAACATGCTAACAATTTGTACTTGTCTTTAATATTATAGGACACAACAAGTTAGATCCAAGAACAAAACATGTATAAATGTTAATTTGTATTGGATAAAGTGACACTTGACAAAGACATACATAAATTGACCATTACAAAAATAAAATACTTTAAATATTAACATGTATTTCAATCTTTTCAATGTACTAAAACAAGGTGAATGTTAACATGGTGAAATTGATATATTAGTCCATCATGGTGAACTTGAAAAGTAACCATTGATTTAATAATAAAAAAAGTACAATGGTCAAGATTCAATATGAGTGACCTATTAAACAAGTGTGATATGTAAAGATACATGTATTTACAATTAGATGCCACCATATATTTTTATTAAAACTAGGTTATGCATGTAAAATTACAATAATTGTAATTTAAGTTTTAAAATTGTAAGACAATAAAAATAAATAAGCATTATGAATATACACACATAAATAATTTAAACACATAATTATTATAATAACTCCAGTTCAGTTGTTGTGGCATTATTTATTTATCTATTTGAGTGGTTATATATAATATAATAGTCAATTAAATTTGTAAATAATTTTTTATGATAAATTAAAATTTAAGAAGAAAGAATATGGTTTTTATGCTCCAAGTGTGTTGTCCATCTTTGCTCTTCATTGATGCTTCTTATTCAAAATCAATTTCATTTTATTTTTGGAAGCTACAGCAATCCAATTTCATTTTAGAACAAAACAAATAAAAATTAAGAAAAAACAAAATACATTGAACAAAAATGCTAAATCTTTTATAAATTTATCATTTTAATATTGCTCTGAATTGAGATGTAATAAGCAATTCATTTATTTTTTAATTTTTCCGTTTAATTATTCTCGATAAATTTATAACATTTTTTTAATTATTAGTATTTCAATAATTTAGTTGGAAAAAAGGTAAGCATACAAACAAAGAATATGATAAACAAATAATTATTATATTTATTATGTTTATTTTTTTAATATCTAATGAATAATTGAAATACATTAACCATACCATAAGGTTAGGTGACACAAAAACTATCTTTTAATGATTTATGATTTTATGACAACAAATAAGTCATTTTGTATTTAAAAAGAGTATTAATTTGGAAAAATAAGTCATTTGTAATTTGTTGAGAAAATATAAAAGTGGTTAAATATTCTTACGAGTATTGGTACAAAATGTGAAAAACTTGTTTAACCCATGATAGCAGGTAATTCTTGAGTTCACCATGATGGTCCAATATATCTACTTCACCATGTTATCCTCCACCCTAAAACAAAATGTCTCTTTGACTGGCTGAAAGTGAGGCATGTTCCTCAAAAATGGGATGAGGAGCTGGAATGGATTATCAACTAACCTAATGGCAAGGGTTGGAGAGTGTCGATGGTTCGAATGACTACTGCAGAAGGCGTGTACTTCATCTGGCATTACAAAAATAGGATACTTTGTTATAGGCATGTGGATAATACACCTATAGCAAAACAAATAATAGATAGTTTGATCTATAGAGGTTGGCAATATAGAAAAATTAGGAAACATATTGTTAGTTTGAATATGTAATTGGTATAGTTGACTGGTTGGATACCGTATGATCATCTTGAGTGTAATTGCTTTTTTGAATTTAAATATATATATTTTTGGTTGAAAAAGAACTGATTCATTCTTACTCTCAAGATAATTTGTTATTTAGTAGGTGTTGAGTTATCACTTATTTGCACTTGTCTTTAATGTTGAAAATGTGAATGAAATATTTTATGAAGTGTTATGGAACACAACCAATTAGATTTTAAGTAGCTAAATATACATAAATGTAATTCTCAATTTACAGTATAATTTTACACTATTAAATAAATTTTACCATTTATCATATATTGAGAATGATTAAACTTTTATTAATTAGAATGTTAAATTAAAAAACAAATGTATTGAAAATTAGAATGAGTAATTCATTTTAACACACTATTTTATTTTAAAAAAAATTAGTCAATGTAAAACGGTGGAGGAAGCAATGAGCAATGTGATGCGATGTTAAAAACAAGTTTTTTATACCGAGTATATGTAACAACAATTAATTAAGTTAGTTTTAGTGTTTTCTTTCTGTTTTTTTGATAGAAAACAATCTCATCCATTAGATGAAAAAGAATGAGTACAAATGTAGAGAAAGAAAATGTATTAGGGCATTTTCCATCCACACATTAACAACAACACCAATAATTAAGACTAACAAGCTATGGACATCAAAAAGCTTTGAGAGGTTAGAAACCAAAAGAAAGGTACCAATCCAAATCTTTAATCCAATCAACCAAGCAAAGTTGTTCCTCAAGAGACATGTGAGTTTTGAAACCCCAATCTTTAAATCTATCCAGTTACGGATCATATCTTTAGTTTCGACACTAGCTTTATCACGCTCAAATCGATTATTCAGGTTCACAATATTGATTAATCTCACAACGTGTGGATAAAACAATTGTTGACTGAAAAGAGGAGTTTGATTTGCCATGTCCATAATAAGATTCTTAATCAAAAACACATTTCCTTCATCCAAGCTTCTTTGAGGCATTTCATCAAATACCTTGAGCACAAACCTAAAACCATCTAAACCTAATAACAACACACCTAACAAAACAAACCAAACAAGAAAAACTAGAACCCACAACAAAACAAGCACAATAAAATAAACTATTACATAAACACACACACACACACATACACTCTGGGCTTTCTTATCTTCCGGTGGTGGTGGCTCCGGTGGAGGTCGTTTTCCATGTTGATACCACTCTAGACCATCGGTTGATGGAGGTGATTTTGGGGTTGCAAGCGATTTATGGTTGATGGTGGAGAGGAGGAGGAGCTTGATGGAGGTTGGAGGAAGAAACATGTATGGATCTAACATGGATGAGGATTTTAAAGGAATGAAAAGAGAGGAGGAAAAACTTACCATGGAGGAGGAACCTCCATTGAAGAGGAGATGACCACCATAATGGTGGTAAATAGCTCCAATGAGGGAGGAAGAATCCCTAGAAAAGGGGAGATGACACTTATCAAAAGAGAGGAACCCTAAGTTTAGGGAGAGAGGGGAGAGCTTCTCTCACTAAACATTAATTTTTTTTCTTTCCTTAACTTTATCTGACAGGTTAGTCACTTGCAAACTTGTGTTTTTCGTTCTAGGCTTAGCGCATGCTAATCTTCCGTGGTTTTGATTGCGTCATTTGGTATCAGAGAACACATTTAGGGAATAGTCACGACTTCTACCATGACCTTAACTGCTTTGAATAAATAGATGGCAACTTTAACAACTTCGGTAAAAAATGCCAACAACAACGGGAACCAGCAAAGAGACTGAAGAAGAGAACCAATTATGGTTCTGCAAGGTGGAGACAATCGTGTAGTTATTGCTAAAAATTTGAGTTTTAAAGAAGAAGAACCTGATGAGGAAGAGATATTTGATCGTGGGAATTGGCGTAATCATGATTATCGAGTGAAACCTGATATTATATTATTCTACTGAACAATGGGAGTGGGGGAGTTTCTAAATTTGCAGATCGACATTAATAGATTCTTCGACGTCATGGACATCCTTTAGAATAAACAAGTTAAGACAACGACGATCAGGCTGATGAGTTTGAGATGACTGATCTGGGAAATATGGTATATTTTCTAGAGATGGAGATTTTGTCCTCTGAAAAGGGTATTACATTAGCTGAAATATGAAATTGAACTTCTAAAGAGATTTGAGCTAACAAATTGCAAGACTACAATAACACATACTGAGACGAATCACAAGCTGGATTCTGATGCTCATGGTGATGATGTAGATGCTACAACTTTTAAACAGTTGTTTGGCTCATTGAGATATCTTTGTAATAACAGATCTGATATTTGCTATGCAGTTGGAATGGTGAGTATGTTTATGAACAAGACAAAGTGGTCCCACTATCAAGCTGCTGTCAGGATACTGAAGTATATTAAGAGGACTCTGGGGTATGAAGTTATATTCCCTTCTGGTGTTAAATTTGACACAGAGATGATATGCTAGTCAGACTCTGATTGATGTGGAGATAGCGTTGACAAAAGAAGTACTTTTGGATATTTTTCCAAGTATCCGGGAAGTCCCATTTCTTGGTGCTCCAAGAAGTAACCAGTGGTTGCCTTGTCAACTTGTGAAGCTGAATACGTTGTAGGTGCTTTGTTTGCGTGCCAAGTTGTTTGTCTGATGAATTTGTTACAAGATCTAAAAATTAAGGTGAGCAAGCCTGTGAAGTTGATGATTGAAAACACATCAGCTATAAGCCTTATTAAGAATCCAGTGTTGCATGGATGGAGCAAGCACATTAACATAAAGTTCCATTTTTTGAGGAATCAAGTCCATATTGGAGTGCATGAAGTTGTACATTGTAGCGCACAGTAGATGTTATCACGAAAGCTGTCAAGACTGAACACTTTGCCCATTTGAGAGATAGAACTGGTGTTGTGGTTTTTAGTTAGCTAAATATGAATTAAGGGATAATGTTAGAAGTACTCCCCTGCCTTATTTATAAGCAAAGATTCTCTTTTTAGATTCATTGAATAATGAATGTATCTTGTCTTTTATGTAGACTAGATACATTCATTATTCAATGAACCTAAAAAGAGAACTTTTGCTTATAAATCAGACCGGAGTAGTAATTCATATTCAGAAGTTGTGTTTTTCTAGAAGCGGTTGTTAGACAGAAGCATTAGCTTTTGAGGTTCAACTGGTTAGAAGTTTGCTAGAAGTTGGTCTTAGTTGTTAGCTTAACTTCGCATACTCTCGTTGTGCCTACGCGACAATTTAGCTTTGTTTTTAACTTCCTTAGTTTTGTCTATGTAGGATGTTTCATTGGTGTATTTAAACGTCTTGGTGTAATAGATTTTCATAAAAAAGTTTAACTGAATTTTTCACCATTGAGAGTTTGTTACATTTTCTCTCTTCTCTCTCTTCTTCCATCTTATCGTCATCTTCAACTTTATGCACCAACAGTCAGAACTAAAAAATAGTTTTTGATGAATCAATATCTTAATGAATTAATGTTTTCTTGAGGTCGGTCCAGATAGAAACAATTATGATTTAGTGATGGGTTGAGTAAAATAGATATCTAACCAATTGAAACAATAATCTAGATATACTAAAATATTAACTAAAGCTAATTTTTGTATTGAGTTATTAGAAGAGAGATACCTATTTCAAGACATTGGTTTCATATAAACCCCTTTTCTAAATTTGATTTAGTGGATCTTATTCAATCAATCAATCATTCAAAGATTATTCCCCCCTCTCCTCGAGATTAGACAAAAAGAAAAGGCAGCCACTCTCCATTCAAACAGACAGCCCTTCCTCATCTCTTTTTTCTCATTACCTTGTTATTGGAAGCTTACAATTCATACCCTTCTCTTTTTCCTCACTCTCTTTTCTCTTTGTCTTTACATCATCAAGTTTTGAGCTTATTCATGCCAAAAGCAATTATTCCATTCCTTGTGTTCAAAGTGTGTTGCTTTGCAACATTTTTTATACCTCAACACAAGCAGCTTTTGATAATCCATGCAACTTTACATATCTCAGATCAAGAGAGAGAAAGAAAAAGTTGCATCACATCACATCACATGCAAAAGCCAAAATTTCCCTCACTTACAAGAAAGGCACAAAACTCAAATCATATATAGCAAATTTATGATAACTAACTTCAAGTTTCATTCCAAATAAACAAAACTTCATTGAACCAAAAGTGTAAAGAGATGAGACTAAGAATTTGCAGTACACAGTTGCAAGCTCTAACACAAGAGACAGAAACTCTTGTTAAACAAGCTGTTAACCTAGCAACAAGAAGAGGTCATTCACAAGTGACTCCTCTTCATCTTGCAACTGTCATGCTTTCAAATTCCACTAGCCTTCTCCACAAAGCATGTCTCCAATGCCATTCTCATCCCCTCCAATTCAAAGCACTGGAGATTTGCTTCAATGTTTCTCTCAACCGTTTGCCGACATCGACGTTATCAAGTCCTCTTTTGAGTAGTCCTCAATATTCATCGCCTTCACTTTCAAATTCCTTAATCGCAACGTTCAAACGCGCTCAAGGTCACCAACGTCGCGCTACTTCTATTGAGAGCCAGCAACAGTCTATTTTGGCCTTGAAGATTGAGATTGGACAGTTGATAATATCTATTCTTGATGATCCTTGTATTAGTAGAGTTATGAGAGAAGCTGGTTTCTCTAGTTTACTTGTTAAAACCAAGGTGGAAGAAGCACTTTTAAGCCAGTCCAAGGACAACAACACTTATAAGCCACAAGCTTATGGTGCTAATAATAGTGTGTCCTCATCTAGATCTTTTGATCAACTTGATGGTTCTATAGACCATTTTGCAACTTGTGTTGGTAGCCTCAACCTTACTTTAAGTCTTGATAGGTAACTTATTTTACAAGCACTTATAAGTTGTTTATCCAAACAGAATTTAATGTTTTTATTATATATGTCTTTTAACTTTTACATTATTTCAGTAATTTTCAAGCTCAGGAGAGAAGCAAAGTGAAATTCAAGGATGAATCTTTTGAAGATGGTGTCAAAGTGAACAAGCATATAGCTTTGCCAACATGGCTTCAAAATTGCAAGGAGGAGAGAGTTCAAGCAACGGAAAATCAGGTTTATTATCATGACAATGTTTAGTTAGTTGAAAACAGTTATAATGTATTTTTAGGCACTTAAAACTCTTGAAACTAATGTTTCTAATCACTAAATTTTTGTCTTGTGAATCAGAAAAATGCAAAGCAGTGGAAAAAAGAATGTGAGTTATACACTGAGACTGAGAGTGAGAATATCAGTGATAATTGCCATGAAGGAAATTTAATAATGTTCATGCCACAAACTGTCCCTAAGCAAGACTTTTTGTCAAATCCAAACTCTAGTCCCAACTCAGCTTCTTCAAGTGAAGAATTTGATGGTTTGAAGAGCTCACAAATGTTGAATGAACTCAATGATGAGAACATGAAGATTTTATGTGAAGCATTGGAGAAAAAGGTTCCAAATCAAAAGAAAACATTAACTAAGGAGATTGCAAGCACTGTCCTTCTTTGCAGGTCAGGAATGAGAAAAGGAGGAGACAAAGACAACTACTTAGTGAAGAGAGATGGTAAACAAGAAACATGGATGTTGTTTCTAGGTGATGATTCTCAAGCTAAAGAGTTAATCTCAAAAGAGCTAGCAAAAGTTGTTTTTGGCTCTTACAATGACTTTGTCACCATTGGTATAAGTAGTTTCTCTTGCAAAGGAAGTGAGGAATCCAAAAAGAAAAGGCTAAGAGATGAGTTTGGTAGTAGTTATATACAAAGATTTGGTGAAGCAGTGAATGAGAATCCTCATAGGTTGTTCTACATGGAAGATTTTGAGCAAGTTGATTACTTTACTCAAAAGGGTATTAGAAAAGCAATTGAAAATGGATGTTTAACACTTCCTTGTGGAGGTGAATTTGTATCTCTCAAGGATGCTATTGTCATTTTCAGCTGTGAAACAGCTTCTTCATATGTTGATAAGTTGGAGGAGAAAAAAACATGCCTCTCTTTGGATCTCAACATAGCTATTGGAGTTGATGAACAAAATGTGTATTTAAATGGAGACTTTGGGATCCTAGAATTAGTTGATAAACAAATTAACTTTGAAACACAAGAACAAACATGTTAGGTTTGGGTGATACTTAACTTTTTTTTCTTAAATATTGTCCTCTTTTTTTGTTGTTGTTGCTTAGGTAGACACTTGGTGGGGGAAAGAAAGTAATGGATGCAAAATTATTAGATATGCAAAATTATTAGATAGAATACAACTTTATGTTTTACAATCTTATGTTTATTATGATCAAATATTTCATGTATCTGATTTGTATTACTTTAGTTACCGAATAATTTTTTGTACTCTAATTTAAGCTGAATAACAGTTTTGTTTCATTCTATCTAAGGGTGACAAAACGGGCCGCCCGCCCCGTCTAATGCCTGCCAAAAAGCGAGCGCGACGGGCAAGCCCGCCAATTAAAATAGGCATAAAAATCATGTCCGTCCCGCCAAGGTGGCGGGTTGGCGGACTCGCCCGCCTATTTTTTAATTTATTTTTCTTTCATTTTTTTAATAGATTAATATCCTTTTTTTACCTTTCAATTAAATTTTTTACTAATTTTTTATAAAGCATCTTTTAAATAAATTTTATCTAAAAAAATATTGCATATATTTACAAATAAATGTTTAAAATAAAACCATCAAGAATTTGAATTACTAGAATTAAAGGCGAGACGAGCTTAACAAATAGGTGAGGCGGATTTTAGCGGACGGCAGGCTTTGGTGGGGCGAACTTAGGCGGGCGGTGGGTTTTGGCGAGGCGGGCTTAAGTGGGAGGCGGGCCTAAAATTCCAACCAACCCGCCATTTTTAGGCGGGTGCACGGGCCGGGCCGGCCCGACGGGCTACCGCCCATTTTGCCACCCCTAATTCTATCATATAATATCTAAACTATATAACAAAATCTTTATCTCATTATCATTATGTCCATTTCATTCTAATATTCAATTTCATTTGAAAATTTCTTTTGAGACCCCAACCTTCTTGCAAATCCGTGGCGAAATTCTAAAAATGTCTTTATATTTTGGAAATACATCTCCGAAGTCATTTTTTTATGAAAAAAAATATGATTTCAGAGATGCACTTCCGAAAAACACCATTTTTTTTGAAAAAAATGGTGTTTTCGGAGATCCATATCCGAAATATTCCAATTTTCGATCTTGAAATTTTTCAGATATGTATATCCGAAAAAAACTCAATAATAATTAAAAAATTAAAATCAAGGTGAATCAATACAATTAATAGTATAATTAATTGTATTAATTAAAATATATTATTAAATATATATCATTATAATCAAGATATGATAATAATGTTAGTCTAATAAATATATAAATCAACACCTTATTTTTATATATATAATTAATAATTATAATAATAATAAAGATATTTATTTACTATTTATTTTATTTTTTATGATACATAAAAAAATTATTTCATAAACTAATTTTCAAAAACAATTTATAGTTTAAAAAATTTAATTTATAAACAAAATTTTCAAAAAAAATTTAGAGTTAAATTTTTTTATTATATTTCATGAGTAAATTTTGAATTATAAAAAATTAAATATATAATTTATTTACTAAATAAAATTAAGACAAAATCTTGTAATTTTTTTAAACTAAATGAAAAATGATTTTTTATCATAATTAATTATTAAAATAATTTTTATATTTGTATAGGAATTTACTAAGAGATACCTAAAAATCATATTAGTGATTGTGTCCACAAATGATATATGATGGGTAATGTCATGAAAATAACTATTTGACATGAAAATAACTATTGACATTCCACAAATGATATTTGATGCGATATTATCGCCGTTCTACAGCTTAGTGTATTTTGAGTTAAGTTTTGGGTGACAGTTTGGTGACATGAAATGTAAATAGCATACAAAGAAAGTAAAGACAATAAAATAGGGTTTGAAAACGATTTGAGAAAACCGTGTCAAGATTAGTGTTCATTAGTTTGCTTCATATGTACTCTAACGATCATATATATGAACCTATTAATGATTAATACAACCACGTATCCTCTCGATACCGTTTATCTCTAAAGCAATATCGTGATTATTATCATATTAACCGTCAGATGATCTCTCATGCCGACAATCAACGTGATAATCTTAAAAGATTGATACATGTGATTATCAACTCACAAATCTATCTCTAGAGTTTGTTTATTGATAGATGAATATCTTTTAGGTCTAGCTTTGAAACATATCTCTCAATAGTGATCCAAAACAACAAATGAAACATAAACAACAAGATATTCACCATATATTAATCATTAACCAAGTTCATACATAATAGATCAAAGAAAATACATATTTACAAACTAACTACCTCTAATCTTGACACAAGATGAAACTTAGCTCTCCATAGCCATAGAAGCTTCAACAACAAGCAACAAACCAAGATTTAGTGACATCAAACTCAAGAAGATTGAAGAAAGATGCTTGAAAATCTTGATTTACACTATTGATATGGTTTTTCTCTCTTCTTCTCTTGCCCTAGATTTTTTTCTTAAGTTCTATTATGATAAAATCATGTTAATGACCCTTAATTATCAAATTTATGTGGCTAAGAACAAAAGTTGAAAAAGTAGGTCCGCTGAGCGGGACAGGTCCGCTAAGCGGACTAGCCAAAATATCTGCTTTGTCTTCAAGGTCCGCTCAGCTGAGGGGGTCTGCTGAGCGGAACCAAATTTGATGTTCGCCTCTGCCCATGTCCTCTTGAACTCCGCTGAGCGGACTTGGTGACCAAAACTTTCTGCCCAGGTCCGCTTGGACTCCGCTGAGCGGACCTTCTGGTACAAAAATTCTTCTTTTAGTCCTCCAATCTCATTGCAAGCTTGTTTTCACCATTTCTTTTCATTCTATCTTGCCAAAAGTTGCTAATACCTATAGAATACATTGCAAAAGTTAATAAACTAACTTAAATACAAAATAAACACAACGTTAGTTATTTACATACTAATATATCAAAAGGCAATCAAACTTGGCATAAGAGTTTAAGAAATACCACAAAAACCTCTGACCATTTTTTGGGGGGTTTCCGGATATGCGTATCTGAATTAATCAAAATTCCAATTTTTTTTGGTATTTGCGGAGATGCATCTCCGAATTAATCAAAATCCCAGTTTTTTCGGAGATGCAACTCCGAAGGGTATTTTTGGGTTTCCAGCAGGGGTTTTCACCGCTGGGGGGTCCGTAAAGAAATATTCTTTCATTTAACATCAACTACATTCATTTTAAGAGGGTCGGTGAATAATATCTGTTCTACGCCGCCCAGAGGGCCCATAGAGTATAATGATATCTATTCCAAGCGGAGCAAGTGTGTATCTAAGTCACAAATGCATGTGATCTCAATTAAGATCAATCAGACAAATATTCACATTTCACGTCAGATAAATAAACAAGTTGTTATAATTGTCTTACTATATAAGAGAGAGAGAGAGAGAGAGAGAGAGAGAGAGAGAGTGGTCATTTCTTAAATAATTCGAATTCAAATTTCATTCATTTCATCTTACTCTAATACTGACTTGGACATTGTAGTGTTAACCTTACAGGATAGCCCCTCTTCCACCGTATTGTAAGCTCAAGTCTACCGTTGTGATCCATATCCATCGATCACCGATCAATTCTGGTTCTAGCATGGAACAGTGGCGCCATATGTGGAAAATGGACATTTGATTCTCGCGTTTTCCATATTTGAACATTCATTTCTCGATTCATTGGACCAAAGTTTCCTCAACCTAGAAATTCAAATTTCATGAATCTGAATTGTAAATCTTTGATCTTGATCCTCTCTGATCGAAGATTCATACCTCTTCTCAGTTCTCTATCAAAATTCGTTAATAATTGCATGTTCCAAAGATACTCGTTCCGCTGTACAACGCGAGGGAGGCGCAGCCACTCAGATACCAGAGATCCATCACTTCTTGTGGATCTATGTGATTGCAGGTAATAAGGATCAACATCTGAAATTTTTATGAAGACAATGCACGAGGATCAATATGTGCTTGCAGAAGAGGACTCAAGATCAAAGTGCTTATACAATCAGATACCATCTAGCAATAGTATTGAAGCCTCTTAGGAGAAAGGTGTTAAAGCTCGCCGGGTCTTGACTGTCGGTCTATCTGAGTGAACTGAGTACTGTAAAATTAAGCTAGTAGATTAAGAGTACTAAGGCAACTCACACACGCACTTAAAAATTCTTTTCAAAATATTTGCATCATAATTGTTTTAAGAAGTTTTTCAAACTCTTCCCAATGCCTTTTGTTACTATTTAATGGATTAAAATTTTATGCAAATTCATTAGAAAATAGAAAATTAATTAATCAAGTGATGGGGCGACATATATGACACGAAAAACACATCATTCTTCTTCTTCTTTTTATTTGGTAGGAATTCCAATACTTTGAGAAATTGTAGATTTTGCTTCCATATTCTCTTAAACTTGATAGTATCGAACAAAGAATAAATCTCATCCAATATTTCATCTATTTCTTCTCTTTCATCAACCTTCTTACTAGAATTAGGAATATTCTTTTGTTAAAGATTTTCTTGTTGGACATTTAAGTCTAAACGAATTATTGAATTTGGAGCTTCATCCAAAACTATATAATCTTCATACTGCATTCTTTCTCTTTTCCCACATATATTTTTCACCTACGCTTCTTCTATTCTTGATTCTTTTTTATCAGATGGTGTGCATTTTTCTTCTTCTTTTCTTTTTCAACTCCTCCTTCATTGACTACCCTCATTGCTCTTCGACTTCTGTTTCAATTTCCTTATCTCTAGAACTATCTAACATATTTCCATAGAAATCCCTATTAGATCTCAGTTTTAATGCTAATTGGCTAGATACTTGACTAGGCATGTTCATTGGTTCGGGAAAATCCGAACCAAACCGGAATCCAAACCAAACCATTGTGTTTGGTTCGGGCATTTTTTTAGTTCGGGCAAAAACCAAACCAAACCAACGAAACCCGATATTAATTGGTCCAGGCATTAGATTTCCAAAGCTCTACCCGCGGGTCCATCTAACCGAATCAACCATAACTAATTTATATCATAATTATCATGGAAACTAGTATAAATTATTCAATTTCAAGAAGAAGAAAATGAAATTTCATTTGTGACTTTCATAACCTATATGGAGAGACGAAAAAGTTAGAAAGTTTATATTATTATTGAAATTTAGTTGAGGTAAGTTATTTATTTTTTAAAAATATTTATGAATACTTATTTTTAGTGTATCTGATCAATCCAACCCAAACCAACCCGTTGTTTCTCAGTTTGGTTCGGTTTGGCCTTTATCGCAAAAATATGCAAATCCAATCCAAACCAAACCAATCAATGTATTTTTGATCAGTTTGAGCATCGGATTCTCTCAAAACCGAGCCAAAATGACCCGCGAACACCCCTATACTTTACCAAGTTGCATTTGTAAGTTCTTGAAAGATGTTTCCATGTCACTCTGCACGGTTTCTTGATAAGTATTGATGTAAGACTCTGACACTAAATAGTTTTCTGCATTTTCTAAATTTAGAGTTTTTGGTGCAAGTTCTTTTGAATAAGCTTCAAAATTTGCTAATTTTGCATAAACTTCATAATGCATGTCTGTCTTTACCTCGCATACAAAATAAAACGAAGAACACCTTAGTAGCACTGCACTAAATAAATAAAAAAAGAATAAAAAGAAAAAGAAACAAAAAAACAAAAACAAATCTAATCCTAAAAGATTTAAAATAAATAAATAAATATACTAAAACTAACAAATTTCGCACAAAAATTGTCTTGTTGAAATTTGTAATCCCCGACAACAGCGCCAAAAACTTGATGAATTCTCGAAAAATGTATCGATAGCGTCAAAGTAGTATAAAAAAGATATCGTCTCCCCAAGGATTGAAATTTAACAAGGTAAAAATTACGCGAATGAAAAATAATACTTGGGATATTTTTATGATGGTTTTTGTGAAAACAAAATTAAATTGGCTTTAATTGCAATAAGAAGAAAGCGATTAGGTTTTACTTGAACCTCTTGTATTGTCCCTTGTTGATGTTTAATGCATTATATGAATGGTAAAGTCGTTATATTCCCACAGAGAATTAATAAGGCCACTATACTCAATCCCTTGGTATATAGCTCACTAATTTCTACTAGAGGTCTCCTATCTCAATTTAACCATCATAAGTGAAATTAGGCAACATAATAGTCTGTTAATTCAAATTCCAGTACTATAGGTCTCCTATTCATATTTAACCAGCGTAAGCACAATAATTGCCCTAGTTCAAATGCATAGTATTGTGAATTACGATAAAATTCAATATCAATTTGTGAGGCAAAGAATAGTAGCAACTAAAATAAATGGTCTACAACAATAATAATCCGTATACAGATAATATAACCGAATAAGGCGAGAAAAAAGACGAAGGTTTATTTACCCAGTTCGATCAAATGATCTACTTTGGGGGGAGAGCAGCTCTTCAATTCACTATACTCAGAAAGTTGTTACAAGAGATTACAGATGAGTTACAAGAAAATACTCTTCAAATTTCCCAAAGAACAAACCTTATTTTCTACCGTAGTGTTTCCCAACCTCTCTAACCCTCAATATAAGAATCACTCAAACTCAAGGTGTTTAGAAGATTTCCCAATCCCCTTAGATAAATCCAAGGGTTTCTCAAACACCTTTGTCTTTCTAAGTTTTTCCTTGGAATTCCCTAAACCCTTATTCTCCCTTGTTGATATAAGCTATAAGATTGTCACAATATAATATCATAAGAGATACATATTTATAATTGCCAAAATCGAACAAATTCATAACAAATCCCAAAATATGTCTTCTTAATTGTTAGAATAAAAGATATTATTATAATCTTATAATATCTCTCAAATATTATAAATATCTTATAATATCTCTTAGACTATTATAAATATATATGTTATAATAACTTTTAGAAAATTATAAATGTATATTTTACGACATCTTTTAAAATATCATAAATATATTTTTATATTAATTTATATAACTTCCAAATTAATATAAAATATTTTAACAATAATGAATAGATCAATGAACTGAACCGATCGAATCCGATACCCGTAAATCGCTTGGACCATACTACTTTTTGACTTTATGATTTCTGGAAATCTTGAAATATGTTTTCTTTCTCTTCGTCAGCAAAGGTTTTAAGGAATATTCCAACACATAGGCTAAGGGTCAGTATTTCCTATGCGTCCAAGATCAGATTAACAGGGTGTCTCAAATAGAAAGCATTAAGCACAAGATACAATTAAATAGAAATATAACTTCAATTATTCATATAATATAAAATTAAACATATGTCCCAATAAGTTCAACACAAGTTCATCTCATAAAATGTAATCTAGAGTAGATTAGTTATTCATATTACAAGATAGATGATAAAGTTTGCATGAAAATCCCTTGAAAAAAATAGCCTCCATGGCTTCTAATGCTCCCTGGTGCTCCTTGTCATCATTTTATGTCTCCAAATCAGAACACTTGAGAAGCTGCAAAAAATTCCCTTTTAAAGGTGTCAAACGGTTCAAACACGTCATAAAAGTCTAGAAAATGGACCCATCATGCGCGTTATGGAAGCTATCATGCGCGCGATGTTGCTCAATTACTTTTTGTCACGTGCATGATGGTGCACGATGCTCAGTGTTATTATTTATTACGTGCGCGATGACGCGTGATGCTCTTTGTTATTTTAAGTTACGCGTGTGATGGAGTGCGATTCTCAGGTTATTATTTATGTAACTTTCACGTTTTTGCTCCTTTTTTCATCCAATTTTCACCAAGTCTCTATTTCTTCATACTTAGTGATTTTTACATCTATCTTTGGCCTTCATGCTTCATATTTTCTCTTCTTCCACTGATTTTTCTCTGATTTCTCAATGAAATATACGTAATTAACGAGTGTCATCAATACTTGTAGTGAATGTTAGATCCAAATCTATCTCTAGATTTTACATCTAATAGATGATTATCCTAAACCGAGATTCAAACAATATTTCTTTATAGCATATCAAATCTATAAGTTAAACATTGAAACAAAGACAAAATCGATATTGATGAGTAACTAGTTCATATATATAACAATGATCAAAACAGATACATACGAATACAGTTAATTACATCTAGTCCCATCAAGAGAGAGAGAGAGAGAGAGATTTAGCTACTCATTGATATGGTAGCTTTGTACTACTAATAAAAAGAGAGATGAATGAACATCAATTTTAAATTCTAAACGATTGATGTGTATCCACCTCCAATTCTCCAAATTCTTACTTTCCCATGTTTCTATCTGTATTTCTATTTCTGAAAAATGATAAGTTCCTTTTTTCTGATTCTGGATTGTATTTACTCTTGTCCTGAAATCTGATCTCGCTTAGCTGCCAAAAGTCTCGCTTAGAGAGATGATTTTTCTTCACCATGAAGATTTGTGCCACGTCAGCCTTAAACCGCATTACCCCGCTTAGCGAGTGTTGGCTCGCTTAGACCTCGTTAGGCTTAAGCGAGACTGCTGATTTTGGAAGTTGGCATTTTTTCTGGCCTCACTTGGGGATCGTTAGGTGAAAGCTCACTTGAACCTGGCTGGTTGAGAATGATAATTTTTCACAACTTTGGCACTATGTTTTTCTTCGCCTAGAGCTCTCTTTTGAGGCTCGCTTAGCCCTCACTCTGAGCTCAATAAACGAGGGTGCTGAGACTTTTCTTTCTTGCTTTGCTGATCCTTTCATCTGATTTGCACAAGCACCTACAAAATAAATTGAAATTAGGTGCAAAGTGTACAAACTAATTATTATCCTATTAAACTAGTATTTACGAGTTTTGATACTAGAAACTTGAGAGACAAGTCAATAACTCATTCAATGTGTCCATTTACCATATTTTGGCACTTATCAATGATTTAGTGTAGATGAATATATGATGAATTCGAAAAATGCATCTCAAAAATAAATTTTAGAGAAAAATTGGGTGAGTATCACTTAAGACGTGTTTTGGTGTGAAAACAATGTGTTCGAAGAAGCATTTTCAAAATCTAAAAGGCCTTTTCGAATTTTTATATTGAGTTTTTCTACCTCATAGGATGAATTAACAATTCCCTAGAATAAAGAAGAAAAAATTATTTAATAAATGGGCTAGAAAAAATTGGGCCAAATAAGTAAACTCGGCCGAATTTTATTAATTTTACCATTTCAGGAGTCAAGTCAAATGAATTTTTATCAACTATAATATAAATTTTACACTTAAACACATATAACCGTCTAATTTTACATATTAAAATGCGATTTTGAAAATCATGATTCTTACCTCTCTTTTTGTTTTTACTCTCTTAGGAAGTATGAATTTTATTGCATTGCACTAATAAGTAATTGCATTTAATTGAAATGCACCGACAATGTTAAATAATTTTACACAATCAATTATAAACGTTGGATATTAGAAAAAGTTTGATTTTTTTTAACCACCTATAAAATAATATAAATATTAATAGTGATAAATTGATCGTGTAAAACTTCTTACATTAACATTGCATAATACACAATGGATTCATATCCCACTTCTGACACCAATTTGTTGTGAAAAGGATGTTTCGAACAAAGTATAATAGGGAACACAATAGAAAAGCAATAAGAACAACAAGGAATTGATTATAATTGTTATTCTTTACTTTCTCTTCAATTAAGATTACAAGTGTTACAAGAATAACAAATAACCTTCTCACCCTAAATTAGGATTTGCAGTATGCAATGATGAGAGACTAGTATGTTATTTATAATAAACCTAACATACTAAACTAATGGATTTTTTTCACAAATACTCATTACAAGCCAACTTAGGGTGCATGCTAACTTAAACAATTGGACATAACAAACAGGCGATTCAAAATACTAACAACCTTAGCATTTCGACAACCACATACTAGAACACACTTCGACTGCAGTTTATAGGTCTTCGACACATTTTCTGTCAAAACAGGAAGCTACTCTTCAACCTAATAGAGTTCGATCCAATTCTCACAAATCTCCACATTGGAAAAAACTCTATAACATCAAAGAACAAACTAGTTTCTTCATGCAGCTTTATCAACTGCATACAGTGGAAAAACTTGAAACAGGACAATGTCTTCGTGATCATATCAGCAGCATTGTGATTTGTCGAAACCTTCGGCACTTGGACTTCTCTGCGCTCGATTACTCCTCTGGCGAAATGCAACCTCACATCGATAGGCTTGGTTCGCTCATGATATGCTGAGTTCTTACATTGGAAAAACTTGCAATTGGGCAATGTCTTCGTGATCATATCAGCAACATTGTGATCTGTCGAAACCTTCAGCACTTGGACTTTTCCACGCTCACCGCACCAATTTGTTGTGAAAAAAATGCCTCGAACAAGAGCAGCAAGGAATTGGTTATAACTGTTATTCTTTATTTTCTCTTCAATTAAGATTATAAGTGTTACAAGAATAACAAATAACCCTCTCACCCTAAATTAGGATTTGCAGTATGCAATGATAAGAGACTAATATGCTATTTATAATAAACCTAACATACTAAACTAATGGGTTTTTCACAAATACTCATTACAGGCCAACTTAAGATACAAGCTAACTTAAACAATTGGACATAACAAACAGACTCAATTCAAAATACTAACAACCCTAGCATTTCGACACCCACATATTAGAACCCACTTCGACTACAGTAAGTAGGTCTTCGACACATTCTCTGTCGAAACAGAAAGCTACTCTTCGACCCATTAGAATTTGATCCAATTCTCACAAATCTCTAAGTAACTAATACATTGGTTTTATCTTTTGAGTTTTTAATTTGCATTATTAGGCGTGAGAAAATAAAAAAACTATGGTTATGTTTTTTAATCATTGCTAAATAATTATAAAAAAAAACATACAATTTATTGATTAATAATATAAAAATTACAATATATATGTAATTTATACGTATAATTTGTCTACCTCTTGTTCATCAAATGCAATAATAAGATAACTACCCATGTACTAGTATATTGAGTATGATTTCTTGTCATAACATATCTTACGCTGTATTTTGGATCTTTATTAATGATATTGGTTTTGGATCTCTATTAATGATATTGGTTTTCCTTTGAAAAAATAAAAATAAAGAGCACATTTATCCTGGTTTTTGGTCCATTTTTCATTGATATATTAAACCAGGATGTAAAGCTTTATGACCCTTGGTTGGATTGCTCGTGAACCATCTCAACCCTGCATCCCAAAATACATACCATAATTGTTAATTTTAATTAGTTTGAACTTTGAAATAAATTATATTCATGTCAAGTCAAATAAATATATAAACTACACTGTCCTTTTAGTAATAAATATATAAACTACACTGTCCTTAAAACAAAAATAATTTTTAAAATAGTAACAAGAGATTTGAAACATAAATAAAAATATATTTTCTTCACAGTTTTTAATATAGTACTTCTGCATACTCCATTTTTAATTTTTATCCGGTCTTTTTTGGTTTTGACCACTCTTGTTCCTTGAGGGAAAAAAAAGTTCTATTACTCTTGATATGTTTGACTAAAAAATGAATAAAATTTAATAAAATTAGTTTATTTCAAATTAAAACACAAATTTTTAAAAATAATTTGTCCTTATAAGCTTAAAATAGATTTTTATTCATCAACTTTAACAGTTTTATCTAAATGTTAATATCCTTTAATATTTTATATATGAGAAAACAACTCAATACTATACATTAAAAACATCAATAATAAAAAAGAGACCAGACAATTATAAAAGTTTGTTTTTTTGAATATGGATTTTAATATAATATAAAAGAGATCAATTCAATTCAAGTATCAAGAATGACTTTCTCAACTATTTATATTAAAGATTCATTCTTTAAAAAGACAATTATTTCTCAAAAATCAATTAAAAATAAGCAAGTTCTAGTTTTGCATAGACATATTAATCAAGATATGTCATTAATACTTATTTGATGTATTACCTTGTTGTCATTAAAGCTGATCGGATCCATCACATAAATATGGACATGTTCTTTTTCTCATAGCATGAAATTCTCCAATCAACATTGTATGTTTATACTCCTCCAAGTGAGTTTGGTAATATATCAAGCTCATCTACAAAATACATCATCAAAATAACTCAAAACTCATCTAAAAATAAACTCATTATTTTCAAAGATCCCAAACATCAAATGTAAGTATTATTCAAAACAATCCGACATTATAAAAACTATACATTTAGCCTATAAAAAATACTCATTAGGAAAGGAACTTCTCATACCTCAAACAAGCTTTACACTTCAAACTTTCAAGATCTATCATCCAGAAAACACCTTTACTTAACCCAACAAACTTCAAGATAGCAAAAATGAAACCAAAACAACAAAATAAAGGTGAGATATTGCGGATGATGGTTTCTCAAAACGCTAGTTAGCAAGGTTTGGAAAAAAATGGGTAATACTTGTCTTGTATAAATAAAGCATTAGGGCTAGTAATGTAAAAGCAATTAATTGACACATGCGCCACGCCACTGTTGAAAGCGACAAATATTGAGAGAAATTGGTGATTGTTTGTTACTATGGTTTTGCTTTGGCAAAAGTTAAAGAAATAAATGTACCATGATAAAAAAAAAAAGTGAAATGTCACTTTCTGTTTGTACTATTGGATCTCATAACTAAGATGAATAATTTTTGAAGTTCATGAGTAAATCTCATGTGTATGCACCGTAAGTTCTGTATGGTGGTCATCTGGATCTCTACTGTCATATAACGTTGGACTTGATCTCTTCCCATAGGAGTATATTGTGATCAATGGGCTTACATGTGATGCTAGCCATTAATTAACTCTTAGGGCTAGCATCCCTTTATTTTACCTTCTCTTAGGAGAATTTGTCTTGCCACCATCAAATTTCGTTCGAAAATTCTCTGTATTTTATTAGGGAGTGGCATTTATAAATCTCTTCTCTTAGACAAGATTAATTTGTCACAGCACGTGTGCTAAACAGACTCTAACTATTTCATCAATAATGCCGTCAGAGCTTGTCGCGTTGTATGGTGTTGCAGCTTATTCAATGTGGTTAAAGAACTTTATTTCAACTCTTGATATTGTTGATTTAAAAAATTTGATAGTGCCGTGGAATTCATGCCGATACTTAAAAGTATATTGAGAAATAAAATTTCACTGACATGCAGAATTTTGTGTCGTCAAATTCACGACGCTAAATTTGACGAACAGAATTTTGTGTCGAGAAATTCACGACGGTAAATTTACTATGTATTTTCCCGATCTGTTTCGCTTCATTATTCCATAAGCATTTCCTCCTCTTCTCTTATTTTCTCCTCTCCCTCACCATTTATCTTCCTCATCTCAACCATCCAAACCTTTTCTCTTCTCATTTTTTCTACCCTCCCTCATCAATTTTATTAAACTCCCAACCACAAAATTAAAGTATAAATTTTTTATTTTATGTAGTTTAATATTTTTACACTTGGTTTTTTCTCTTATTTCATTTTTTGGGTTGATGAAGTAATCAAAAAATAGATCAAAGCTAAGGTTTAAAAAGGTGTTCAAGAATTTGATCTAAAGATTTTTTACAATTAAAATATATTTTATTTTTTTATTTTCAAAAAGAAATATATAAATATATATATATATATATATATATATATATATATATATATATATATATATATATATATATATTATAAATAGGTTTAATAATTTTTTATTTAAAAAATCAGAAATTATTAAATCTAGAAATAATTTTAATATAATTTTTAAAAATAGGACAAAAGGTTTGTGTCGTGAATATCACGCAATAAATTTGTGGCGTGATTTTCACGTTGCAATCAAACTACACAATTCTGCACCATTCTACAATACTCTGCAATCTATTAAATTTTTAGCGTAATGAATATCACGCCACAAAATTGAGGTATATTTTTCACGTGGCAATTAATTACCACAAGCGCTCATGCCTCGTGTTTTTTCACGTCGTTAATTTTCTTTGTGACGTTATTTTTGTGTTAGTGTTTGTACAATTTTTTTTGTAGTGCTTGTACAATGATCACAATATATATATATACTGTTCTGGACTGGGCCAAGATTCGGTCCAATCTACTTTCGACACACTCAACCTTGGGGGCCCAAACTATCCCATGGTCCACAAAGAGCAAACAAGTGCCCGTCTACTCCGTGCCCGGCACAAGCGCTCCCCGCGAGCTGTTTGGTGCCCGGCGCAAGCGCTCCCCGCGAGCACCTACTCTACCGAGGACCCTTCTGCTCGTAGGGTTCCTTCACATCCAACCCCCCGAATAATGTGGAGTCCACGTGGTCCCTAAAAGACCGTGTCTCCCTTAAACTTCAGAGTGGTTGACCAGGACGGAGAGCACTCACGCATCTCCGATATTTCCGCCTAGGAAACCTGGCAGTCTTCTAGTTGAGCCTGGAAATCCAGCCCAGTAGCGAAATCATGGTCCAACGCTGGGGGCTATAAATACCCTCTTTCACTAGAGGGTTAGGTATTCAATCTCTTCTAACCTTTAGCTCGTACTTGCACTCCCTTGCTTGTTTTCTTACTTTGACATCGGAGTACCTTGCAGGTATACTCCCCTTCACTTCTTAAAGACCCAGTTCCGAGCAGGCCTTGACGATCCTCCTGATCAGATACGATCATATACTATGTTGTGTATTACATTAATATGCTTATTTGATTATCATGGTAACAGTAATTGTTATATATGTGGTTATGGGTGACATAAACTCTCAATAGTTTATTTTTCACGTATAGCTCTTGATTGTTGGTTTGTAATGATCATGGTTATTTGTGATTATAGTCAAGATAAAAGTGGTCACTATAATTTCAACAATGAGTTTTTTTTTTAAAGGTTTATTTTGGTTTTGTATTATTTATCAAATCATTGTTGCCAAGTGGAAGAATGTAAGAAAAATTTGTTTTTTAAGTATTGGTCTTCCATTGATTTATAAGATTAAAACATTGGTTGAATGATATATTGATGGGTCTTGAAATATCTATACTGCGATCAGTAGATAGTAGACATCACATGATGGAAATACTTGAATAATGTAACATATAGTTGAATAAATCTATAATAGGTGGAATTATTGCAACTTTCATGAAAGAGCATGATTTAAATTATTATTCATGTTTTATTATTTTATATGAAAAATCATTATAACTCTTTAGTGAAAGAGTATGATTTAAATTATATTGAAATTTGAATTGATATAATGAATCCATCGTAACTCTCTTTATTGAAATGGTAAATCTCTCTCCAGTTTCTTTATAAATATTTTTTGGAACATATGCAAAAAAAAAAAGATAATAATATTATTACATACCTATCCATCAATGTTTGAGAAAGAATGAGAGGTAGATCTTATCCTAATAGTTATTAATATTCAACATCAATTGAGAGCAAACACATTGATATATAATAGCTCCAAAAGATATGACTTAAACTCTCTTCATTAATATTTATATTAATTCATGCAACTATAATGAAATTTATTGTTTGTGACGTGTTATCAATTTTAACTATTAGGCCTACCTGTTCTTCTATAATGAGTTTTCTAGTTAAGAATTTAGCATCATTAAGGAAGTTGATCCAACACATTTTTTCATCGATATTAAATTAAAATGTACAATATATGTAATTTATATCTTATAAATTGACACCTTTGTCTTTTTTGTCCTTTTAAACAAGGGGACAACTTCTCTACCCGTCACAAAAAAATGAGTAGTATACATTCCACCAATCAAATGACACCATTTAATTTTTATGTATTTAATTATTTATCATATAAAACAATTGTTTGATGTTTTCAATATATTTTATACTAAAGGTAACTTTACCCACCTTTTTGAGGTGGGTAAATAAGAATTCACCTTTAAACAAATCCAATGATGAAACTTTTCACTTAAAGTATACCATCATCAGCGTAACATCATAAAATCATGTAGGATGAAATGATTTTATATATGCTGCTGCACCAGACATATCTAATCTCATAGCATGGAAGACTCCAATCAACATTGTATCTTGATACTCCTCCAAGAGAGTTTGATAATGTATCAAACTCATCTACTAAATACATCATCAAAACAATTTAAAACCCATCTATAAAATAAACTCATTCTTTTCAAAGATCCCTAACCTCAAATGTAAGTATTTTTTCAAAACAAAGCAGATGGACATCATAACATATTCCAAACACCATACATACGTTTGACAATAACATGTTCAAGGAAGACACCAAGAAGAAACATATTGTCATGATCATAAAAAATAAGTTAAATTTTATCAAATAAAACAAACAAAACAACACATTCATGCACATATACACAATTTTCTCTTCAAGGCTATATTTATAGCCAAACAAAAAGTACTCGGTAGGTTGAAAACTTATGGTCTAATTTCCTTATTGGCAGGAAGTTCTTCAACCACTGACATAGTCTTGCACCTTGTGTAATCTTGATTGTATCAACACATCTTTGACTTGAACTTTCCACAAGTCAAAAATAATTTTTCTATAAATTTTCTCTAGCCCAAACTGCACAGCGGAACTTGTGACTGCAGCTCATGATCAACAACTCTTTCACAACACCACTCTTCTTTTCTAATGTGGAAGATCAGACAAAGCTGCAATCACGGAGCATGCTAAGAATTCCTATCCCCGGCTCGAACCAAAATGTCTGATACCAATTGTTGAAAAAATAACAAACATAGAGAAAAAAAGAGGAAAAGAAACAATGGCCGTTGTCAATAGACAACCAGAGAATAACACTATGTGAAAATTGTTACAACACATAATATGCTCTCAAATACCTCAGGCCTCAGAACACACACCCTCCAAATTAAATATTTAACTACATCTCACAACACTCTAATACAAGAGCATAATAAAACAAAAAAGTCAAATACAAACTTAAAGTATTTTTGACTGGTGTTTCTTATAACGAAGAATTTGAATCTTATATATAATATTGAATTCTCTCTTTCATCACTGATGTGGAACTTCTATAACATGTTTATTTTTTATGAACCCCGATAACAAGAAGACGATGGTTTCTCAAAACACTATCTACCAAAGTTTGGAAAAAAATGGTTGGTATTTGTCTTATATAAATAGAGTACGTAGTATTAGTGTGCTATAGTATTGTAAATAAATTCAATTATAACAATAGGACAAAGACAATACATATGAATTTAACATCAAGCACGCTTTACACTTTTTCCTTATTTAGCATGAATATTGGCTAACGTTATGATGGTTACTTGGTACAAATGAAGGACATAGATTCTTTAATAATGCGATACACTCTATCACGGGCTTTTCAAAGTTCATCATCGGTCCTTTATTTCTCAAATTTGATGATCATCATATATGTCATACAAGAAAAAAAAATGTCTAAATATGTTAAAGAGGTTTTACATAAAATAACTTATTGCAAGTTTGGGACCACCGGCACTAACTAGTTGACAGGTAACTCACAATCATATCACTTTTTTAGTGATGTCTTTCTCCTTTTAAATTAAGACAAATAAAGGTGTAGAAATTTATCCAAATCACGGGATATTAATCAATATTCTAACGGTAAAAACCAATGATAAACTATTTGGTTTCAATTCAAAAAATTATCACTATATAAACATGTGTCTTGTTTTGAACCGAGTCAAGCCAAATCTAATATGAGTATGGACCCTTCCAAAATCACTAGATTAATGTGAATTATAGGGTAAGCATGATGTATTTAAATTGAAATTGAATTGATAATCTATACATACAAAGTATAGCATATTTTAATTTAAATCAATTATGAACGGGGTAATTGTATAGCATATTTTAATTTAAATCAATTATGAACGGAATAATTGTATTTAGAGAAGTTTGTAAGTTATTAATTATTATCATAGATATTAAAGATTAATTAATATTTTTTTTTTAAAAAAATATAATATATCTGAATTTCATTTTACCTTACTTTCAAATGGCTTATCCCACTACTTTAAGCGCAACCATTAAAAGTATGCATTTTGTTAAACTAAAATTTTCAATTTGTATATATATATAAATATGATTCTCACTAGTTTCAAAAATTTCTAACATATATATGAAATATAATAAATATGATATGATATATATGACATAAGTTGATTGATCACAAAAATGTCTTATGTGCATATATATATATATATATATATATATATATATATATATATATATATATATATATATAAATGAAAGATTTGAAAGAAGACAATATTGAAGTAATTACATACTGCATTATCAAAAAAGAAGGAATTGTACTTCAATACATCATGGAGATTATTAACTTTATGCAAATTCAAATTAGATCACTTGTGGTTATTATTGATCACGATACAATGTTGATCTATGATTACGAGAATTATAGAATTTATGATATTTGAATTGAAGAGAAAATTTTGATATTGAAACTAAAAAAGACTTACGTCAGTGCTTTTATCGGAAAGTGCTACCTAAAGAGGACTTACGCCACCGTTTTAAAAAAGAAAGCGTAGTTTAGAGTATACTTAAGTCAACACTTTTAACAAAAAGTAATACATGAAGTGGACTTAAGTCATCGCTTTTATTAGGACTGTCTAAAGTGCAATTAAGCCGACACTTTTAGCAAGAAGTGCTATCTAAAGTGCACTTACGCCAACGCTTTTAATAAAAAGTGCTGCATAAAGTACACTTAAGTCAACACTTTCACATTAAAAAATGTTAACTATACATATAACAACGCTAGAATATATAATACTTAAAAACATTATCCAAGGTAAAAAATAGCACTGCCTAAGGTCTTATTTAGTATAATATTTTCATGCATCTACAAATATAGATGACATCACATTAAAGTCGTTGGGCAGTTTATGAAAAACAAATGTTTCCTTTAAAATTCAAATATTTGATTAGATCAGACTGTTACTTAACAAACTCTCAACCATAGGCAAATTAGCAAGTAGAGGGGTAGTTGCCCAAAACAAGGAGGTCAGGTGGTGGGTTCTAGGGATGTCTCGGATCATTGCCCTATTTGGATTAAAGCTGGTTCGATGGATTGGGGTCCAAAACCTTTCAAATTTTTTAATTGTTGGACAAAACATGAAGATTTTTTGGGTTTTGTGGAGGCTAGATGGAGGTCTTTTGTGATTCGTGGAAAGGCGATTTATTCATTCAAAGAAAAGCTTAAGTTGTTAAGGAGTGAGTTACGTAAATGGAATATGGAGGTCTTTGGTATCTTAAATCTTGAAGTGGAGAATGCGATAAAAGACTTGAATGATCTTGATTTGGTAGCCTCGGGATCCACTTCTTTGGATTTGACGGATCTTGTGACTAGAAGAACTTCCGCATCTTCTAGAGTATGGGAATTGGTTCGCTTAAAGGAAAGTGTTCTTCGACAAAAGGCTAGATGTTCGTGGCTTGCGGAAGGAGATTCCAATTCTAAGTTTTTTCATAAAGCGATGAAGATGCGAGTTAGAAGGAATTCTATCTTGGGGTTGAACACTCCTAATGGTTGGATTGATAGTGTTGCTTTGATAAAAGAAGAGGTGTGGAGTCATTTTGGTAAGAGGTTTGAGGAATCTATGCCTTTGCGGCCTTTTTTGGATGGAGTTTCTTTTGTTTCTATCTCCTCTTCGGAAGCTTTGAATCTTGAGTTACCTTTTACGGAAGATGAGATTAAAGAAGTTATTTGGAATTGTGATGGTGATAAAATTCCGGGACCCGATGGTTTTTCAATGGGTTTTTATAAGGTTTGTTGGTCGTTTTTGAAAGAAGAGATTTTTGGTTTTGTTAGTGAATTTCATTCCTTTGCTATGTTACCTAAAGCGGTTACGGCTTCTTTCTTGGCCTTGATTCCTAAGGTTGATAATCCCGTCACTTTGGATGATTTTCGTCCCATTTGCCTAATTGGTAGTATGTATAGGATCTTGGCTAAATTGCTTGCTTCTAGAATGAAGGTGGTGATGAATAAGCTTGTTTCTCATTGTCAATCGGCTTTTATTTCTAATAGGAATATGTTGGATGGTGTGCTAGTGGTTAACGAGTTATTGGATTTTGCTAAGAGAAAAAAGAGAAGGTGTATGATGGTGAAGGTTGACTTCGAGAAGGCTTATGATTGTGTCTCGTGGGAGTTTCTTAGATATCTCTTAAGAAGGATGGGGTTTGGTGTAAAGTGGAGGAAGTGAATTGAAGCACTAGTTTTCAATAGTTCAATGTCGGTCCTTGTTAATGGTAGTCCAACTCGGGAGTTCTCGGTTACTAGAGGTTTAAGACAAGGAGATCCTCTCTCTCCTTTTCTTTTCTTGTTGGTAGTGGAGGGTTTGACGACTATGGTAAAAGTGGCGTCCTCTTTAGGAGATTTTAAAGGGTTTAGCTTGGATGATCATCAACAATTTGAAATTCTCTAATTTGCTGATGATACAATTTTGATTGGCGAAGACTCGTGGAATAATCTTTGGACTTTTAAGGCCATTCTTAGAGGTTTCGAGCTTGTGTCCGGTTTACGGGTCAACTTGAACAAAAGTAGGCTTTTTGGAGTAAATCTTGATCCGGATATCATTCAAGCCGGGTCTTCCTTCTTAAATTGTGCGATTGGCTCATCTTCCTTTGTTTTTCTTGGTATTCCGGTTGGTGTAAATCCTAGAAGATGTGATGTATGGAGACCGCTAATTTCAAAACTTAGAAGGCGCATTGGAAGTTGGTATAATAGACAACTTTCCATTGGTGGTAGGGTGGTGTTGTTGAACTCTATTTTGTCTAGTATTCCAATCTTCTTCTTTTCTTTTTACAAGGCACCAAAATCCATTATTTCGGAAATAATCTCGATCCAACGATCTTTTCTTTGGGGTGGAGAAGAAGATAAGAAGAAGATCAATTGGATTAGTTGGGATAAAGTGTGTTTACCAAAAAAAAAGAAGGAGGGCTAGGTGTGAAGCATTGTGGGATGTTCAATTTAGCGCTTCTTAGCAAGTGGAAGTGGCGCATTTTGAACAATGAGAATTCTTTATGGACTAACATTCTTTCTTGCAGGTATGGAGACATTCAAAGAACATTGATAAAGGATACCTTGATTCATCCGAGAAGTAAAGTTTCTCTTTGGTGGCGTGATCTTGTTTCGATTGGACGAGAAAATCCGGCTACTACTTCAAATTGGTTTAATTCATCTATCTCTTGCTAACTTGGAACCGGTCTTGTTTTTGAATTTTGGTTTGATGCTTGGTTAGGAACAACCCCTCTTGGTATTTTGTTTCCGGAGTTGCTCTCTTTATCCGAAGCGCCCTATTCGAAGGTGGCGGAGATGGGAAGTTGGAATGGCGAAAATTGGAATTGGAATTTTGGATCTTTTGGCGAGACCGAGGATGGGACAGCCGCGACGCAATTGAATCATTTAGTAATTCTTCTTGCTCCGGTTCAACCTTGTCGCTTGATTGACGACTCTTTTGTGTGGTGAAGAAATCCTTCCGGGTTCACGGCAAGTAACGCTTATGATACCATTTTGTCATTTGACTTACCGCACCCTCCGTTGGAGAACTCCCTTTCTTCTCTTTTCTCTTGTTTATGGAAAACTAAGGTTCCTAGTAGAATTCATCTTTTCGGTTGGAGATTGATTTGGAACAGACTTCCTACGAAAGCGGAGTTGGCGAAGCGGGGAATTTTAGTAGCGGCGCAATTGTTGAAGTGTCCTTTATGTAATCGGGTTGACGAGGATTTAGATCATCTTTTTCTTCATTGTCATTTGGTTAGGACTTGGTGGACCGAATTGTATGGTTGGCTTGGTTTAGATGAGGAGCCGTTGATAGAAACAATTTTGGAGCGGTTTTCTTCTTTAAACGCGATTTGTAAGTCTTCTTTCCGTATGGAAATAGGTTGGTTCTTTGGTTTGACTTTTTGTTGGGTTGTTTGGAAGGTTAGGAATGCAATCATTTTTAAGGAAACTTCTTTATCATCCTTTGATGGGGTAGGATTAATCAAGTTTATTTCTTGGGAATGGTTTTTGATTTTTTTTTAAAGAAAAAGCTAGTTGTTCTTGGCCGGATTGGTGTGTCGATCCGAGGCCTTTTCTTTTTTAATTTGTTGGTCCTTAGGATTGTGGGAGGTTGTTTCCATGAGGGTTTGGTTTAATTTTCTTGTAGTCTTGGGTTAAGCACCCCTAGTGCTTTTTAATATATCCCTTTGCTTATAAAAAAAACAATGTAGTTTATCCATTATGTTTTGGAGAAGAAAAAACTACTAGTCATTTACATTTGTTTTGCTCAGTCTCATCACAAGTTTGGAGGAGGGGGGAATCGTGGGTTGGCATAACAAGTTTAGATGAGGCAGTTTTGAACTAAGGTGAATGGCAAAATAAAATTTAAAAACTTGAAGTGCCTCTTATGATTGTCAATATGTTAGTCCATATGACTTATTCAAGGGGTTGCAAAGGGAGTAGAGGATATTTTTGAACATATTAAGTTAGTTTTCTAAGGCATGCTTTACATATAGATATAGAAGAAAATGTGAATTTAATTTTTCGAAATGGAATTCTAATCATGTTTTTTTTTTCTCCTAAGAGATACTTAATTGCTTTGTAGGTTTGAGCACCTATTGTGCTCACTAAATATAATCTTTCCTTATAAAAAAATAGTAAGATACATTTGAAAGATAAATAAAAATATCTATTCTTCTGAGCTTTTAATATTACTTGTAAATACTTTTTAAAACTTACTTATTATTTTTAAATTTTTTTATTTGGTCAAATAAAAAAAATTATTTTTATATAAAACTGAAATACATGTTTTTTATTAATGCCTTGTCCTTATAACTTTAAAAGTGTTTTTCATCAACTTTAAAGTTTAATCTATATGTTAGTATCCTTTAATATTTCATATCTTAGAAATCAAATCAATACTATACATTAAATATATCAACAATAAAAATTTAATATTTCATACAACAAAATAAAAGTTTGTTTTTAAATATGAATTTTAATTTAAAATAAAATTCACACCAGTTCAACATAAAAGTTTGTTTTTATAATATGAATTTAATTTATAATAAAATATACATGAGTGAGTTTCTCGAAAATTTTACGTAAATAACCATCTTTTTAATTTTATTTTTATAATAATCATCAATTTCACCTTTTTTTTTAAGTAATCAATTTTCAAACAAGAAAAAATAGAATGAATAAGTGTCGTCAATCCAATTGACAACTACATGCATTCCATAAGAGACGTCGTTAATTGAATTGATGACGGTGTATAAGACCTAAGGGGTGACACCTCTTATTTTTTTAAATAGAAGCGTCAAGTTAATTGGCAATACCTCTTATGAAATGTATGCAGTCGTCAATTGAATTGACTACACTGCATGCAATTGTTAATTCAATTAGTGACACCTCTTATTTTTTTACATGCGGTTGTTAAATAGGTTAATTTGAAAAATAAATATAAATGATAATCATTATGAGAATAAAATTGTAAAATATGGATATTTGCATATATTTTCAAATTACTCAAATATTTATGCTAAAAATCAGCTTTAAGAAGAACAAAATTATTTCTCAAATATTAATTGAAACCAAAATGTGCTAGTTTTCATTGGAATATTAACTAAGATATTTAATATTCATTTATTTTTTTTAGGTACAATTTAATACTTTCTTTTTTTTACAATTTAATACTCATTTCTATTACATCTTATTATTAGAGGTAGGATGGAATGACTTGATGTATCATGTTGCGTTGCACCGGACACATCCTTTCTCTCATAGCATGAAATACTCCAATCAACATTGTATCTCTAAAATAAATATTTTTTCTTCACCCTCTTCCAAGGGAGTTTGATTATATATCAAATCCATCTGCAAAATACATGACCGAAACCCATCTTAAAATAAACTCATTCTTCTCAAAGATACCTAACCTCAAATATAAGTATTTTTTTTAAAACAATCCAAAATTATCAATTATCAAGTAGATGGACATCAAAACACATTCCAAGCATCATACATATGTATATGTATGTCTATTCGAAAAGAACATTCTCAAGGATTATACCAATAATTATCATATTCGTAATTTTATCAAAGAAGACAAACAAAATAACGCATTCAAGCACATATGGACTGTTTTTTTCAAAACTATATTTGTAACCAACAAAAAGTACTCATTAGGAAAGGAACTTCTCATACCTCAAACTAGCTTTACACTTCTAACTTTCAACACCTATCATTCAGAAAACACCTTTTCTCAACTTCCTCCACCTAACTTCAAGATAGAAAAAATGAAACTAAACAATAAAAGAAATGTGAGATCGCTGATGAACATGGATATTTTTAAATAGTTGGGAGGAAGAAAAGAAAAGCGAATTGATCTATATTTACCTTTAATAAAAGATTTCGAAATTGATATAGAAACTACAAGAATCAACTTCTTGAATCAATCACAAGAGATGGGGCTATAATAAAGTAGGAAGAATATTTCTTTTCAAAGATTGAAGACAAAAACCAAGTATGGTTATCAAAAAAGATGACTGCAACAAAAATGAAAAGATAAGAAGATGGCAATTTCTCGAAACACTAGCTAGCAAAGTTTGGGATAAACAGGTAATACTGTCTTATATAAATAAAGCATTAGGGCTAGTAATGTAAAATCAATTATTAATTGGCACATGAATGCAACAAAGAATAGGTGAAATGTCACTTTCTTTGGGTACTATCGGATCTCATAGGCAGAATGAATAATATTTGAAGTTCATGACAATCCCATGTGTATACACCCTAGGTTTGGTATGGTGGCATCTTGATCGTTACTCACACATGTAGTTATAGTTATGATCAAAATCCTAAATATATATACCGAAGATGCAACAAACTCATAACTATTAGACTTATATTTATGTATCACCTAAAATTGGAGTCCGAATTAAGATAACCGAAGTTTATATAATTTGACCATATCATTATTCATATATAAATTTACAATGACAATGATATAACAATTGAATAATGAATATGAATTTAACATTGAGCGCTCCAGCCGCCTCCCTTCTTTCTTCAACCTTAATTTTCTCTTTTTTTTCATATACAAGAGGGGTGGTTTTAGGTCAATTTATATCTAAAATCATCCTTTTAAATTCTTTTTTTTCCTTTTCATTTAAATAAGTGATTCCACATATATTTATAGTTTTTTTGTGCGATGTTGTGTTGGTCGTCGTCTTAGTGCGGCGTTATTTTGTTTTTCCGTTTTAGTGCGACATTTGTTCAGCTCAGATTAATAAACTAGTTTTGACTTAGTGAATATTCAATCAATAACTTTGATGTCGTCAACGCTGCAAACTCAGAGATATGGTTATTTCGAACATTTTAATTTTGTCGTATCTGTAGATTTTATTTTATTTGTAGACATTTTGTGGTTATATGCTATTAATGTGAATGCTGTGAATTTGTTCACAAATTTTTTATTTTAAATTTGTATTATTCGATATATTATATCAATTTGACTGAATGTAATTTTTAGTCAAAACAAAATTTGATGAAAAAAAAAACATTGAGCATTCCTTGTTGAAAATTTCTTTAGCCACCTCCCTATGGGGGTCACCCCCAGCGAAAATCCCAAAATACCCCTGCTTCGGAAATGAACTTCCGAAGCGCTTTTTTTTTTTAAAAAAATTTTCACAATTCGGAAGTGCATCTCCGAAAACACCTCATGGGGGGTGTCTTCGGAGATGAACTTCCGAAAACACCTCATGGGGGTGAATTCGGAAATGAACTTCCGAATTATGCAGAAACTGTGTTTTTTTTTATGTTTTTTCTTAAACTGTCTCGCATTTTAATTAAACGCAAACGCCAAATAAAAATAAGCAACAGATAAACTGAAAATACTAAGATGATAAATCCAATCCAAAAACACTGTGCGAAAGATACAATCCGAAATCAAAACAAAACAAAACACGTCAAACAAAACAAAAACACGTTATTCTGCCCGACGAGCGTTACAAAATACACATCAAATAAAACAAAAACACGTTATTCTGCCCGACGAGCGAACTCCTCCGAATGAAGATAATTATACCAATCCTCATCCCACTCAGTCTCAGAACCATCAGCGTTGATCATGACTCTCACGCCTGAAGACTAAGCCTGCACGTCCGAGCCATGGACCCCCAGGGGACGAGAAGCAGAACCAGTCAAAACCTTCTTCTTCTCCTTCACCTCCTTCACTCCGCGAGAGTACGAGGTTGAAGAACCCTTTCTTCCCTTAGCGCCACCCATTCTTGCGTAAAAATGAAGAAAGAAAGGTCCACGAGACCTCCTTTTATAAAAGAAGAAAGGGGACAAAAACGCTTGGGAAACAGACAAGTCATTAAAGAACAAAGACGTTGGAAACCAGCGACACGCCGTCAAAGAAGTCAGAACGCATGCACACAAACTTCAAAGAAACAGGCACAATAAACAAAGGCGTTAAAAATAAAGTACTTGCAAATTAAAACGGACACTCCCTACCCTCTCTAGCCGACCAGTCTGGGTCTCCCTACCCTGTCTGATGCGTGCTGGTTGGTTGTCTGACATGTTCCTGTAAACAATTGAAATCGATTAATATGCGAGACAAAATAAAAAACTAAAAAATTTGAACTTCTGATACAATTCAGAAGTTCATTTCCGAAAACTGGGATGGAAGTGTTTTCGGAAATGAACTTCCGAAACATCCCTGCGATGGAGTTTTCTGCAACTTCCATGGCAGACCCCAAAATCATACATAAAACAAATTCAAAAAGCTTCTAAACAACCTAAATACTACTAACAACCAGTCCATATTGTTGTACCCCAAAATTTACCCGATCAAATCTACGTCTGTTAAATCATCAAGGGTTAAAATTAAGAGCCATGGGGTTTGACATTCCTATTGTCAAACTCGCCCTCTTATAAAATATCCTGAGAACAAAATGGGGTGCGATTAACAGGTGTTTTGGGATCCAAACCTGGGGGCCCAATTTTTACAAGGATTTTATCATTTGTTAATATTATTTTTTTCTTTTACTAACATTTGCATTTTTGGATTATTATTAGTAATTTTTATTACTTCTAACTATTAGTATTTAATATTATTAATTTTATTATTAATATTAATATTAATATTAGTATTAGAGTAATATCATTATTAGGACTTTAGTTTATTATTAGAATTAATATTATTAGGTTAGTTTATTTTTAGGTTATTAGGTTAATTGGGCATTAGGCCCATTAGAAGAAAATCCCTAATTTAGGCATTATAAAAAGAGAAGATGTTGACAGCCAATAAGGGGAGACCGAAAAAAGAACATCTGAACCTTTTTTTCATCAAACCAATCCACACCTTTGTATATAGTCCACAGACAAAACCACCTGGAAGGAGCAATTCGATTCACTGCACAGGGACGTACGCTTTCATTCACTAACCATCAAACTAACACTATCATTGGCTTCACAATCACAGCATATAACCATACACCAATTACAATCTCCAAAAAATCATCACGTGAATCTATTGAAATATTTGGTGTCGGCGTCTGTGTGCATTCTGGGCAATATTTGCATCTGAAGTTGTTTGTGAAATCGCAACAGAATCCAACTCCATCGCGATAACAATGATTTCCATCACATTTGGCACAAAAGCTTCGTAAAACCACAAACAGCCAAGACGCCCAGCATCACCATCGGAGAACCTACGGTTTGCTCAATAATTTCTATCCCGATTACGTCGGTTTATGTGTCATGGAGGAGTTTCGATTGCGTTTTTGACTTCATATGAATGTATAAAAACTTTCTAGAAAAATTAATTTAACCTTGGGGTACTGTTTGAAGAACTTACCGTGTTCAGGGTTTTCGGTCATATCAATTGGGAACGTTACATTAGAGGCGAAATCGCTCCAAATTGACGATACCATTGCATTCAGAAGGCGTTTTTTAGTTAAACCATGTGTCAATTTGGAGTTTATACTGTGTGTTTCGTGAGTTGGTTAATGGCAGGGCTTTAGCAACCAAGAAAAACCGTGGGCATATGTCTGCAACTTTTCCAGAAAATCCACGACGAAGAAGAAGGGGCTGGGCGCATAATTCAGTTTCATTCAAATTAGTTGTTTTTATTATATTTCATTTGATTCGGTGAACTAACAATTAACAAAGCTAGTGCAGCTGGTAAGGAACATCTATACCTGACTATCAGGACGCGGGTTCGAGACCCAGCGTCTCTCTTTATTTTTACATGATTTTCTACATAAGCAAACCCAGCGATCCAGTGCGCCTGTTCCATGGAGAATCGTCATACACCCTCGCTCAGCACCATCAGATGTATGTCCCAGCTTGATCCAACGCCTGCCAACACGCAGACCACCATGGATCCTCAAAGAGTCATCACACAGGATTGCTGCCCAGGTTCTTTTATTAGTTTTATTTTATAGTTTTTATTTACTTTATTCCATAATTGTTTAGATTAGGATATTAGTTATTTAATTTAATTTGTTTATTTAATTAGGGTTAGGATTAATAATTAGGGTTTAGAACTATTTAGGATCATCCCGATTATTCCGATTTTCTCGAATAGTCAATTTAATTTATTTTAATATAATCTTTAATCATAAAAATCCTAGAAATGTTATCATTAGGATTTGCCCCACCCCATTGGCCAGTGGCCAAAATATTAGGATTAGGGTTTTCTAACTAACTTAGCTTTTAGCCAAACAATCTTAGAATTTCATTCGCTTCGATTAAATTAATTGATCGCGGTGGGTAATAATCGAATTGTTTAAATTAATTAAATTCAAATCATATGATTAATTTCTATTTGGTTAAACGGTTTCAACTATCTTATTAGTTGCGATGATTAACCTTTCTTTTTTCCTCATTCTAATTCGTTATTCTTTTTAATCGAATCTATCGATTATGAGGGGTAACGATAATTAAAATACGCATATTTGCTATTCGCGATAATCAATCTATCGATTATAGTGGTTAGCAATCCTCCCTTTAATCCGTTAGCCATGGTAATCAAATCTATTGATTATTGCAACTAACGGTAACAAACTAAAAACCAGGGTTGTACGCCCAAATCTAAAACATTCAAAACACTTCAAATCAAACTACGGATTTTCATCCTTATTCAAAACTACGATAGGCCATTCAAAAAGCCTTCAAACCATACCAAATCAAATTTCAACTCTAAGGGCGTACAACCCTTCCCCGAACTACGTTGACTCTGATTCTCCCTAAGGAGATATGTAGGCACTTGGCAACAAGGCGAGTCCCCTTCCCTCTAAATCTCATTTTGTCCCGATTCATTTCCTTTAATTATTTAACCCTCGAAAGCATAAACCTTACCTTAATACTCTTAGCCATAAAACTGTCGACCTTAGATTCAAAGCAATAGGAAAGGGTTGAGGGTGCCTAACACCTTCCCTCGACCTGAATATAGTATCTTACCCTGATCTCTATATTGCGTAGGGTTTCCTATTCGCCCTTCAGAATAGGTGGCGACTCTAAACATTAATTTTTGGGCAGGTTGCTACAGCTGGCGACTCTGCTGGGGATAACTATAATGGTGAATACTATGCTCCTATAGGTTTTAGGTTTTGGCAGGGTTTAGGTTTGACAACTTTTTAGGGTTTGGCTAATTCGCCTTTTTTAGGGTTTGTAATTATTTTTTTTATTTTTTTTTTAAAAAAAAATTTGTTTATTTGTTTTTTATCTAAAAAATATTTAATTGTTTATAATATGTTTATATTTAATTATTTATGTTAATATATTTATATCTAATTGCCTGTTGTTATATTTTTATATGCATTGCTGGTATTTTCTATGTTGTGTTAAACCCTAAGTGTGGGAGTTAACTTTGAGATCAATAGGGGAGCATGAATCGCCTACGAGTCTCATTGATAACTCCACTCGGAGTGGGTTGAATATTCGGAAATGTCCAAAACGAGGCTTGACTTTGTTGAGGGCAGGACGGGATATTTGGCTGATCTCTCCGGGAACCTACCCCAAAAATTCGAACCTCATGGATAAAATGAGTTGTTCTAAAATCCGAAGAGACAAAAAAGTCTCGGAGGCTACGAACGACCCCATGAGACCTTCTAGAACCCCCCTATAATAAGGTTGGCTCCCAAGAGCCGCTACGTCGAACCTATGAACTTATGTGATTATGTGATATATGTGTATATATGTGTTGATCATTATTTTTTTATTATTTCTTTTTCCATTCATCATACATCATGGGCATTCGTGCATCGTATTTTATTCAAAAAAAAAAGAAGAAAAAAGATATCATGCATATCATGCATGACATACACATCATTTTCATGGCATTAAGAGAAGTTTTCTCTTCTATCTCACGAACAAGGGACCATTGGGAAGAATAACCTAACATCCCGACCGTCTTATCAAACAAGGTTTCAGCAAAAGAGATCAATGGATCAGCTGGAACAGAATCAAGCCGCTCTTCGTGAGGAGGTGGATCAAATAAAGGTTAGTATGGAAGAAGTTAAAGGAGGTATGACTCAGATGCTAGGATTCATGAAGGCCCTCCTGGATAAACAAGAAAAAGAAAAAGAGGTTCAGTCTGGGGATACCCTGGTTCAAGATGAGATCCCTAACGACGAAAACCCGCTGCTAGGATTTGTTTCAGCTTTGGCCCAGCTAAGGACAAATCTCAGGCCCGATCTGTCAGGAGAGCTATCCAGTTCCAAGAGAAAGGAGAGACCTCCCAAGAAGGATTTGTCCCCAGTCCACAAACGAAAGGGACAACCCGCACAGTTTGCATTCCTGCTAGCAATGTTCCTAGGGATGATGATTACCTGGATCTACAATACGGAATGCAAGAGGTGGACAACACAGACCAAGCACCTCAGACGCAACAGTCTAATCCCAACTCTTGGGAAGACTCCAAGGATAGTGAACAAATCAAGGCGCTAGAAGAGAGACTAAAAGTGGTAGAAGGATACGATGTCTTCGACGTGGATACCTTCGAAATGAGCTTAGTCTCAGACTTGACTATCCCACACAAATTCAAGATTCCAGACTTCGAGAAATACAAAGGGCTCACGTGTCCGAGGAATCACTTGCGCATGTATGTGCGAAAAATGGCTGCCTATGCTCATGATCAAAAACTGATGATACACTTCTTCCAAGAAAGTTTAAGCGGAGCGTCTATTGACTGGTATATGCAACTGGAGAAATCCTATATCAGAAGTTGGAATGATCTGGATAACACATTCTTGAAGCAGTACAAGTACAACTTGGACATGGCACCCAATCGGATGCAATTACAAAATATGTCACAGAAGAAGGATGAATCGTTCAAGGAGTATGCCCAAAGGTGGAGGGAAATGGCTTCTCGAGTCCAATCTCCCTTGATGGAAAAAGAACTGGTGGATATATTTATGAGCACTTTGCAAGGACCGTACTACGACAAGATGGTCGGAAGCATATCTTCAGGGTTCTCGGACTTGGTAGTCATTGGTGAGAGGATTGAAAATGGAATCAAAAATGGGAAGATACAAGGGGCATCCCCAGGTTCCTATCACACCAAGAAGTCATATGACGGAAAAAAGGAACCCAACACTGTTGGGGCAATCCTGGTTAATCAGACACCAACACTACAACAGAAGGATCAGCAAAAACAACAAGGTGGCCAACGCCCCTGGAGGTCCAAGTCAAAACGATCATTCACCCCGTTGTACATGCCACTGTCTCAAGCTTTGCAACGTTTGCTCAGCCAGAACTTGGTAACTCTGCTACCTCCATACTCAGCTCCAGCTAACCCCGCTCCTGGGTACAAGCATCATGCTAAGTGCACTTATCATTCAGATAGTCCTGGCCAAGATACTGAGGATTGTGGGCCATTGAAGCACAAGATACAAGATTTAATTGAAGAAGGGCTCATTGAGTTCGAAGATCCTAGCAAGTCTAAAGCCATAAGTGGCTAGAAGGAGGATTTCTTAGATCATTAGTTTTGTTTTCATTCGCAATTTCTTTCCGTTTGTTTAAACATTAGTCTTACGACATATGCTATGTACTTTACAACAATCATTAATGCATTGCTTACGTTTGTCTTGATTCATTCCTAGTGTTCTCACTATATTTAAAACGGTGTTTTTACTTGGTTTTCTTCTTTGTGATATTCAACTCTCGATCAAAGTCGTACACATTTTGAGGGAGAATGACGAAAACGATTCCATAATTTCATACGCTATGCTTTCGAACAGACCGTGTTGACGATGTACAGGCATTTGTTCAATCCCTAAATAATGGAGATATAAGGATGTTAATCCCTCGTCAACCCCTTTGAGCCCAAAGAAGTAGGAGTTTTCCTTCATACAAAATAGAACCCTTAATATATAACCTGGGGTAGGGTAGCTGCTCAGTTGACTTAATTATTCCAAATTGTTCCTTTGAACATAACCACCGATGGTTCCCCATAATCATTAAATCCGGCAGTCAATATCCGCAAAGAAAAAGAAAGCAATGCAAAGACCTGCTAAGTCAAAACCTATTAAGGAGACTTAGGCAAAATTGGGGCATCCCGCTGACTGTAGTTTTAAAACGAACAGTTCAGGCAAAAGTTAGGGATAACAAAGTCGAAAAGAGGTCATTACATACCCTCACAAGAGAAAATATTACAAGAAAGGAGGATGACTGCCTTTGCAAAATAAACTTCTGGTTTTTTAACCATCAGAAATATCAATATTCCCAAAGTCTTTTTGGAACTTAAACACATAGCTAACTGAGCATAGGACCGGAGGACATCACGAAGAGGGGGATGGGTACAAATAAACTTTGAGCCACTATCCTTGTTTCTTAAAACCGTGAACCAGGCCACGTTACAACCCTTAAAAGTCCTAACTGAAGCATGGTTAGTTCGAAAGCATACTGTTACCAAAGGTATCCCGACTCCTTAAGGTCTACTATAACTTTTGAGTTGATATCACTTTCTTACAAAAAAAAAACTTCGTTTTATTCAAAAAAAATGTTTTTAAACTTTCAAGACAAACATATGCATTCGCATCTTATGAATTTCATTACAAAGTACACTTGTCTATGTAGTTTCAGATGTTTAAACATCAGGGAGAAGTTGCATGGGGCATGGCTAATGGCTAAAAATCCTACTGACTGACGAAGTAGCTTTAAAAACTCGTCAAAAGAAGAAACATCCCTTACTCATGACTGGGATGGATAATGTGTACACATGGCATAACTCGTCATTATCCCATTTACATGGGGCAATCTAATCAAGATCCATTGGAATCTCTCAAGGACGCTGAATAGCCCATGGGGCAAGTCCATCACCTGGGGGCACGTTGCAAAGGTCACTCAGTATCAGATGGTGTCAATGCCAGTCTCACATCCTTTCCAGGAACCTTTATAGGATACTTCTCAATCTGTCCATATAGTCTTCTTTAAGACATGTTCAAATACTTCTCACCTTTTTTAGGAGCCTTTTTCAGACAGTCTTTTAAAGACCCACCTTCTTATCCTTTCTATTTTCAAACCCTTTCAAACAGTCTTCTCTAAGACATATTCCTTTCCAAGAACCTTTTCTAGGTAGTCTTCTGTAAGACATCTCTTAATTTTTTTTAGTTAGTCTTTTAAGACATATTCAAACTTCTCTTATGCTTTCAAGAACCTTGTCAAACTTTGTTTAAAGTACAGAGTCTTTTCTAAGACAGTTCACTATCCTTTTTAGGGTGATCTTCTTCAAGATATCTTTTCCTAAGTTTTGTTTAAAACGCCACAAGAAAAAAACAGTCTCTATCCTCTATAGGAATATTTTGACCCTCTGCACAAACACATCCCTTTGAGCTTTGTTTAAAGCGCGATCTTATTTAAGACAATCTCCCATTTCTTTCCAAGGACCTCTTCAGGTAGTCTTATAGAAGGCATCATCTCATCCTAAGTACTCAGCAAATCATTGTCCGTCAGGATGCAACCTAAACGCAAGACTCATTCTGAAAAGCATCTGCTTCACATTCAAATCAACACTTAGCATCAAGGAGACCTCAAAATTGGTCTAATCAAAGACGATCATTCCTGATAAAGACTCTTGAATGGGGAAACCACATCTAGAGGGTTTTCCTAAAATAGGGGCATACAATCAAGGATCCTATTAACTAGGGGCATATCTTTCAAGAATTCAAACACTGGGGCAATGCATATCAGGCAAGACATGGTGAAAACTCGGGTTCTCTCTAAAGGTCCTTCCTTCAGGTTAAAGGGCACGTCTCTCAAAATCTCTGATATTCGGGAAGTCACGCTAGTATCTTACAAGGAGCATTGTTGCATAATTGATCTTCCCACGCCGGTACTATTCACATCCCGCAGTGTGGGATAGGCATACATGCATAATTCTCATTTATTTTGAGAATCTCATTACATGACACATGCATCATGACATTGCATAAAACTAACGCCGCCTTTTCAGGTCACTTCATAATCAAAAGGATGTTATCATCCAATTACAGTGCAAATACGATCGTATCAACGATTCAATCTTAACAGATACAATTCTAATACCTCATTCCAAGTCTTTCTTCAAAGACAATCCAGAAGCAACCAAAGAATTTCTTACCTCTCCAGGTAGTCTTGTCCAAGACAATTATCCTAACCTTTCCAAGCAGTCTTGTGTAAGACATATCCTAACCTTTTCTAGGTAGTTTTGTTTAAAATATTTCATGTCCTTTATAGGAACCTTTCTAGGTAGTTTTGTTTAAAACGTTTCATGTCCTTTATAGGAATCTGTTTAGGTGAGTTTTGTTTAAAACGTTTCATATCCTTCATAGGAACCTTTCTAGGTAGTTTTGTTTAAAACGTCTTATGTCCTTTATAGGAACCTTTCTAGGTAGTTTTGTTTAAAACATATCGTTCCCTTTATAGGAACCTTTCTAGGTAGTTTTGTTTAAAATATTTCATAGCCTTTATAGGAACCTTTCTAGGTAGTTTTGTTTAAAACGTCTCACGACCTTTATAGGAACCTTTCGAGGTAATTTTGTTTAAAACATATCGTGTCCTTTATAGGAATCTTTCTAGATAGTTTTGTTTAAAACGTATCGTTCCCTTTATAGGAACCTCTCTAGGTAAGTCTTGTTTAAGATATCCCGTATCCTATCTAAGAGCCTTTCCAGGTGAGTCCTGTTTAAGACGTACCATAACCTGTCTAGGTAGTCCTATTTAAGACGTTTCATATCTTTTTAAGAGCCTTTCCAGGTGAGTCTCATTTAAGACATATCATGCCTTTCTAGGTAGCCTTCTTAAAATATTTATCCAATCTTTTCTAAGACATACCTTATTCTTCTAAAAGAACTCCTCAGTTAGTCTTCTCTAAGACATTCTTCCTAAGCATTGTTCAAAGCCTAAGCTTCTTCGCATCAACCTTCGATACACCCTATTCAGGAACCTCTTCAGGTAGTCTTATGTAAGACATTACTCCGTATCTTCTCAAATACAATCAAATGATCCAGGTATGAAAAGCATATGCTTTAGACAAGTACCCTGCCAGGCAAATAGGTGGCATCTATAAGCCCATCTCCCACGAAATTTCTTCCCGACACACGCAAATTTTAGGGCACTTCAGTGTTCAATCATCTTCTACCTTTAGATTACGATAGGCAGACGTGCCTATCTGATTCTTCAGGTTTAAGAAGATTGAACAGGGGCAGCTGTTGTACCCCAAAATTTACCCGATCAAATCTACGTCTGTTAAATCATCAAGGGTTAAAATTAAGAGCCATGGGGTTTGACATTCCTATTGTCAAACCCGCCCTCTTATAAAATATCCTGAGAACAAAATGGGGTGCGATTAACAGGTGTTTTGGGATCCAAACCTGGGGGCCCAATTTTTACAAGGATTTTATCATTTGTTAATATTATTTTTTTCTTTTACTAACATTTGCATTTTTGGATTATTATTAGTAATTTTTATTACTTCTAACTATTAGTATTTAATATTATTAATTTTATTATTAATATTAATATTAATATTAGTATTAGAGTAATATCATTATTAGGACTTTAGTTTATTATTAGAATTAATATTATTAGGTTAGTTTATTTTTAGGTTATTAGGTTAATTGGGCATTAGGCCCATTAGAAGAAAATCCCTAATTTAGGCATTATAAAAAGAGAAGATGTTGACAGCCAATAAGGGGAGACCGAAAAAAGAACATCTGAACCTTTTTTTCATCAAACCAATCCACACCTTTGTATATAGTCCACAGACAAAACCACCTGGAAGGAGCAATTCGATTCACTGCACAGGGACGTACGCTTTCATTCACTAACCATCAAACTAACACTATCATTGGCTTCACAATCACAGCATATAACCATACACCAATTACAATCTCCAAAAAATCATCACGTGAATCTATTGAAATATTTGGTGTCGGCGTCTGTGTGCATTCTGGGCAATATTTGCATCTGAAGTTGTTTGTGAAATCGCAACAGAATCCAACTCCATCGCGATAACAATGATTTCCATCACATTTGGCACAAAAGCTTCGTAAAACCACAAACAGCCAAGACGCCCAGCATCACCATCGGAGAACCTACGGTTTGCTCAATAATTTCTATCCCGATTACGTCAGTTTATGTGTCATAGAGGAGTTTCGATTGCGTTTTTGACTTCATATGAATGTATAAAAACTTTCTGGAAAAATTAATTTAACCTTGGGGTACTGTTTGAAGAACTTACCGTGTTCAGGGTTTTCGGTCATATCAATTGGGAACGTTACATTAGAGGCGAAATCGCTCCAAATTGACGATACCATTGCATTCAGAAGGCGTTTTTTAGTTAAACCATGTGTCAATTTGGAGTTTATACTGTGTGTTTCGTGAGTTGGTTAATGGCAGGGCTTTAGCAACCAAGAAAAACCGTGGGCATATGTCTGCAACTTTTCCAGAAAATCCACGATGAAGAAGAAGGGGCTGGGCGCATAATTCAGTTTCATTCAAATTAGTTGTTTTTATTATATTTCATTTGATTCGGTGAAGTAACAATTAACAAAGCTAGCGCAGCTGGTAAGGAACATCTATACCTGAGTATCAGGACGCGGGTTCGAGACCCAGCGTCTCTCTTTATTTTTACATGATTTTCTACATAAGCAAACCCAGCGATCCAGTGCGCCTGTTCCATGGAGAATCGTCATACACCCTCGCTCAGCACCATCAGATGTATGTCCCAGCTTGATCCAACGCCTGCCAACACGCAGACCACCATGGATCCTCAAAGAGTCATCACACAGGATTGCTGCCCAGGTTCTTTTATTAGTTTTATTTTATATTTTTTATTTACTTTATTCCATAATTGTTTAGATTAGGATATTAGTTATTTAATTTAATTTGTTTATTTAATTAGGGTTAGGATTAATAATTAGGGTTTAGAACTATTTAGGATCATCCCGATTATTCCGATTTTCTCGATTAGTCAATTTAATTTATTTTAATATAATCTTTAATCATAAAAATCCTAGAAATGTTATCATTAGGATTTGCCCCACCCCATTGGCCAGTGGCCAAAATATTAGGATTAGGGTTTTCTAACTAACTTAGCTTTTAGCCAAACAATCTTAGAATTTCATTCGCTTCGATTAAATTAATTGATCGCGGTGGGTAATAATCGAATTGTTTAAATTAATTAAATTCAAATCATATGATTAATTTCTATTTGGTTAAACGGTTTCAACTATCTTATTAGTTGCGATGATTAACCTTTCTTTTTTCCTCATTCTAATTCGTTATTCTTTTTAATCGAATCTATCGATTATGAGGGGTAACGATAATTAAAATACGCATATTTGCTATTCGCGATAATCAATCTATCGATTATAGTGGTTAGCAATCCTCCCTTTAATCCGTTAGCCATGGTAATCAAATCTATTGATTATTGCAACTAACGGTAACAAACTAAAAACCAGGGTTGTACGCCCAAATCTAAAACATTCAAAACACTTCAAATCAAACTACGGATTTTCATCCTTATTCAAAACTACGATAGGCCATTCAAAAAGCCTTCAAACCATACCAAATCAAATTTCAACTCTAAGGGCGTACAACCCTTCCCCGAACTACGTTGACTCTGATTCTCCCTAAGGAGATACGTAGGCACTTGGCAACAAGGCGAGTCCCCTTTCCTCTAAATCTCATTTTTTCCCGATTCATTTCCTTTAATTATTTAACCCTCGAAAGCATAAACCTTACCTTAATACTCTTAGCCATAAAACTGTCGACCTTAGATTCAAAGCAATAGGAAAGGGTTGAGGGTGCCTAACACCTTCCCTCGACCTGAATATAGTATCTTACCCTGATCTCTATACTGCGTAGGGTTTCCTATTCGCCCTTCAGAATAGGTGGCGACTCTAAACATTAATTTTTGGGCAGGTTGCTACACATATATCATTTATGCAATTGAAACCCTAAATAACATGCATTTGAATAATGAATCTAACAAATTTAAAACTTACAAATTGAGTGATTTGTGGGCTTTTGAATGTTGTATAGCAATGTGATTGGAGCCTTGATACAGCCTTGGAAGTGTGTTTGCACAAATTTTCGCCTTTGCTTGTTTTTTATTTGAGTTAGGGTAAATGAATGGGGGAGGGAGAGTGTTTTGATAAATCTGCATAACGCGCAGCATTTCGGAAATGAACTTCCGAAATACTGTTTTCGGAAATGAACTTCCTAAATAAGACAATTTTTTCAAGAAAAAAGACGTTTTCGGAGATGCATCTCCGAAAACACCTTTTTCTTGCATTTTCGGAAATGCATTTCCGAAGTCAGGGGTAGTATGGGGTTTTCACCAGAGGTGGACTAGAAGGTAGGGAGGTTGGCAAAGAAATTTTCTCCTTGTTTTACTCCTTTTCCTATTGAGTATGAGTTTTGGTTAAAGTTATGATGCTTTCTTTGGACAATTAAAGAGAGAGACTCTTGAGTAATATGTTACACTCTATCGCGAGCTTTTCAAATTTCATCACCGATCATTATTTCTTTAATTTGAAAATAATCATCTATATGATAAGAAGGGAAATTTACTAAAGATGAAATAAAAGGGTTTTTTCATAAGAAATTATTGTAAGATAGGACCACTAGCCTAGTTACAAGTAACTCACAATTAGGGGTGACAAATAAATATATTTGCCTCATTTAGATCTCTTAAAATTCTGCAAAAATATAGGACAAGACAGACATAATGGAGAGTGCAGATTTAAAATTTTGGTTCACCTCGTAAACAATTAGGCCAATGTAAACGGACCTGTCAGACCTCATAAAGGCCAAAGTTGCAAAATGCATGTCCACCCGGTTGATGCACACGTCTACAAAAGTGCTTTAAAAATTGGGGCGAGGCATGACAGACATAATAGAGGGTGCGAGTCTAAAATTTGGCTCGATTGACGATAAAATTCGGGCAAAACATACATGTCTGGTCGGACAAACCCGTTTTGTCACCCCTACACATAATCATGACTCACATGTAATCAGGGTCGGCCCTGTGCATGTGCAGGAGGTGCTTCAGCACAGGGCCCCAAATTTTGGGAGGCCCCAAAATTTTAAAAGGTTTATTTTTTTTATAAATATTAATTAAAATAAATAAAATGTTATTATAAAAATTCAATAAATCAAAAAAATGTTATGATAAAATCTTAATACATACAAAAATTGAGATAGATCAAAATTTTAAATAATTATAATTAAATATATTATTGATTAATACATAATTTTATTTTTTATGTGTCTTTTTAAATTAATATAATTGTATTTATATTTAAATTTGGGCCCATTTTTTAAATTAGAACGGGGCCTCTGCTTTGATTGGGCCGGCCCTGCATGTAATGTTGTCCTTCTCCTTTTAAATTAAGAAAAATAAATGTGTAGAAATTTATTTAAAAGGCGTGAAATGAATCAACTTTCTACCAGTAAAAACCAACGATAAATATTTTGAAATTATGTTTGACGAATGACAAGATGTCACACAATATTAAGACAATGTGTGAGACAATACAATATACAAGAAGCAAAGAGCGAGAAAACTAAATAAATAACATGGATAATTGTTAACCTAGTTCGGTACAATGTTGTCTGCGTTTAGAGGGCATAGACTAAATGAAAGGAAATTCATTAAAATAGTAGTCAATAGTACATGACGGTCTAATCGAAACTCTCCTAACATATTCAAATTAAAAGGCTTTTACAAATAATGCAGTTTTAGTCACTCTTCTGATTGAGCTAAAAAGGAAACAAATATAGAACAAAAGACTGAAGCATTATTAAAACATACCGAGCCTACACACTAGAGATCTACAGAGACAGAATGTCCCACACTTAGTTAGAACATATTGCTTAACATGTTGGCTACAAAAATTTGTCAATCAAATGAAATATCAAACTCCCTTTTGACTATTTTTTAGATAAACCAACAAAGAAAATGTGTTACACACATTCTTCCAAATCAGACTCAAGAATGCAAGGAAACACTTCTAAGATGTTATGCACAATCTTCTAGATATGATCACAAGCCCTCAGTTGTATTAGAGATCACAATGGATAACCGGAAACGCAAATATGCCAGAGCAAGATGCATAACTGAATAAAATGTGTTATATCCCCCCTAATTGCCTCAAAAGAGACAAAGGTAAGAGAACACTGTTAGAGAAACAAATTAGTCACATCATAACATACAACTTCAGCATAAAAACAAAAATTTCAACCAAAACAAAAACAGCAGTTCTCAAAACAACAAAAAAAACATTAGACCACCAAACAGATCATTGAGATGAAGTGGTTGAAAATATACATGTTGAAGAAGTCTCACATCACTTAGTTTAGTGATGGAAGAGGGTATCCAAGGCTATATATAGGATTCAAGATTTTCTTTACAAGATGCATCAGTCAAAAGCACTTTAAGCTTGTATTTGACTTTCTTTGTTCTCTAATACTCTTGTATTAAAGTGTTGTGAGATGTGGTTAAATATTTGTTTTGGAGGGTGTGGGTGTACTGTGATAGGTTAGTTGAGGGTATATTATGTGTTATAACAATTTTTACGTAGTGTTATCCTCTGGTTTTTTATTGACAACGATCGTAGTTTTTCTCCGATTTTGGAGTTCCCACATTATGTTCTTGTGATGTGATTGTGTTCCTCTTTTTTCTCAATTTTTTGTTTGTTTTTTCCTGTATCAGAGATTTTGGTTCGATTTGGGGATAAGTGCTCTTAGTATACTTTGTGGTTGCAGCTTTGTCTGATCTTCCACTTCAGAAAAGAAGGGTAATATTGTGAAAGTATTGTTGAGCTGTAGTCACAAATTCTGCTGTGCAGTTTGGGCTAGAGAAAATTGATGGATGAATTTTTTTTTGACTTGTGGCAAGTTAAATATGTGTTGATACAATCAATATTATGCAAGATTATGTCAGTGGTTGAAGAGCTTCTTGCCAACAAGGTAGTAGCACCATAAGTTTTCAACCTAGTTTTTGACATGTGAAATTCTTGGAGTTGTTTAGCTTCAAGTGAAATTTATTCTTCATGATAGAGATATGATTTTAGGTGATGACAACGTGAAATTCTTGAAGTGGTTTACCTTCAAGTGAAATATATTTTTCATGAGAGAATATGATAGTTTTTAAAATTATGATTGTCAGTGAAGACAAATTTAAAATTCTTGGAGTGGTGTAGCTTCAAGTGACTATATTCTTTACGGTGGAGTATAATTTTCGGTGAAGAAAATGAAAGTTAATGTATTATTTTCAATAAAGGTATAGATTGTTGGGGTTGGTTGAAAATATACATGTTGTAGAAGTCCCACATCGCTTAGTTTAATGATGAAAGATGGAATTCAAAACTATATATAGGATTCAAGTTTTTCTTTACAAGATGCACCAGTCAAAAGTCCTTTAAATTTGTATTTGACTTTCTTTATTCTCTTATACTCTTGTATTAGAGTGTTGTGATATGTAGTTAAATATTTGTTTTGGAGGGTGTGTGTGTTTGGGGTCTGCGTTAGTTGAGTGTATATTATATGTTGTAACAATTTTTACATAGTGGTATTCTCTGGTTGTTTATTGACAACGACCGTGTAATGTTAGAGACATGTTTACCAACAAATAGTTTATAATTCAAATTCAACAATCCAGGAGAAACACTAACTTCGCCCTTAGCACTAATAACTAATATCACTCTCTTGACCAATTAATATACCATAAATTAAAGAGGGGATCTCATTTGGAAGTTTCACAATATAATATTCAACATGCTTAACCACTTGTTCAAAGTCATAATTACAAAACTGAAAGCTGCCATATTGCCTATTTGATACAAGAAACTAGTTAGATTGGGAGTAATATCTAATTTGTGGGAAGAAGGCACCCAATCTGCAACACCAATCTTTAACATAATTGCATACTTCTCGCAATGGGTTTAAGAAACTAAAAAGCCTTTATATTGTAAATCACCATGTATATTTCCCGTGATTTCTTTAGCAATGGTCTTCAGAGATAGAACACTGTCAACTATAATTAATATTCCTCTTCCAAGATAGTAATTGATAATTGCAGTTGAGAAAGAGAAGCATTAACTTCATACATGTACTTTCATGTACTCACTACTCCCAGCATTATTAAACACTTTTGGCAAGTTAACAATGAACTCCTTTACTAGTTTTTGATAAAAAGGACCAATATTCATCATTTTTATAGAACCTAAGTATTGATGAAGAGTTCCATGATTTCATTACATTTATGAGCATCATCAGAAAGTTCTCTTTCAAGATATATTATTTTATGGAAAACTAAATTCCATTTGGAAACACTTTCTTCATAATGAAAATAGACGTTATCCAAAGGAACAACATAGATATTTTTAGCAAGTTTCTTGCCACCAACCACTTATTTCATTCTTTTTGTAGCATGTTCATCCATAATGTCTTCCAAAATGTCACTAATATCATCTTTAATGTTTTTCTTCTTAGGACGAACAACAACCTTCTTTATTTTTATTACTACACTTTCTTTTCAGCAGTCGGCTTCTTCAATGTACGACCTTTCTTTCTTTTCTCATTTGGCGTCTTATTATTATCAATCAAAATAGTACATTTTTACCATAGTTTTGCTTCTTCTTTTCTACCATAACTTTCTTTTTGCTTGCAGCAGGTTTCTTACCTTTCTTTTTGGATTTTACAATGGGTACATCCCTTTCAACAATCTTCTTATGCTTTCTAGGAGTTTTTTGCATACCCACAAATTTTTCAAAAATATTATTAGTTTCCTCACTAATTTCTTTGATTTCCTTAATGATATTATCTTTCGCATTGAAATATTGATTCACATTATCTTGGTCATCTTCACTGGAAATTTCTTCAGATCAATATCACCTTATGTATTTTTGTCGATATTATTCACGAAATCATTCTGGTCATCTTCAATAACAACCTTGTCAACTTCCACAATGACTTCAATGTTTTCATTTACATCATTTCTAACTTCCTTACTCGCAGTCACATTATCTTGCTCAACAACACCTTCAATTTCATTGACGTATTTGCTGATATCACCATCACCACTTTCACTTTCCTATTGGCAGCCTTCTATATCATCTTCCTTGTTGTTTCTAGCACTCTCATCATCATTGATTTATCTAGAAAATATTTTACCAGTTTCTTAACATTCTCAATGACATCTAGCCATCACCTTGATTGGCTTCTTCATCATTATTGATTGTACATCCATCTTCACTAACAACATCAGACACATTCTTATTACCATCTTGAATAGAATTTTCACAGACAATTTTATGGTCATCTTCAGTGGTGGTCTCAAGCATGGGTTTACTCAAACCACTTCAACATTCAATAATTTTTCAATAACATTCTCATTTACAGGGTTATCACAAGCGTTTAGGGTTTCAATAGTTTGATTAAGGTTTTCAAACTCATCATTTTTTACTTTGCTCATCTCGACATTTTGATTCATAACAATGAATACTACAACACTGTTTGGGATAAAATGTTTAAAATATTTACCTTATTCTTTGTTTGGATGCACAACACTGATAGGAATAACATTTAGGGGAATACCAACATGGGGACTCTTGGTGTTGACTTTACCCTAAGGACGAGGAGTCTCTTTAGTTTCTTTGGTTGCCGTTTAGGTTTCTTTAGCAATAGTTTCAACATCGGTTAGGTCATACATTGAAAGGGGAAAGGGATCAAAAATCTTTTTCATATTTTTATGCTTGAATTCCTTTGGATTTTCGAGAGAAGAAATTCCTTCAACCTGGCCATCAAATTTTTCTCCTATTGCGATGCCTTTCATGCGCTCATCATAGACATTAGTAACAACTCCATCTCCTTTGGAGGTCTTCTTCTTTATCTTATTTACTGATATTTTATTCTCAGGAGGACAGGCGTTGGACCAAATGCTTGGGACAACATGTATAACTAATTTAGGATAGATGACAGATTTTGGGGATAGATATCAGATACGATGTCTGGGACATTGTAAACCAGAACAAAAAACATGTTTGCCAGCAAGATATAACAACTTAATTTATACAAGATGATGAAGCAATAAAGGAATAAATAACACAACAATTATTAACCCGGTTCAATATAAACCACACTTACATCTGGGGGGGCACTTTATCTAAGAAAGTAAAATCACTACTTCAAAATTAGCACAATTAGTCTTATAAGAACAACAACCTCATGTTGTTAAATTCCTCTTCCTAATCCTAGTGACTTTCTTTAGGACTTCCTATAGAACTATTTATCTCCCAATAGTTAGAAGGACAAATAGACTTACTCTGAATTCTCTATTTAAATATAAGACCCTCTCAATTCCACTCAACCACTAATCCCAAGTGATCAATTAACATCAATAATCAGAATGATTCAGTGTTGAATATACAACTCAACTAAGCAACCAACTATTATGCCATGTGTCTAAAACAATAGTGTGGTGTACAATTAATACAAATACTTTGTTATCAAGCTTAAAAAAAATTAGAATCTTGGAACAAGGTTTTATAACTCAACTAATAAACCAAATAATATGCCTTAAGATATGAAATCATGCGCTAGTGTGAATCACAAAGATATCACAAACAAAGACACAAAAGATAAACCCTAACACAAGAAATCTTTAAAACTTGCACACCTCAAACGTGAGGTTTGAGTCTCCTTATATTACAATGCTAACTCTGGCCTTTTCTCCTTTGGATATTAGTTAAGATCTCGTCCAGATATAGTTGGATTGTGTTTTGATTTGTTCCACAAAAGCCTACAACAAAAGATATGATTTGTTACAATTCAATTTCAAATTTAAATCACCATTTAAATTGATTTGATATCTTTTAATCTAATCAAACAAATATCTATAACACATTGCTAAGATATAGCAACAAATCTGATTGAAAAAATCTGAAATTTTGCACCTAACAACATCCATCATGATCCATAGACAAAGGCCAGATGTTACACTACACACGTGCTAGAACATCGTTTTCCAAATGTTGCACCAGAACATCCAAATTAAATCTCTTCTTATAAATCTTCTTTGTAGAGTAAATCTTGGATTAAATAAATCTGAACCAAATCTTTCTTCAATGCGTATCAAGTCAAATCTTATTTGACTAAATCAAATCCAAATCCTTTAATCAAATCATATCATCCATATCCATGATTTAATAAAATCTTTTCCATCTTGATTTGGATTAAAAAACTTCTTCCAAAAGTAAACTTCTGCATCTTCTGAAGAAATAACACTTAAAACAAATATGAAGGAAATCTAAAATCAGAACTCAATCATTACGCCATGATGTCACAAAACATGTGATGAACATCTTGCTTAACAAGCTACTTACAACCAAATCTTTATGGAACAAACATTAGTAATTGTCTTCATTAATCCAGTAGCTTCCATGATTTCTTTGCAATAAAGAGCTTCTTTACCTAGCTCTATCTCAGTTGTAATTCTTATTTGAAAAATGTATTTCCACATGTGAATACTTGTTTCAGAAAGGGATGACACATTATCCATGGGGGAAGTAGGATCATTCACGTGAATTCTCTTTCCACCATTCTTTTTCCTTATGGTGGACAAAAATTCCATGACATCTTGTTTAGAGTTTCTTGTTTGAACAAGCTTTCTATTCACTTCAAAAACGATACGGATTACTTTCTCACTCTTTTTCTGAGTAGGAAAATCAGTCACCAACATGTCATACATGCTATCTTGCACATCCTGGTTAACATATTCATTTCTAACTTTGAGCATTTGATTATTCCATAACTGTTGAGTGCAACTACTTCCAGCATATAAAGTTTGGGAATCACAGGTGTAAACCTTCATTTGCTTCACTTGAAACTCAAGTAAGTAGGCAACATCTCCTACCATGCACAAATCAAAATGTTGTTACATCTTAACTGACATCCTACACACCATAGTGTCTTCAACATAAATGTGAACTATCATAAGATTCCCATTATCTTCTATATTGAAACCATCTGTGTTGTTGATATAAGTAGCGGTATCCATACTGATTTCCTCATAAGCATCCTTCTTAATGACACCATCCTTGTCAGTGACATAATTACTAATATCCTCATTCTTCTTATGAATTTGAGACTTTGTCAACATGTCAGACAGGATGTTTGGCACATCTTTATCAACATATTATTTTCGCGTATTGGTTTCATGGTTCTCATCAGAAAAAGACTAATGAATGAGATGATGGTTTATTATAGGCCCATACATGAGTGAGACATTAAACACATTTCCACCACCATCTTGATCAGATTTTTCAACATGTGGAATATTATGTAAAGCAATATCTGGAACATACATCTTGTAACTAAGATTCAATTGACTAAGAGAAACACCAATATCATCTTAACCAAACACAATATCATGTTTTTGATAAATCAAAACTCCAAAAATATGATAAGGAACTCCAATTGGAAATTTTTTTTCCATAATCACTATTCTTATTTAGCTTCTTCTTCTTAACCACAGTTGGTTGTTCAATGGTGGGAGACCTCCATCTTGACCATCAGTCTTCCCTTCAACGACAAATCCTTACTCGAGTCTCATAAGTCCATATGTGGTAATTCAGAAGTATGAGTAAGATGTTGAAATATCTTGTATTACATCTTGGTTTGCTTCTCTAGTTTGACTAACTTCATAAATATTTCCTTCTTCAATTTTGATATTAGTATGGATCTATGTGATTACAAGTAGTAAGGATCAGTATCTGGAGTTATGATGACAACAACATGACAATAGTCTGCCGCAAAACTAATGATAACTAAAGCATCATCTTATAAGATAACTCAAGATCAAGTGATTTTACAATCAGATACTATACAGCAAAGTCTTGAAGCTTCTTTCATGAAAAGTGTGAAAGCTTGCAAGGCCATGTCTATCATTCAATCTGAGTGAATTGGGTACTATAAAAATAAGGTAGTAGCTTAAGAGTATTAAGGCTACACACACACACACACACACACAAATATATTTTCATCTTAAAAATGATCTATGTAATAGATTAAATAAATGTAACAAACGATTAGAAAGACTTTTCATAAATCTAATCGATTGGGACACTTGCATAATCAATTAAAAGGTTGATAAATGTTTGTGAAATCAGTAAAGATATCACATTTAAGTCTTGTAATGGCTATATATAAAAACCTCCTTAAATGGGCTTTATAATCGATTAAAATTGAGTTGTCTAATCGATAGAACATATTGCTAATTGATTAGATAATAAATTCAACCCATGAATCGTTTCCTTTCTTGGCGTTTCCATCTACTATATAAGGGTGGGTCTTCCTCACTTCAAATCACACCACTTTCCATCGATTTCATATTTCTTTGGAATTTACCTTTCTTCCTTTCCTTGAAAATCTTATTTTTTCCACTTGTGTTTGCCTGAGTGCTTTTGAGTGAAGCCTTATTTGTGAGGAAGATATTTTTGTAAGTGGTCGTGATGTTCGTTTAAATTCTTAAAGGTGCAATACCTTTAAGAGATCGAGTTTTTGGTTCTTGAGATCAACATGTGGTAAAATTTCTATTATTGGTTTATTAAGCTTCGCCAAAAAAAAAAGCTTTGTTTTGGTTAAAGAGATCAGACGTAAATCTCTAAGTCGATTCGATAATATAGCCTGGGGTAAAAGATATCTTTTGGTTAGGGATAAGCCTGTTAAAATATCAAGATCAGATTTTAACAAGGTTTGTGGACATAACTTGTTAAAAGCTCAAAGTTTATAGTAAAAATCCTAAGAAGAACTCTTGGGGATAGGATTAGGCCAACGTTCGATCAAACCTGAATAAGTTCCTTGGCAAATTAGGAATAGATGGTTGGGTTGTATAGATATAGTTAATAACTAGAATTTTATGGTTTCTCATATCTTTAGGGAAGGGAATAGTTGTGCGGATGCCCTTGCTAATCATGGGTTGTCCTTACCTAATTATACTCTTTTTTTCTTTCATCTCTACCTTCTTAAGAGCTGATTTTGTAAAGAACAGGCTCGGCATGCCTTTCTTTAGGTTTGTGACTTATTGATAGGGTTTTGGTTTGGTCTCCTATCCTTTTTGTATCAGCTTTCTTTTTCTCAATATATCTGCAGTTAAAAAAAACAACAGCTTAATATTTTATGAAACTTTTTTATTCAGGGCATCAAAAATTAAAATGTTTTATTTTTTCATTATTATTTTATTATTTTAAATCCTTAAAAAGTGTTTTTATCATACAAGTTAACAAGACAATTAGTTAATTGGCTAACTATAGTTTTGAGTGTTGTAAAAAAAAAAACAGTTATAATAAATAATATAAAAATGAAAATCTAATTATTTAAATGTTTTCTAAATTGTTGATTTATAATTATCAACAATTCATTTTCATTAATAGATTAAACAAAATACAACACTACTAGAAATATACGTATTTTATGCGGAATTACCTGCGGATTTTAGCTAAATTTCCGCAGAAAACACGTTACCTGCGGATTTTCCTGCGGCTATTTGTCCCGAGCTAAAACCTTCGTGGGTAATAATTTCTGTAGGAAATTCCGCAGGTAATTCCGCAGATAAATCCACAGGAAACAAACCGCAGATAAATCCGCAGGTAACTCCACAGGTAAATCCGCAGGAAATATAAATTCGCAGGTAATTCCGCAGGAAATTTTTACCTGTGAACCATTATAAATTATATATTTAAATTATAATATAAAATAAAATTATAATTTGAGTTGTTTTCAATTTAAAGGAATACAAAACCTGACAAGTTAGAGTACAACAAATCTTAGTAGGGACCCAAACAAAATATACAAAATCTTAATAAAACTGCATGCAGTAGCAGTCTCAATACACAACCATACATTTATCCATGTTGACTATAGCCCATGCAGTAGCAAAATTGAAGAATTTATTGACTATCTGTTCCCTAAGGAAACTCAGACAACAAATCTAAAGATAACATTCAGCACTACAATAACTCTTATCACATAGCAAATCAGCCTGATGGCAGGGACATATCTATCAGCCTAGCAGAAGAAGGAACTACAATTAGCATACTAACAACAAGGATGATAATATTCACATTAACTATCAGAACAAGCCGTTTACTAACACTCAAAGCATAGTAATCCACATTACGTGTTTCACCGGAAGCCATTTTCTGTTTTAGGAATTGAATTTTCGCGGTGAGAGTGCATAGTTTCCCGGGAATCTCATTGTATTGAACATTATGACGTTTCCATAACGGACCGGCGAGTTTACGATCACGTAAAATTTTGTTGTATAGAAGCTTCAAGTGTTTGAGATCGTGAAGACAGTCTTGATAGGAACGAATTGTTGAAATACCGTCGCCGGGGAACAGTTTGTTCCATAGAGAGAAACTGTCGTCGGACCAACACCAGTTGAAATAGAAGAAACTTGCTACCAAACCAAAACAGTTGAAATATGTGAACCAAATTAAGCAAACTATTAATATTACATTAATTATTTATTGGTCTTGCTTTGATATACCTTTCAATGTGCATTGAATTTGATAGGTATTTTTAAAAGTTTCATTACTAGCTGGCAGAGAAGCATTAACTCAGACCCCATGATATTGGGGACTCTCCATCTAATATCCAAATTCATTGGTAAAACTCATTAAACATAAAACAGAAACTGTAAAAAGAAACTATTTTAGTTTTAAAGGAAACCATTTTAATTTTTAAAGTTCCGGAGACAATAATGACATTAATTAAACGGACTAGTAATTTTTTTATTACCTCCAATATCCTTCATTTTCAGAACTTTTGCAGAGACCAGCCATGACTCGCTTTTTCAAATCAGAGACAGAGAAGCACTTGAAAAAGCTCTCATCTGGATCAGAGGAATCCGAAGAAGATAACAGCTTGACGCGTTCTCTTGAAAGCTGTTGAGAAGAGCCATCGGAAAAAACAGAGCCGGAATCATCGTTGGCCATTTTGTAACTCGGAATGTAATCCTGAAGCATATTTGCAACATCTTTGAATCTTCTCAAATAGAGCAGAGATCTCACTTTAAGCTCAAGAGCTTGATCTGAGGAGGGAGAGATAGCGAGAGCTGCGTTGAGTTGTAGTCTTGTACTCTTTTAAATCCCTCCTCAGTCAAGTTATGATAAAAGGAATCCTGTAGTAAATTAAATGGTTCCTTAATTATGCCAAATGTATCACGATGAGATGAATATATAGACCTCTAACTAAAACAGAATAGCATAGTTTAGTTGCAATATTTTTTACTAAAATTGTTTAATTGAATAAACTGAAACAGAATAATATAGTATCACATGCAGTTTTGTGCTCATATATATCAGTTAAGAAGGACTAAGCATTGACTAAAGTCAGCCACCATTCAGTTTTGTGCTAATATAAACTTCAAACATTTTAAATTGATCAAACTTTAGACAAAATCTATTTACATATCAACTTTTTAAACTAGTAGTGAAGAACTTTTTAAACATATTAAAAAGAGGAGTGCTAGCAACACTCTCTTTTCAACACTCTCTCAAACACCCACTATCTTATTGGTTGAAACATGTGTGGGTCCCTCAATTTTAAAATAGGTTCCATGTTCTTAGCATTTCTCTATTAAAAAAATGATAAGATACAATGAAAAGTGTAAGTTAATGAAACATATAGCTTACTGACATTAAGCTATATAAAAACATTCCTTATTTTCCACTTAACAGCATTTAGGAAGGGCTTTATTTGACAAATCAAGTATAAAAAACAATGAATAAATTAGAGCAAGGTTGTGGTTTTCACTTACGAGCAAAACATGACAATAATGGTCTTGAGAGTGTATATTTTGGATTGGTTGAATTTGCTGACATCACAACTGGTTTTTCCATGGATCTCACAAGAGTTGGAAGGGATGGTCTCCAAGGAGGAATAAAGGGTATTATAACATCTGGTATAAGCTTTAGACAAGATTACTCTATAGAGACCACTGTTGTTTCCTATGATAATTTATATAGTGATACTTTTTTGTTCTAAAAATGAAGAAAAAGAATATCCATGAGAATGCTTGCATGCTGACTATGGCACGCTATTATGCTTTACTGGATCTCTCAAACTTCAATGTTTCCTTACTGCATATCACATTCATTCTTAGGGAAAGTAACTTTCTCAAAAATTGATTTACTCTATGCAATTCTAACCATACCAAGCAACTAGACATTTTCAAGTTATATTCAAAATCAACATAACAAAACTCATTGTGGCATTTCAACAAACACCTTGTTTACAAAAATCAGTTTTCTAATTATTTTCAAGATAATTAGTATGAAAACATCAAAACATAAATTATTCTCTTCAAATCAATTTTGCTATGGCAGAACAAAACTTTGTTGGAATTAAGGTTGTTTTTGTGTGTAGGACAAGTGTTTAGAAATATTGGAGGCTTGAATAGAAACTTGATAGGTAGGAGAATTCTTTATGGAAGAGAGAACTTTGTATTTTGCTTAATACAAATGTGTAGGATTACATCTCTATTTATACTACTCTAAGGAGAACTCTAGACACACTAATTCTAGAGAGTTCTCAACTCTAGAGATTCAAAGAGTATTCTAGAGAATTTTACAACTATAAGAAATATCTAGACATTCCAAACACTACAAGAATTCTCTAGAAACACTACCCAAAATTATCTAAGCCCAAAATAGCTAAGCCCAAAATATCAAATAATTAATTTAGGCCCAAATCAAGTTTATATTTCAACATCCCCCCTTAAACTTGATTTGTGACTCCAAGCATACTCCTTAGCTTTACGAAAGTTTCCAACTTGAGTGGCTTGGTGAAAATGTCGGCAGCTTAATCTTGAGACATCACATACTTCAACTTCACCTCCTTTCTCTCAATGCATTCTCTTATGAAGTGGTAATGTGTGTCAATGTGCTTACTTCTTTCATGAAAGACGGGATTCTTTTCTAAAGCAAGTGCTGATTTATTGTCAACACATATTTCCATAGGATCTTTTTGTGGCATCTTTAACTCCTTCAACAAGTTCCTTAGCCAAACTGCATGACAAACACATGATGTGGCAGCGACATACTTGGCTTCACAAGTTGATAGTGTGACTATAGGTTGCTTCTTTGACATCCAAGTGAAAGCAGTATCTCCCATAAAGAACACAAAACCAGTAGTGCTCTTTCTATCATCCAAGTCTCCACTCCAATCGCTATCACTATAGCCAACAATCTCATAATTGTTAGAAGAGCAATAGTGCAAGCCAAAGTTTGTTGTACCTTTGATGTATCGAAGAATTCTCTTTGCCGCCTTGAAGTGAGTTGTTGTTGGAGCTTCCATGTAGCGACTTACGACTCCTACGGCATAGAGAATATCTGGCCTTGTACATGTCAAGTAACGTAAACTTCCAACCAAACTTTTGTAAAGAGTTGGATCCACAGTCTCTCCATTTTCATGCTTGCTTAACTTGCTTCCACATTCCATTGGGGTGCCAACTGGATTGGCGTCATCCATCTTGAATTTCTTAAGTATTTCTTTGGCATAACCTTCTTAGGTGATGAAAATTCTTTTGTCTCCTTGCTTTACTTCTATGCCGAGATAATATGCCATGAGCCCCAAAGCTGTCATCTCAAATTCATTTGCCATGTCTTTCTTGAACTCTTCAAACATGCTTGGACTGTTTCCTGTGAAAATCAAGTCATCTACATACAAGCACACAATCAAAATATCTCCACGTTGCGCTTTGATATAAAGTGCATGCTCATATGGACACTTGATGAAGTTCTTGTCTTGAAAGTACTTGTCGATTCGAACATTCCAAGCTCTTGGTGCTTGCTTGAGACCATACAATGCCTTCTTCAACTTCAAGACTTTTTCTTCTTGCCCTTTTACTTTATAGCCCAATGGTTACTCGATATAAACTTCTTCTTCGAGGAAACCATTCAGGAAAGCCGACTTCACATCCATTTGATAGATCTTCCATTTATTTTGGGCTGCCAAAAAAATGATCAGTCTAATAGTTTCAAGACGAGCAACGGGAGCAAATACCTCATCATAGTCAATTCCTTGTCTTTGACTATATCCTTTCGCCACCAATCTTGCTTTATATCTCTCAACGTCTCCTTTTGCATTCTTCTTTGCCTTGTACACCCATCTTACTTCGATTGCTTTGTGTCCTCGTGGAAGTGTAGTAAGTTCCCACGTATCATTCTTCGTGATTGACTTGATTTCTTCGTCCATGGCATCTCTCCACTTTATGTTTTTCGCCGCTTCTTGGTAGCTTAGAGGCTCACAATCACCAAAAAGACAAAAGAGGTTAATGTCGTTTAGGTTTTCGGTTACCTCATAAAGCTCTTCAATGCTCCTTAGTCGTGGTGTCCTCTAACTTGAGCTTGTTTCTTCCAACCTTGGTATCGGTGAGGTCGGTGGTGTAAGATGTTCCTCTATCATTGGTTGTTTAATTTCTTCTTCTTCTTCAAAGTAAGGAAGAAAATCATACCTTTCTTCTTGAACACTCCAATCCCAACAATCTTCTTCATCGAACTCCACGTCGCGGCTTATGACGATCTTTCCACTATTTGGATTATAAAGCTTGTATCCTTTGGAACTTGAGTCGTAACCAACAAACACATATTTCTCACTTTTATCATCGAGCTTTGTTCTTCTTTCGTCTGGAACATGGGTATAGGCAATACTTCCAAACACTTTAAGATGAGAGATCTCGGGCTTCCTTCCACTCCATGCTTCTTGTGGTGTCTTCTCGTGCACACTTCTTATTGGGGAGCGATTTGTCAAGTAAACCGCACATGCCACTACTTCGGCCCAAAACTCCTTCGGCATCTTCTTGCTCTTGAGCATGCTTCGTACCATGTTAAATATGGTTCGGTTCTTTCTCTCTGCTACTCCATTTTGTTGGGGCGATCTTGGCACAGTCAGTGGACGACGTATTCCATGGTTTTCACAATACTTGTTGAACTCATTTGAAGTGAACTCTCCTCCTCGATCAGATCTCATGGCCTTAATGGAAAGACCACTTTCTTTCTCAACAAGGGTTTTGAACTTCTTAAAGTTTTCAAACACTTCTGACTTCTCCTTTAAGAAGTAAACCCATGTTTTTCTGGAATAATCATCAATAAAGAGGAGAAAGTACTTACTCTTACCAAAAGAGTTGGGTTTGATTGGTCCACAAACATCGGTATGTATGAGCTCTAGCGGCTTTGTGGCTCTTGATGTTGATTCTTTTGGAAAGCTTTTCCGAAATTGCTTCCCAATTAAACATCCCTCACATAGTTGGTATGGGTGATTGATGTTAGGCAAGCCTCTCACCATCTCCTTCTTCGCCAAACGTTCTAGACCTTCGAAGTTGAGATGCCCAAATCGTAGATGCCATAGCCACGAGGAATCAGTATAGCACGCCTTGAGACACTTTGCCACATCATTTTGAATGTTCAAGAGGAACATTCTATTCTTTGACATAGGCACCTTAGCAATCAAGTTATGTCTACAATCTCTTAATAAAAGACTATGTTCTTTCAAGTGGATGTCATAGCCTTTCTCTAATAATTGTCCCAAGCTCAAAACATTATTCTTCATGTTAGGCACATAGTAGACATTGGATATGAATTGATGACTACCATTCTTCAAGCGTATGAGAATTTTACCTTTGCCTTTGACTGGTATCTTCGAGTTATCTCCAAATGAGACATCGCCAGTTGTCGCTTCATTGATCTCTACAAACATGCTTCGATCGCCGCACATGTGGTTGCTTGCACCAGTGTCGAGGTACCACTTGTTTCTTTTCTCTTCAACTTGGTTTTGACATGCGAGTAGCAAAGTTTCTTCTTCTCCACCTTTTTCTTCTACAAAGTTAGCTTTCTCTTCAACCTTCTTCGAGAATCTACACTCGGATGCATAGTGACCAATCTTGTTGCAGTTGAAGCACTTGATTTGTGATTTTTCGTACCTCGACCATGAATTTCCTCTTCCACGACCTCTTGTCGCTTGTGGATTCCAACTTCTTTCTCCATTGTTGAAGTTGTTAGAGTAGTTGTTGTAACCTCCTCTTCCTTCTCCTCCACGTCCTCGTCCACGTCCACGATCTTGGCCACGTCCTCGTCCTATTTGGCTCTTGTAGTTTACATAGTTTGCTTCCTTTATGTTGAGTTGTAGTAGTTGCTCTATAGCCTCCTTTTGTTTAGTTTTTCTCTTTTGTTTTTCTTCATATGCTTGTAAGGAACCCATAAGTTGCTATATGGTCATGGTCTTTAAATCCTTGTTTTCTTCAATGTTGGTAACAATGAAGTTAAAACTTGGATTTAAAGTGCGAAGTATTTTCTCCATGACTTTCACATCATCAACATCTTCACCATTTCTTTTAAGTTGATTGACTACGGCCAATACTCGAGAAAAATAATCAATAATTGACTCGGACTCCTCCATAAACAAACGTTCAAAGTCACCTCTAAGAGTTTGAAGACGGATCTTTTTTACCTGCTCAACTCCTTTGTTGCAAGTTTGAAGCTTGTCCCACGCTTCTTTGGTCGTCGTTGCGTTGGATATCTTCTCAAAAGTATCTTCATCCACCGATTGATAAATGAGGAAGAGAGCTTTCTTATCTCTCTTTCTTGACTCCTTCAATGTATCTTTTGCACCTTGACTTAGTGAGGCTTCATCTTGCTCCTTAAAGCCTTTCTCAACGACATCACACACATCTTGAGATCCTAGTAGCGCCTTCATCTTGATACTCCAATTATCATAGTTGTTCTTTGTGAGCATCGGCATTTGAAAAGGGAAACCTCCATTTGCCATCTTTTGAGGACCTTGAAGCTCTGGTACCACTTTGTTCGAATTAAGGTTGTTTTTGTGTGTAGGACAAGTGTTTAGAAATATTGGAGGCTTGAATAGAAACTTGATAGGTAGGAGAATTCTTTATGGAAGAGAGAACTTTGTATTTTGCTTAATACAAATGTGTAGGATTACATCTCTATTTATACTACTCTAAGGAGAACTCTAGACACACTAATTCTAGAGAGTTCTCAACTCTAGAGATTCAAAGAGTATTCTAGAGAATTTTACAACTATAAGAAATATCTAGACATTCCAAACACTACAAGAATTCTCTAGAAACACTGCCCAAAATTATCTAAGCCCAAAATAGCTAAGCCCAAAATATCAAATAATTAATTTAGGCTCAAATCAAGTTTATATTTCAACACAAAACACAAGCTAACAACTGAAAGCGAGAATCGATTGCGAACAACAACAACTTACAAGGACAAGCCAGTGAAGTCATGCTCTTAGTAAATTCCTTCTGAACTATGACGGAATCCTTAACACAAAACCACGTTTAATAATGGATTATTCAAAGTGTTTTTATGATGAACTAAAGAAATAAAATGGATGAGAAAGAAACAATATTACCACTGTTTGATTGGCGTCAAGAAATGTGGTTGAAGAAGCACGAGAAGCGTTTCACAAATGAATGGGATTGGATTCAGTGACTTTACAGCCGAGAGTAGAAGCGTTTTGTAAATATTAGGTTAATCTCAATCTGGAAAGCACGTTTACGCTTTAGTATTCCTTTAAATTGAAAACATCTTGAATTATAATTTTGTTAGGTTTTATTTTTCAAAATAACAAACGTGTAGTAAATCTTGTTTCAGATAATAAATAAAATAAGTCTATGTCTTGGTGGTTGATACTTTGATGTTAACGTATTAAAACTGTGATTCGATACCCACACTTTGAATTTTGGGCATATATTTTTTTAAAAAAAAATATTTACACTATTTAAGTTTTGGTCATACAATATTTTCATACCTTTTATGTAAATGTAAATTAAATATCTTTACACCATTAAAATTTTGGTCATACAATATTTTTAAAATTTTCATACTTTTTATTAAAATACAAATTGAATTTTTGGAAAAAATATATTAAATTTAAAAACTACCTTTTATTTAATTTAAAAAAATATCTTTTATTAAAAGAAAAATATTTTAGATTGTTTTATAATTTAAAAAATAATAAAACACAATTCAACTGTAAATTCGTAGTAAAATCCACAGAAACGTTGTTCAAAATAGGATTTCCGCAGCAAAATCCGCAGAAAAGCTTCCTGCGAATTTTCCTGCGGATTTTGTCACCTAGACTGGTTTTTATTCAAAATATACTTTCTGCAGCAAAATCCGCAGGTATCTCTGTGGATTTTTCTGCGAAATCTTATTCCGCAGGAAATATTTCTTTATTTAGTTATTTCCCAGAAAAATTCGCAGGTATACCTGCGGAATATTATTCCGCAGGAAATTCCGCAGGTAAACCGTGTATTTCTAGTAGTGCAAGAATTACGGACCAATATCTTTCACTCATCTAACTAGAATAACACATTATTACAACTATGCGCCTAATTCAAATAAAAATAAGCCGTCCATTTAATTTCTAAATTGCCACTAAAACAGTGTGATTTCTTAAAATATTGTAGTACTTAAATTAATAGACATCAATATAAGAAACATATAAATTAAAAAGAATGACTTTTAGCAATAATATTGAAAAGACTGACTTTAATATTTTAAGGAAAAAATGTCAGTTGGTTAAAGACCCAAACCAACAACTATAATCAATGGATAAAAAATAGGACTAAAAAGGTAAGACTTTCATTTTTAAAATAGTCTTATTAAAGGTTGTAAATTGCAATGTTTCTAAATAAATGATAACCGTTCCTAAAATGAATTAATTTTTTTATTATTCTCTCTTTGTCACTTTTGAATAGTAGAGACCTATTTACAATTATATATATATATATATATATATATATATATATATATATATATATATATATATATATATATATATATATATATATATATATATATATATATATATATATATATATATATATATATATATATATATGAGGAGGGATAAATTACCCCCGAAGAGTTACACCACGAGTTACACTCGTTCATAACTTCGTTTCGAATAAATATTTTTTTTAAAATCAACCGTTGGATTGAAACATAATATCATATAGATCATACCTATAAAAGTTGAGATTAATCTATGACGATTTACTATGTCATCACGATGCACAAAAATTAACTCAAAATAGACTGTTCATATAATGTTAATTTTGATGTAATTCGATGGCATAATAAATCATCATAGATTATTCTCAAACTTTATACATATGATCTATATGATAATATGTTTCAATCCAACGGTTGATTTTCAAAAATAATTATCTGAGGCGACGTTACAAGCGAGTGTAACTCTTGGTGTAACTATCCGGGTGTAATTTGATCCCTCCTCATATATATATATATATATATATATATATATATATATATATATATATATATATATATATATATATATATATATATATATATATATATATATATATATATATATATATATGAGAATGCCTTCTTTATATGAGAATATGAGAATGAATATGAACCATTAGATTTTAAAATAAATGGTGGAGATTATGTGTGAATATTTTTTTCTCTCTCCTACTAATTTTGATTACATTGTAGTGTCTATCGAAGATTTCAAGAACCTAGTTGAGATGAAGTTATAAGAACTTCAAGCTTCATTAGAGGCTCGTGAGATGAGGCTGAATCAAAGGAACTCAGAAAGGGAGAAGGTGGTTGAACAGTTATTGCAAACAAGATTCATCAAGAAGTCTGGAAAAGAAAAGACGGAGCAAAGAAAGAATCTTGCTAATGATGAGAAGTCAAGCAAGAATTTAAAAAATCACAGTGAATCCACCAAGAAATACATGATTAACAAGTATGTGGGGAAGAATGTTGACATGAAGGATGTGCACTGTTACAACCATCAAGGATTTGGTCATTATGCTCAACATTGTCGAAGGAACAAGAAACCAAATGCAAAATATAATGAAGAAGTGTAGTTTTCATATGCTAGAGAAAATGACTCAAATGATGAGCTACTTGTGGCCAATACTCAATCGAGAGATGAATAAACCAATATGTGGTTCCTGGATTCAGGATGCAGTAACCACATGATTGTAAATAAAAATTGATGAACAAAGTCAGATGAATCAATTAAGAAAGTGATAAAGTTTGGAGATGGTAGGAACGTCATATCAAGTGAAAAAGGAGACATATATGTGATTACAAAGGATGGTCGGAAAGCCAGTATCATTGATGTGTTGTATGTACCTTCGATAACAAGTAATTTGATAATCATAGGTCAATTACTTGCAAGAGGGTACAACATGAATGTATGAGGGTGAATAAAGAATAATTATTAAAGCATCACAGGCACACAACAAAACCTTCAAAGTAGATATCAACACGATTGATCATCAATTTCTGAATTCAACTATCAATGGCGATAAAGACTACTTATGGTATCACAAGGGTGGACATCTAAAATTCAGAAGTATAGGAATGCTCAACCTGAAAAAGATGGTGTATGGCTTACCTCAAGTGAAGGAACCAAGTCGGGTGTGTGAGGAGTGTTACAAAGCAATGTAGGCTAGGAAAGCATTCAAGCATGAATTTTTCATGAGATTAAAGGAAAAGCTAGAGCTTGTTCATTCTAATCTGTGTGCACCTTTGAAAGTCAGGTCAAATGGAGATAATTGTTATTTCCCAACTTTCATAAATGAATTCATAAGATATTTGTGGATTTATCTTATTGAAAAGAAGAGTGAGGTATTCACACAGTTCAAGAAGTTTAAGTTGTATGTCTAGAAATAAAATGAGTGCAATCTAAAGAAACTGAGAATGGATGGTGGAGGTGAATACACTTTTATGGAATTTGCAAGGTATTGCAACGAAGAAGGTATATAGCATGAGGTCGTTGCACCCTATAAACCTCATCATAATGGTATAGCTGAGAGGAAAAATATAAGTGTACTGAACATGGCCATGAGTATTTTGACAGATAAAGAAATGCAAAATAGATTTTATGGGGGAGCAGTTTTGACATCAGTGTACATACTCAATAGATGTCCAACCAAGAATATAGTCGACAGCACACCTTATGAGGTTGGGACAGGACTGGAGCCAAATTTTGTCATCTTAGAGTATTTGGATCAATGTGTTTCAGGCATGTACATGAGCAATTGAGGAAGAAGCTAGATGATCGATGTCAGGTCATAGTGCTCATAGGTTATCATATGAGTAGTACATACTAGGTGTATTCGCCAAATGATGATAAACTAGTGATCAATTTAGATGTTCTGGTGGACGAAAGCAAATGGATGAATTGGACTCAAGATTGAGTTCGACATATGCAAGAGACAGACCCAACTATGCTTGAAGCAGACCATTAAAATGAAGATATAACCACTCAAAATGAATAACCACTCGAGCATAATGTTAGAGGATTGACTAGTACAAGAACTGAGTATACAAGGCTAGTTGGATATGAGAGATTTCCAGATCAAGTAAATGATGCAGATGGTGATCTCATAGGAGAAGTGATGATGATGGTTGAATAAAAACCAATTAATTTGGATCAAGCCATGGCTGATTCGAATTGGTTGGCAGCCATGAAGCAAGAACTCAGGGCAATTGCGAAAAACAATACCTGAGAACTTGTCGAAAGATCTAGCAAAAGGAAAATTGATGTGAAGTAGGTGTTCAAGCTAAAACTGAGGCCAAGTAGTGAAATTTACAAATATAAGGTAAGACTAAGTGCGAGAGGTTTTCTACAAAAGCCTGGTGTCGACTTCAATGAAGTCTATGCACGTGTTGCAAGGTTGGAGACAATTAAAATTATTGTGTTGACTGCAACATACAAAGGATGAAAGATACATCAATTGGATGTAAAGTCAGTATTTCTCAATAGGCCACTGGAAGAAGAGATATATGTTATTCAACCACCAGGATTCGAAATCAAAGGGCAAGAGCAAAAGGTGTACAGATTGAGGAAGAATCTATATGGCTTGAAGTAAGCCCCGTAGGGCTTGAAATAGAATAATAGACAACTTCCTGATCAAAGCAAGTTTCTCATAGTGTATTTCATAATATGGAGTATATGTCAATGATGCAGACAGGGTCAGTCGAATCATTTTAAGCTTGTAAGTGGATGATTTATTGATTACAGGAGCAAGCGAAGTAGAGATACAAAAAGTCAAGTCGAAACAGATGCAGGAGTTTAAAATATCTGACCTATCGAATATGTCAAATTTCTTAGGAATGGAGTTTAAAGACACAAGTGAAGGAGTATTCTTGCATCAAAAGGAGTATGCTCAAGACATTTTGAAAATTTTCTAGATGAGCAACTATAATGCAACAAACACACCATTGGAGACAGAAGCAAAGTTGAAAAGAGAAACAAATAATGAGTTAGTAGATGCGATATTGTACAAACAAACCATTGGATCTCTATGGTACTTACACAATACCAGACCTGACATTTGTCAAAGTGTTGGACTTTTGAGCGGGTTTATGGAGAAGTCGCATAAATGTCATCTCACTACAGACAATAGGGTGTTGAGATACATAAAGGGGACAATCGACAATGGTGTTTTGATGCTAAACAAAAATAAAATGAAGAACAATGCATAAGTGTGTGGCTACACTGATTCAGATTTTAGTGGAGACTAAGACGGAAAAAAAGAGTATTGCATGCTTCATATTCATGATAGGAGGTGCTCCAATCTCTTGGAGCTCAAGAAAGCAAAGCATTGTGTCTTTGTCATCTTGTGAAGCTGAGTACATGCTTGCGTCATTTGCAACATGTCAAGCAGTATGGATAGAGATGCTGCTTGCAGAGCTCAAGATTATGGAACCTAAGAAAATGAAGATGTTTGTCGATAACAAGTCAAATACCGACTTAGCAAATCATCCTGTGTGTCATGGTCTAATAATCACATAGAGAGGAGGTATCACTTTCTTAAGGATTAAGTAAATAAAGGACAACTTGAACTTAAACATTGCAAGTCACAATGGCAACTAGCTGACATACACACCAAGCCCCTGAAGAAAGTCAGGTTTAATGAGTTGAAGAGAGGCATCGGGATGCGAAGCCTTGAATACATAAATTAGGGGTGTGTTAGAAGCTAATAATTCATTGTTTCAGTAGGCAAGTCTGTGTTTGACAAGGTTATATTCGACCTAGTCGAAGTAGTTGTGGATAACATAGTCGAGGTTAGCTGAGTAGAGTTAGTTGTATTCGACATAGTCGAATACAACATATAGTTGTGGTTTCGAAGTGTAAGCATGTCTTCGAAAGAGTCGAATACTGTAGCTTGTACTTTGTATGTTTTGGTTTCCTGTATATACAGGTAACGATGTAAATCATAAAGTAGAGTTTTCATTTCAATAAAATCCCTTTTCATAATATAGTTTCTCTCTCTTCTCCTTCTTCTTCAATTTATTGAAAATCCTAATTGTTCCAACAGACCGTAGATAGACATGGAAGAATCTTGTGTTTCTAGGTTGGATCTGATTTACTAGTTTGGTTTCATTCAGATGTGGTTAACTAGTTTGAATTAATGATGCCTTTTGTTAGCGGGTCGGACGCCTAATTGAGATGAGTTTATATCTTCTTCTTCATTTTCAGCGAATTATTGATTAATGAATTTGTTACCGTGTTGGTGGTCTGATTTATTCGTCGTCTTCAAAATTTGAATTTGGTGCTCGTCATTTTACGTTTCACACTTTTTTACAATTTAATTCGATCCTCTACGTGAGCTCGCTGAACGTGCACGTGATGCGTAAATGTTTTCCTACTATTTAAATTATTAAACTGCCCTAAATTAGATTGGAAATAATTGAAAAAATACATGTCATTATTCAAACTGAACCAGAAATAAATTTATTTTTTTATTGGACTTTTTTTCCACAAAAGTGAAAGCTAATTCAAACTTTATAGCTTGAGTAACTCCTGCACTTTTTAATATATATTTTCATTCATAAAGAAAAAAGAAAAAAATTTACTATAAAAAAAGACTCACTTAATTTATAATGATGATGGCAACTGTTTATTAATTTAAATAAATAAATAAACAAAGACCAAGACTCATATTAAAATCAACAATGTCTTGAAAAATAAGATCCTTAATGTAGATAATTTAATAAAGACTTAAGTCATTCATGATAAAGTAATAAAGAAAACACTAGCATATGTGTGTATATATGTATCCTGAATCTCCCTATTGGGTTCATTAATCTCCCAAGATATATATCTCATCCTAAAATATTCTAGTACCAAGCTGCCAATACTTTTACAAAAGCATGTCTATTCCACCAGAGTCTCCATGCAGAGGGTGTGCATCAAGCTTTAATCAACCTGTAACACAACAAAACATACAAGAAGCTCAAAATATGATTGACACTGTTCAAACTGTTAATTGTTTTAGAAGAAACCCTCCTTTAGCAAACATAGTATACAGGCCTGGTGTTCTAGACTGTGATGTCACCCGCCACTTGTTCCGTTGGGACAGGAGACCTTATCAGGAGGTCTTTCCAAATGGCTTCCGAGCTGTTCCTGTACCAGGCACTCCAATTGACACTCTATATGATTTGTATGACTATGTTAATGATGCTGGTGCACCTCTTAATACAAATAGGCCTAGAAGACATGTCTATCTTAGCACCACTCTCAGTACGGATTGGCGTCCAGAGCCTGATGTAGAAACACTTCCAGGTGGAGGACAGATCCAAGCTTACCGCTATGAGATCTATGCACCTGGTGGGATTTGGGTTGCTGCTACACTTACAAATTACCAATACCCTTCTCAAGCTGAAGTCTGCTTTGTTGACGGAATTGCACGTCAATACATTCGATCTGCTCAGTTATTCACCATCACACGCCCTCAGTATAACCCAGCAACACAGCGAGTTCCGTAAGTCCCTCAGTATAATGTTAAATTGTGGTTAAACATGGTCTCTATTTGTCCTGTCATGGTTAAACTGCGACTAACCTACATAGCGCCTTCAAAAACTTGAGATGGTTACATTAGCGCTTATTCTATAAATAATTTAGAAAGAAATATTGTTTAAATTTGTAGATTGTGACTGTGTTATGCAGGCATCCGAGGTGTCAAAGAGCTGACAACAGTCTGATAATAAATAGGCATTTCAATCCATTGTCTGATCCCACTACAGACCTACTCTTAATTCAGATGCCTGTGTATTACTACTATGATCAAGATCGTGTCCGAAGAGTACTCAGACATGAAACCTATCCACCCCTTCCACCACCAGGTGAAAGACAAAAGAGGCAAGTCTCAAATACTGACTCTGAGGCTGCCCTTAAGTGGTATGGCACTGATGTAACAAATGCACTTAGCTATATAGATGCTGCATTTCGTTCATCATACACAAACGAAGCTTACATATTCATAAAAAATGAGTATGTGCTTTTGAATTATGCTCCCCACTCAACAGGCGACAAAATATTGAATGGCCCCCTTCTTATTTGTGATGGGTTTCCTTCTCTCATTGGGACTGCTTTTGGAGAATATGGAATAGATTCTGCCTTTGATACAGATGATAATAAGGCATTTATCTTCTCTACAAACCTTTGTGCCTACATGGATTACGCTCCAAGAACTACCGATGACAAAATACTATCAGGTCCCATGAAAATAAGTGACATGTTTCCCTTTTTCAAGAATACAGTGTTTGAAAGCGGCATAGATACTGCATTTAGGTCAAGTATTGGCAAGGAAGTTTACTTATTCAGAGGCGATAAATACGCTCTTATAAACTATGATTCCAAGAATCTTATTAACAACATCCAAAAGATAACTGATGGGTTTCCTAGTTTGATAGGTACGGTCTTTGCAAGTGGAATTGATGCATCTTTTGCTTCTCATAAGTATAATGAGGCTTACATTTTCAAAGGAGAGTTATATGCACTCATCAACTTCGCACCACACACAACTGATGACTACTTGGTTGATGGTAGAGTCAAGCCAATCCTTCCCAATTGGCCATCTCTTCGTAGCATATTGCCTCACAATAATGCTGGCCTTGATGATCACCATCATCAGGATGAGGATCATGACGATGTTTAAAATGATAATGACAATATCATGGTGTGATTTGAATAAAGATTTCGGTTGTTGAAGTTTATTTACTTTCCTCTCCTTGAAATAAGTGTGTGGTTCTTTGTTTTCTATTTCTTTGATGTAATGTTTTTTTTATAAGCTTTCTTGATGTAATGTGTGGCTATGCGATGGCTTTCTTCATGTAATATATCCATATTTTCTTTTAAGGATTTTGAGACAGATTTGATAGATATCACATTTAAATAGGGGTGTGAGTTGGAATTCTCCCAATCATCTTGCTTACTCACCTTTAAAAAATTTGACAACTCTACCCAAATTTGTTAACTAGTAAATAAATTGTATTAAAGCAGTCTAGAGTAATTTAGAAGCACAATTCACCCTCTTTTTTTTTTACTATTTAATAATAAGAGTCTTAAATAATTTAAGGCAATATTTTATTATTCGGATTAATTAGAAAAAAATAAGTTATGATCGATTACTTGGCCTAAATTTCTACTTATTTAACCATTAATTCTAATTCCTCGTGCATATTATTGTTAATGTTATATAAACGATGAAAGAACACTAATTTCTCTATTACGAGTTGATCACTTAATATATTTAAAATAATAATCTAATCTAATAAATAATTATCTAAAGTCTATTACAAAAGCTTCTTTTTCAAATAAAACTTTTATAGCCTAAATTCATGTAATAATTGCACCATGAGATTAGAAGATACAGAGCAGAAGGTGTTTGATGCAACGTCTAAACTAATCCTAAAGGCACCTTTGTCCAACAATAAAACATTCGTGATTATGATAAACATGTTTGACGATCAATGTTTTGCATGAACCACAACTAAAGATCTTGTCCATCTCAATTTTAGGAGTCTTAGGCAGTTAGGCTGATGCACTTGAAGAAAATTGTGGTCATGGATAATACGAGTTGGCTAACTTGCAATGGGAAAATGTCCATTTTTTGTTGGACATTTGGTGTCGTAGGCCTTTAATCCAAGTCCTCATTTTAAACCCTGAAGATATCAATGCATTCCCTCAATATGTCAGTGATTATATCACCAACAACATATGAAGATTGCCACCAAATGTTGAATCTTTGTTTCCTTTTATCCACAATCTTGTGTCTCAAGTCACCCTTCCTATTGAAGTGAGTGAAGACACGTTGATTTGGTCAAGCTCCTCTAAAGGATCCCTTACCATAAAAGTTGCTTACAATTTTAAGAGAAAGTATCACCCACCCCCTGCTTGGGTTAAGTCCCTCTGATGCAGAGATATACCGCCTTCAAAATCTATGCTAAATTGGCACATGATGCACAACAAACTCCCTACAGATGATAACCTGAAGCTGAGAGGGTGTCACCTGACTTCTATGTCATCCTTATGTTATGCCGCCCTTGTAAAGAAACATTTTTTCATCTCTTTTTTGAATGTCTGTTTGAAGCGAATCTTTGGTGTGGGCTGGCTTACAATTTAAACCTGGCCCTGCACTTTCACTGCCTCAAAGACTTGTGGAAGCTGCCTGACAAGGGTTGGAACCATTAGTGCTCACTTGCAGTAAAAGCGGCTATCACAAATGTAATGTAGTTTGTGCTGTTAGAAATAATCTCAAGTTCATTAATCAAAAGGCCTCGAGTACATTTGTTATCTATGAAGCACAGACTACGACACGGACACCGGGACACGACACGACACGGACACTCCGACACCGATAATGTTGAAAATATAGGACACCGACACCGCTACATATAAGCTAATATTTGAGTTTCATTTATCCATATATTGATCAAAATTAATGTCCGAAATTCTTTATTGATAACATTGTTTCAATACATGTTTAACTCTTTTAAATGTGTGTGAGATTTGTCCAAAAAAATATATAAATGTGTGTTGGAGCAAAGAAATAAAACAAATTTTTGTTTGAAATATTTGTCTTGAGTTGTCCGAAATATGTGGTATGGTGTCATACGAGTGTCGGACTCTGATTAAAAGAGTGTCGAAGCAAAGAAAAAAACCATTTTTTAGAGGACACTTGTTTGACTTTTCCGACACGTGTCGTACGGGTGTCATACAAGCGTCGGACACCGACGCGTGTCGGACACCGCGACACGCCTACTCCTAGAGGTGTCCGTGCTTCATAGTTTGTTATAGCTTTCATCACGTCTCATGTTTCTTTCTCGTGTAAGAAATCTTAAGGCCTTCTTCCTCTATCAATGATTTTCAAATCTTTAAACGCTTCAACATTTTAATTAAAGCTCTTTTAAGGTATGGAATTGATTTGGTCTCCTCCGATTGCATCCTTGGCGAAGTGTAACACTGATGGGGCATCATCTTCTCTTACATCCTCTTGTGATGGTATCTTTAGAAATCGCAATGCAGACCTCATTTGTAATTTTGCTCAGAACATTGGTATTGGATCGGCCTTCCATGTTGAGCTTTCTAGAAGAGTCATGTGTGGGATTGAGATAGCTAACATTATGAAGTAGAAGAGTCTTTGGATAGAAACCGATTCTACCTTGGTTATGATGGCTTTCAAGAATCCCTCCTTGATTCCTTGGCATCTTAAGAGTGCTGGATCAACTGCTCTATTCTTCTTAGAGACATGAATTGCTTGGTTACTCATATTATTCGGAAAGGGAACAAGTGTGCTGATAGCCTAGCCAACATCAATCTGAATTTGGAAACTCTCACTGTTTGGTTTGATCTTTCTGATAGCATTAGAGATAGTTTTTGGATGAAACAGTTATCATTATAACTATAGATTTGTAAATTTCTAAGGAGGTTTTGCCTTTGGTCCCCCACCTTTTCTTTTTCCTCTCTTTCATAGATTTATACATTTTGTAAAATAGAAATTTGCTACTTCTTTTTCAAAATAAAAAATAAACTTAATAAAATTTAGGGTTAAATATATTTTTGGTCCTAATAAATATTGTAGATTTTGTTTTTAAAGAATGGTTTTTCTAAAAAATTTCATCCCTCCTAAGAGTTGACGTGACACTGCCACGTGGCAATGTCAGTGTGGCAAAGATTTACGTGGCATTTTATTTCCATTTTATATAAATTATATTTATAACGACATGTATTCCGTTGCAAAATCTTTCGCTAACATGAACATCATATAAAAACCTAGAATTCGTAGTTAATCTGCAGGTAATCTACAGTTAATTTGTAGCTAATTCTTAACTAATTCAAACACATCATTCTTATGATATGGAATTCATTTTTCTTTTCATAATTTTTTGCAAAAAAAGTTTATCGCATCATAAGATATCTCTCACAACCATTTAAATTTTTTTGACTTGAGATAAATTAAATATGAATAATTTTATAAGTCAATTTTCTATAAAACGGAAACAATAAAAACATTATCATATGAATGGGTTTTGAGCTATTATCTTTCATGGAGTATATTATAACATATATAAAGTATCTGTAAACTTCCATTGCATTCCGAATAAGTCTCAATTTATTTTAATTTTTTGATCAAAACACATATGTATTTCGGTCGGAAAATCAAAATAAATCAAGAATTATTCTAAGTGTCATGAAACTTTGCAAATAATTTTTATGTGATATTATCTAATTCCTTGCAAAATATTAGCTCAAAACTCAATCATATTTCAATATTGCGTTGTTTGCATTTCGTGGAAAATCGACGCTTAAAAAAATCTTATTTAATTCACCTCATGCAAAAAAAAAAAAATCAATTTTTGTGGGACACGTCCTAATAATTTATAATTTATAATTTGATACACTAATGTGAAAAAAATTAAAGCATGTCAACCATTTTACAGTTAAATTTCTCAATTCGTCACTTGAAAAAAATACATTTATGTGTTTCAATCAAAATATCAAAATAAATCAAGACTTATTCGAAATGCCATGAAAATTTGTAGATATTTTTTTGTGTTATGATATAACTCTGAAAAATAATAACCTAAAAAACAATGATAGTTTTTGTTTTAAAAAAAAATCGACTCGTAAAAATAATTCATATTTAATTTATCCCAAATAAAAAAAATTTAAAAAAAATTATGAGAAATATTCATATTTAGTTCAACACAATTATAAAGGATAAAGGTGAATTTTTAGTTACTATTTTTTTCAAAAGACTTATACTTTTATGTTCTTTATATTTAATATACAATTGTTTTATTTTAAATTATAAAGAATAAAAATAAATTTTAGTTAAAATAATAAAATTAAAAAATGTTAAAAAAAACAATAAAAAGATAAGTATAAGATGAAAAACTAATTGAAATAACAATTGAAAAATAAACTATAAATTAATAAAATAAGCTATAAGTTTGTAATGAAAAGATCGTTATCAAATAGATTTTTTTATCATATGAACTTATAACCTCAAAAATATATCAAGTCAAACAATTTAAAAATAATTATAATTTTATTGAAAGTTAAAAGTGCCAATAATTTTTAATATTTTTTTTTATAATGTATATTGTAGGAGGAGGTAATACAAAGCACAAGTAAACGTGTATGAAAACCCCTCAAAGTCAAGAAGGATGAGTGAAACATTAGACTTAGGCGAAAAGAAACCAACAATCCCATTTAAGAATTTCAATCTGACTATTTTGAGTTTACATAGAATGATTTATCATCCCTTCTAAAAATGACAGTTATAGTCCCTTTACAAGACAACTAGATAAGTATAATCTATAAATTAGTGAGCATTTATTTCCTTTTATCTTAATGACGTCAGTTATGTAAAAACATTTTAGAGGGGGCAATTTACAATAATAATATCAGTAAACAAGGAACTAACAATGTATACTTAGTCAAAAAGGGATATACAAATTAAGCTGCAGTATATAGAGCTCTTCCAACTGCCTGTTGATTTTACTTGTCCTTGCTATTTCTTGTGTAGTTAGAAAATGATAATCTTGACTGTGGCTGAAAAAAATCAAATGGTGTTCCTGGTCCGAAAGATCTTCTCGTAGAATTTGGAGAATCTGATAGCAGAGGTTCAAATACAGGATTTCTGTTTTTGGGTTGTGCTATTGACAAGGTAGAAACATCTTTCTCCATAGATCTGAGCTGAGGCTCAATGGTGGCAAGAGATAAAATTGGTCCGCCTACGCGTTCAGCCTGCTGAAGTATATTGATTTTGCTCGATTTATATGTATATCTAAAGTACTTGATGGCTAGAATTGGACCCATCCCAGCTGCAGTCATGAGCTGTGTCGTAAAAGAATTAATTGTGAAATCTCACGAACTAACAATTGAAACGAGAACAAGGAAATAATAGGATTATGTCTGCGATGTTTGTTGTTAACATTTTCAGTTATTACAAAAATGTCACTACATTTTCCCTTTGCTTTTTGTTTACAAAAACTTATAAAGAAAATAATAAACACAGCAAAATCATGTATGCATTCTTCATGAAGGGAGTGAAGATCATTCCATTGATGGCAAAAGATGAAAAAAGGTACTTACAAATATTGTTATCCAATATGATGGTTGTCGACACAACCGGAACATAATTGTATACATCCCTGATGAAGGAAGAGCACTAAAGATCCAGTTGATGACATAAAAGCCAGCCAAGTTGCCCCATATAGCAAGATGTTGCAATATTGTAAATGAACTGCAGGCATCAAACATAGGTCAAACAATCAAACCATATAATTTTTTCCAGCAGGTTCAAGCAACTAACATACTTTCTAACTAGTCAATCGTTTCAGGTTCTGTTACCGATTAAATTACATTTGAGATGCTTAAATTACACTACCTCTCTCCTCTAATTTTTAAAATTACACTATTTCTCGATAATTTAAAAAATACACTCCCCTCACCCGAGGGATAGAGAGTATTAATATTATATAATACATATTCATCACTCCATTAAGGAGAGGGTAGTTTTTAAAATTAGAGGGAGATCTGAGGTGGGGGAGGGAAGTGTAGTTTACTAAGAAATGTCTAACCAAAAGAAAAAGCATTTCATTTAAGAAAGGAAACTAAAAACCTAAGCTAGTTCTTTTAATTCATTACTCTCAGAATTTGGGTTGGGCCTAACTCATCCCTACAAAACCGGCTGTAAGGTGAGGATTGCCCCCACTTATAAACACAACACAATATCTCTATGCAATGTGGTACTAAATCCAACCCTTCAAACCCAACACAATGAAGGTGTTGGAGGCTGCGATGAAGGCAAAGGCAAGCCAAATGCCACAATTAAGGCAGAAATCCCAACAATTACTAACAAAAAAAGCATCTAAAGCTGTACTAATATATAAGCTTACTTGGTCTCCATTGTTATTACAAAAGCCTGCAACCATATACAACCAGAAAGTGCAACCATTGAAACCTCCTCCATTTCACTCTTATCATAGGCATATGCATGTATGCTTATTATAAATACAACTACTGCCTGCAAATGACAATCAATAACAATGAGGAACTATACTGCCATTAAATGTTCCCGAAATTAAATAATAGATTTAGGGCAGAACTTATTCTATTTTTCAAGGAACACTTCACAATTCACAACTCGAGATGATAAGCTTATTAAGAATCAGTAATTTATAGATATTGGTTATCGTTTATATAATTTCGCTCATAAGCAACACTTACATGGAAGAGGGATCGCCCAAACCATCCAGCAAATGTACTTGGATTTAGAAGCCTGTTCCAATACTGATAGTTAGTTTGATGTTCACCAATGAAGTTGATATATTCAGCACAATTAAATAACATCTTTACACTTTGGTTTGTTAAAAAGGATTTTCAGCTGTAATAAATTTTGATTGCTGTCATAAAATGCAGCTATCAATATTTTTAAAAAATATATGAGAAGCCTTGGTAGAATTTTAAAAAGTGAGAAAAATAGCAGCAAAAATGGCAAACCTTCCTGCTTGGCAGTAGAATAAAATTTGAGGATGGCGGAGCACAGTTTCCTCGCTAAGATCTTTGTCAAGCACACTGACCAAAACAGGAACACTAGTGTAGAAAACATTATAAGCCATCAAGCTAACAGAATTGAAGAGGCTGGTTCCAGAGACGCCTGAAATAAATGAAAAACTGAAATACAATAACTTGTCAGTATTTTAAAAGTTTGAGAATAGAAAAAAATTGAAATGTACTTGTCGTAATCAAACAACAACCACAAAAGGATAGAGAGGAAAGAAAAACAACACGCTGTTAATGTTTACTTTTCTGGAGCCACTCGAGTGGGATTTTGTGTACTTTCATAATAAACAATTACCCTGGACTTCTGGCAAGGGCATTGTTGTGTATGTATATGTATGTATACTATTATTATATTTATTTTTTTGTATTAGGCCTGTGAAAAATAGAAATCAGAGTGTTCTGAATGTGCTTGAGTGAGTAAAGCACTCAGCATCCATAATATTCATACACTATATAATTAATTACATATTATGTTTACAAGGAGAAATAAATAATAGTCCAACTTCCTAAATGCATGAATCTAAATATACATGAACCTAAAACTTAAATGCTCTTTTTAATGGAAAACATACTATGTATTTTTTCTATTTCCAACACTCCCCCTCAAGCTGGTGACTAAGTATTCTCCATTCCCAGCTTGGATATAATTCGTTCAAAATTTGAGCAACTCAATCCTTTAGTGAGAATATCCGCAAGTTGCCCATGTGAGGACACATATGGGGTGCAAATCAGCCCACTGTCAAGCTTCTCCTTAATGAAGTGTCTATCAACCTCAATATGCTTAGTTCGATCATGTTGAACTGGATTATGTGCTATACTGATAGCTGACTTATTATCACAGTAGAGCTTCATGGGTCCTTCCCATTTGATTTTCAAATCTTCTAAAATAATTTTAAGCCAAAGTAATTCACAAATGCCTTGTGCCATGGCTCGAAATTCAGCTTCAGCACTAGAACGTGCTACTACATTTTGCTTCTTACTCCTCCAAGTCACAAGATTTCCTCCAAGAAAGGTGCAATACCCTGTAGTGGATCTTCTATCAACAATTGATCCTGCATAGTCTGCATCAGTGTAGGCCTCAAGTGTTGTATTTCCATTTCTTTTGAACAAAATTCCTCTTCCTGGAGTTCCCTTGAGATACTGCATGATTCTATGAACTGCTTGTAAATGGATCTCTTTAGGACAGTGCATGAACTGACTAACCATACTTACAGCATATGCAATATCAGGTCTAGTGTGAGACAAGTAAATTAATCTCCCAACTAGACGTTGATACATTTCTTTATCTACTGCAACATCTTCTGTATTACCCAATTTAAGATTTGGATCCATAGGAACGCTCGCTGGTTTACACGCTGTTTTTCCTGTCTCTTTGAGTAAATCTGCAATGTATTTTTGTTGTGATATAAAAATGCCTTTTCGGGAATGTGCCACCTCGATTCCCAAGAAGTACTTCAGCTTTCCAAGAGCTTTTATTTCAAACTCCTTAGCCAAACAATGACTCAAGATATGTTGCTCCTTCCAATCATCTCCAGTCATTATAATGTCATCCACATATACTAACAAAACTGTTACTCCCCCTTGTGGCGAGTGTTTGATGAACAAGGTGTGATCCCCTTGACTTTGCTTGTACCCCAAGGATGTCATAACCTTAGTGAATCTTCCAAACCATGCTCGAGGTGATTGCTTTAGGCCATATAACGCCTTTTTCAACCTGCAAACTGTATTGTCAGACACATTTTTTTCATACCCTAGTGGTACCTGCATATAAATCTCCTCCTCTTCAGCATTTTTTTCATTAAGGATTAGGATTAATGTAATTAATTAGTTATTATTTCCTGTTCTTTTCTGTAATTAGAATCAGCATTCATGGGAAATTAATTCCCTTGATTCTTAGGTCAGATTTCTCTTTCAAATTCTGCCTTATGCAGTCTATAAATACAGCATATGTAATTCTCATCAAATAGTAGAAAATATAAAATATATTTCTATATGGTATCAGAGCACGATCTGAACCATCCCTAAACTAGTGCTGCCAAACGATGGAGGATCCCAAAGCCGATGAATCACTCAAAGTGGAGACTGGATCATTTCCGACCAGTTCACACGAAGGGCTCACTCACCTCATCACAGGCCATAAATTAAATGGTCAAAACTATACCCAATGGGTAAGGTCAGTCAAGATCTTCCTCGAAGGAAAAGGAAGGGAAGGCTACACTACAGGAGATTCTAAATGTCCCGAAAAAGGAGACAAAAACTTTCAGAAATGGAAACTTGAGAACAGCCAAGTAATGTCATGGCTGCTCAATACCATGAAAAATGAAATTGGTGAAAATTTCATGTTCTATGACACTGCAAAAGAGATATGGGATGCAGTGAAAGAAACATACTCAAATGTTGACAATACATCTGTCATATTTGAGATTAAAAGCATTCTTCATGACCTTCGACAGGGAGAATCTTCTGTTACTGAGTATTTTAATATACTTAACAAACACTGGCAGCAACTCGACGTATATGAAGAGGTTACATGGTGTTGTACAGAAGATCAAAAGAAGTATAAGGAGCTGGTGGAAAAAGATAGGATTTACAAATTCCTATTAGGGCTAAACAAGGACCTAGATGAAGTTCGTGGAAGGATCCTTGGAACCAAACCACTTCTCAAAATTCGAGAAGCCTTTTCAGAAGTGAGAAGGGAAGAAAGCAGGAAGAAAATCATGTTGGGAACACCCAACTCAGTTTCGTACAGCGAGAGCTCTGCAATGGCAGCAAGAGGGAATCAGCCCCGGCCACCACAAAAGAAAACCCGCCCCTGGTGTGATCACTGCAAGAGACCAGGCCACACAAAGGAAACATGTTGGATCATACATGGAAAACCTTCGGAGACCAAATTGTTCAAAGGCAAGGAGGGCAGAGGTAACACAGCATTTAACAATCAAGAAGCTGAGGTATACTCTAACTCATCTCCTTTTAGCAAAGAACAAATGCAGGCTCTTCAAAAACTCCTTCAGCAAACCATGTTAACTGCAGAAAAAAGTGGTACTGCTGTAGTGGCTCAAAGAGGTAATTACTTACATGCTCTAAGCACTATTAAGGAAAAAACAAAATCATGGATTGTTGACTCAGGGGCTTCAGATCACATGACTGGTGATTTTACTTTGTTTAGTAGTTATTCTCCATGTCCCTATAACTATAATGTTCGAATAGCTGATGGTACATATTCTAAGGTCATGGGTAAAGGGTCAATTGTCATTTCACCAAATATTACACTTGACTCTGTTTTGTATGTGCCTAAATTGGATTGTAACTTGCTGTCTATTAGCAAGATTACAAGAGATTTGAAATGTGTTACTAAATTCTTCCCTAACTTGTGTGAATTTCAGAATTTGGAGTCGGGGAAGACGATTGGCAATGCTGAAGAGTGTGCTGGACTCTACCTCCTTCAAGTGGAAAAATCAGAAGCAAAACTCAAGAATAATTATCATGTTGCAGCTGTAGTTTCAAGTGATGATAATCCTGTAATGATGTGGCACTATAGATTAGGCCACCCAAATTTCATATACTTGGAAAAAATGTTTCCCTCTTTATTCAATAAAAACAAGGAATATTTTCAGTGTGAAATTTGCCAATTGTCTAAACATACCCGAAACCATTACCCACCCCAATCCTATAAACCCTCCAAACCTTTTTCATTAATTCATAGTGATGTATGGGGACCATCACGAGTCCGCAACATTACAGGCTCGAGATGGTTTGTCACCTTTATTGATGATCACACACGTGTTACCTGGGTGTTTCTAATGAAGGAAAAATCAGAAGTAGGGAGAATATTTGAAATTTATCATAAGATGGTACAAACACAATTCCAAAGCAATATTCAGATACTTAGAACTGACAATGGTCGTGAGTATTGCAACCTTGCTCTAAATTCCTATCTTCAAAAGGTTGGAATTGTTCACCAAAGCTCGTGTGTGGACACCCCCCAACAAAATGGAGTAGCGGAAAGGAAGAATAGACACCTTTTGGAAGTGACTAGATCAATCATGTTAGCCACAAATGTCCCACAACACTTTTGGGGAGAAGCTGTCCTTTCCGCAACTCACCTTATAAATCGAATGCCCTCCCGTATCCTTAACTTTAAGACCCCACTCTCCACACTTCAAAACCTATTTCCAATCAGCAAAATATTTTCCTCTATTCCATTAAAAATATTTGGATGCTCAACTTTTGTCCATAACCTCAACCCTCACCGAAGCAAATTAGACCCAAAATCCATCAAATGCATTTTTCTTGGTTACTCCCCTCACCAAAAGGGATATAGGTGTTACTCTCCCCATACCAAAAAATTTTACCACACTATGGATGTAACCTTCTTTGAAAATCAACCCTATTACACCAAAAATGGTATTCAGGGGGAGCATATCGTAAATTCAGAATACCAACTTTTGCCTCTTGAACTAACCGAACATGACAAAATCTTACCAAACCAAACCGACAACACTCAATCAGCCGAACCTATGCCTAAACCAGCTGGAAAATTACCAGAACAAACCTCTAACATTCAGCCGAGTGAAAGGACAAATGAAGTTATGACGGAAACAGGACCAATTATAATCTCAACCACATCTCAACAGGATTGTGATCCAAAAACAGGTAATTGGAAGGGTTTTTGTTATAAAAGAAGGAGGAAGGAGGTAGAGTCAAGCATATCTCCAATGCAAGGCCATGAGTCAAACCAGGCTCTAGAAAATGAAGTTCCCACAGGTAATATTCTTCCTAACTCTGAACATGTTGATACAGCAGATATTGATATTCCTATTGCTATGAGAAAAGGGGTTAGAAATTGCACTAAACACCCTATTGAAAAATATATCTCCTATGGTAAACTATCACAAAGTTACAGGTCCTTTGTAGCAGCTGTTGACAACATAGAAATTCCAAATAATATTCAAGAAGCATTGCTGAAACCTGAATGGGCAGCAGCTGTAACTGAAGAAGTTCAAGCACTTGTAAGAAATGGCACATGGGAGATCACTGCTATACCAGAAGGGAAGAAAGCAGTAGGATGCAAGTGGATATTTTCAATTAAACACAATGCTGATGGGAGTATAAACAGGTACAAAGCTCGGTTGGTTGCTAAGGGATTCACACAATCATATGGGGTGGATTATGAGGAGACTTTTGCACCTGTTGCGAAGCTCAATTCTGTCCGGGTTCTACTATCTCTGGCAGCAAATCTAGATTGGCCCCTACACCAACTAGACATAAAGAATGCATTTCTAAATGGAGAGTTAGAAGAAGAGGTATATATGCAAATTCCTCCGGGACTTGAATCACCTGGAACCTCAAACATGGTGTGTCGACTTCGCAAATCTCTATATGGCCTCAAACAATCACCAAGGGCATGGTTTGATAGACTAACAAAAGTTGTCAAGCAAGATGGTTTTGTTCAATGTCAAACAGACCATACTATGTTTGTCAAGCACTCTTTGGATGGGAAGATAGCTTTGTTTATTGTCTATGTTGATGATATCGTAATTACGGGAGATGATGATACACAAGTCAACCAGTTAAAGAAAATTCTAGCAAAAGAATTTGAAGTCAAAGACTTGGGACAACTCAAGTATTTTTTAGGGATGGAAATTGCACGAACAAAGAATGGTATTTCAGTTTCTCAAAGGAAGTACACTTTGGATTTACTTCAAGAAACAGGTATGCTTGGATGCAAAGCTGCCAATACTCCCATAGAACAAGTAAAAAGGAGTGAAGACGAGGATGTACCAGCTAATAAAGATAGATATCAAAGTCTAGTAGGAAAACTAATCTATCTAACACACACCAGACCAGACATTGGTTTTGCTGTAAGCATGGCTAGTCGTTATATGTCAAATCCAACTGAAAATGACATGAGAAATGTGAACAGAATTCTCCAATACCTAAAAGGTACGCCGGGCCGAGGACTTTATTTTCAAAAGAACTCAAACAGAGGTATTGAAGTCTACACCGATTCTGATTGGGCGGGATGTTTATCTGACAGGAAATCGACTACAGGCTACTGCACATTTGTATGGGGTAATATGGTAACTTGGAGAAGCAAGAAACAATCTGTTGTGGCCAGGAGTAGTGCAGAAGCTGAATTCAGAGCTATGTCACAAGGTATTTGTGAAGGAATTTGGCTTAAGCGAATGCTAGATGAGATCAAAATTCCTACCAATCACCCCATGAAGATATTATGTGATAACAAGGCTGCTATTAGCATTGCTAAGAACCCGGTACAGCATGATAGAACAAAGCACGTGGAGATAGACCGACACTTCATCAAGGAGAAAATTGATCATGAAGTTATAAGTGTTAACTATATTCCATCATGCCAGCAAACTGCAGACATTCTAACAAAAGCCCTTCCAAGGAACATATACGAGAATATCAGATCCAATCTGGGTATGATAGACATCTACCACCCAGATTGAGGGGGAGTGTGGAATAGTTAATACAGAATCAAATGATTCTGTTTGTACAGCTCATTAAGGATTAGGATTAATGTAATTAATTAGTTATTATTTCCTGTTCTTTTCTGTAATTAGAATCAGCATTCATGGGAAATTAATTCCCTTGATTCTTAGGTCAGATTTCTCTTTCAAATTCTGCCTTATGCAGTCTATAAATACAGCATATGTAATTCTCATCAAATAGTAGAAAATATAAAATATATTTCTATAGAAAGCATTCTTCACATCAAATTGTTGTAAATTCCAACCATAATTGGCAGCAAGTGACAAAATTACTCTCACTGTATTCATCTTTGCAACCGGTGCAAATGTCTCTGAGTAGTCAATTCCATAGGTTTGTGTAAACCCTTTGGCAACCAACCTGGCTTTATATCTTTCGATTGATCCATCAGCCTTATATTTTACCGTGTACACCCATTTGCATCCAACTGGCCTCTTTCCTTCTGGTAAAGTCACTATCTCCCACGTTCCATTCTTCTTCAGTGCGTCCATCTCAATATTCATGGCTTGCTTCCATTTTTCATCAGACAATGCCTCAGAAACATTAGTAGGTATGGAAGTAGCGTTAAGGTTTGTAAGGAAGGCTCTATGGGTAGGTGAGAATTTTTTAAAAGAAAGATAGTTTGAAAGGGGATATAAAGGTTGTTTGGTGCATTTTCTGGTACCTTTCCTAATAGCAATTGGAAGGTCTAGGTCATCATCTGTTGTTTGGGTCATAATTTTATCCTGCAATTCAGAAGAATTAATTACCTCATTTGAAGGAGTCGAGTCAGACTCTTGAACTTGTGTCGATTCAGGAACGGTCTTTGACTTTCTCATGTAAACCAGATTCTTTCCATATCTCACATCCACATCAGGTTCACATTCAACTACTGGTATATTTGATTGATTTGACTCAACTCCCAGTTCTTCAGGCTCAGATGGGTTTGGTACAAGTGTGTTTAACTCAAGACCAGAAAGATCGGGTCTATTTGACTCGAAACTGGAAGAATTAGGTGGATTTGACTCGAGACCAGGGAGATTGAGTGTATTTGAGTCATGACCAGATGTATTTGACTTAATACTAGACAAATTGAGTGTATTTGACTCGAGACCAGAAAGATCAAGACTTTCAAGCTTATCTTCCTTAAAACTCTCCCCCTGAAGATAAGGTTGAGTGAAGTACGGTTCCTCTTCATGGAAGGTTACATCCCGCGACACAAAGAATCTTTTAGATGGAGGATGAAAACACTTATATCCCTTTTGAGTAGAGGAATAACCGACAAAAACACATCTTAGGGCTCTAGGATCGAGTTTTTTCCTGTCTTGACTATGCACATGGACAAATGAGACACACCCAAAGATTCGAGGTTTGAGATTACTACTTGTTGACAAATTTGGATAGAAGGAAGAAAGAACATCCATAGGACTCTTGAACCCTAATACTCTAGAGGGTAATCGATTAATAAGATATGTGCTAGTGAGAACGGCCTCCCCCCATAAATATTTGGGAACATTTTTATGAAACAATAGTGCTCGGGTTTGGTCTAATAGATGCCCATTTTTTCTTTCTGCGATTCCATTTTGTTGTGGTGTGTTAACACAAGAAGACTCATGGACAACTCCCTCTTTTTGACAGAAAGAAGTAAGAACATGATTGAAGTACTCTTTTCCATTATCAGACCTAAGTCTTTTAATGTTTACTCCAAATTGATTTTTAATCATGTAGAAAAACTTTGGAAAAACAGTACTGACGTCAGACTTGTTTTGGAGTAAAAATACCCAAGTAACCCGGGTACAATCATCTATAAAAGTCACAAACCACCTAGCACCTGTTACATTTGGATTAGAAGAGGGACCCCAAACATCTGAATGAACAAGATAGAAAGGGGAAAGACTTCTTTTGTTGTTTAATGGAAATGGTAGACGCTTATGTTTAGCAAACTCGCACACATCACAATGAAGACTTTCAATATCTACCTTATTGAATAAAGACGGAAACAAAACTTTAATGACTCCAAAAGAAGGATGACCTAATCGACAATGAAAAAGAAAGATTTTTTCCTTTTTGGAGAGTATTGACTCTGACATAAATGAGTGAGACAAGTGGACAGAGTTGTACCAACGGTGTAAACAGCGGCTGAAAAATGTGCAGAGTTGTACCAACGGCTGCAGAAAACTGTATGAAACACTACGGACGGCTGCCGGAAAAGTATAGATAGCGTTTAATTGAAAAAACTTGACAGCACGTGTTGCCCAGTCAAGATTTAAGGGTTCTGACAGCATAAAAATGCCCGGTCAGATTTCTAAATACTGATATTAGCGGAAGTAGAGTCCCCTAGATTAGGAGCTCAGATACCATGTGAAAAATAGAAATCAGAGTGTTCTGGATGTGCTTGAGTGAGTAAAGCACTCAGCATCCATAATATTTATACACTATATAATTAATTACATATTATGTTTACAAGGAGAAATAAATAATAGTCCAACTTCCTAAATGCATGAATCTAAATATACATGAACCTAAAACTTAAATGCTCTTTTTAATGGAAAACATACTATGTATTTTTTCTATTTCCAACAAGGCCCATTGATATGACCCACAGTAAGAGTTTGTCTATATATTGAGATCAGTGCTTGTACTCTTAATACAATCGAATTAATATTCAGAATATTTTTCTACATGCATCAATAATCGAAATAGTTTACGGTTTAATGATGAAAAGAAAAAGGAAGGCCATTGTTGGTAGAAAACTCACAAGATTTGGATGAAGCATATCAATAAGGACTTATAGAATGAATATTGCGAGAGAAATGCTGTACGGTTGTATGAATACCGGCCATGGACCAAAATCAATCTCTTTAGGAATCTAAACTCTGCAAATTAACAATAGAATCATAATATCATTTACTGAAATCTGGTAGTTGTGCAGATAAAACAAGAAAGAGAAGCCGCCAATTTGCCTCATACTTCCAACAAGAGAAAAATACAAGCTTTCAAAAGAGTGTTGGATCAAATTATTGTAGCTAGTAAGAATAACATGGAAAAGTTATTTGTGATACAGAACAGTAACATAAACTGAACCATATACAAAGGCTTACTTCCAATGCTGTAATCAGCTGCTCTTGCTGCCTGCAATCCTTCTCTGCCACTTATGCCCACACCAATATCTGCTTGTTGTATCATCCTTACATCATTTCCTCCGTCGCCAATTGCCAATGTTCTATAATCACATGATTTTAATATCTGTACAAGCTGCATCAAATAGTGGTATACAAGTCACACCAGTGCCTAAATTTTTTGATAAATTAACAGAAAGAATATAGACAGCAGTATTATGATCCCCACCAAGAGGAAAACAAAAAATATTTTGTCCTGTCCTTCATCTTCTAATAAGTTAATTAAATAAAACCAAGATAGGACAAACCTAGAATATAACAGAGAATAGAAACTTAGAAAAAATGAATATAAAATATAGCTTCTTAAAATAAGACCAAGCAACATAATTTTATACACCAGTACTGTTGAAAAAAAAAACACCTGTGCTTTTTGCGACGGTGTCACACGACAGCATATAGCAGTCCTTGACAATACTGCCAGCTCCGTGAAAGCTTTGCGGTAGTGTTTAAGTGCTATCTCAAGAGCCCATCCATCAACAACAAAAGCCACATCCTGATTGACCGAGCAGAACAGTGAAAAGATTAACTTCAAAACTTTTAAACTATACTTGTTTACTAAAAAGAATGTTCTATTCTGAACTATACTTGTTTACTAAAAAGAATGTTCTAACTTCTATTCTGAAAAATACTTGTTTACTAAAAAGAATGTTCTATTCTGAACACCGCAATGAATGCATACAATAAAAGAAGCATTTCACAAGATTTTATTATTACTTAAGATTGGAAAATAAATTTAGTAAATACAAGAAAGACAGAGTACCACGAGCAAATAATAAAATATCCTCCAAGGTCCACAAGAAACCACAAAACTCAAAAACCAGAAATGAACAAGAAAAAGAACATCAAGTAAGCAAAGCTTCTCAATCACTGGATTCAAAATTGATACAAAGTAAGCGTACCTTGGGCTCTGAGGTAGTTATCCGCATTGTACGAAGCACTCTTTCTAAACTTCTGCAAACTTCGTCTTCTGTTTTTCCATCAATTAGTAGAAGCTGTCCCTTCGGTTCTATGAATTTAAAGGGGAGGAAATTGAAAAAGGCTCAGGAGTGTGGCAACCATAAATAAAATAAAATAAAATAAAAAATTCCTAAGAAAAATGCATGACATTGATTGAACAATAGTAAAATTTAAAATTTAAAGCCACATAAATACTTAATATATATATATATATATGTCACATGTCAGAGATGTGTTATTTACACACAACTTTAGTGAGAGAAAAATTGGTGAGAAAAATGGAGAGGATCGTGTATCATAAAGGGGTAGGGTAAATAAAGAAATGATGTGAAAATATTTAATGGGTAGTAAGTTTTTGTAATCATGCAAAGGAACTATGTCAAGTACCATATCAGTCAGGGAGAGGCCAGGTGTTCTTTGAGGAGGCATGTATATCACCCCAAAAGTTTAAAATTTCTTCATTTTATATATAATTTGATTTTGAAAACAGTTTATTTTTAAATTAATCACTTCATATATGCTATTCATTCTCTTTGGCTACCCCAGTTAAAAAATCTACTCCCACCCTGCCACGGTTAAGGAATTAGACAGGTTTACCACTTATAAGCTTCTCCTCAAATAAATGAGACAAAAGGAGATTTGTCACGTAAACACATATATAAGTCCATTTGTTTCTACATATAATAAGAGAATGGTAGGGCAACCATAGATCATATTGAGACTCTTATGTAGCTTGATTCTTTGAACAGACACAATAAGATTACTATTTACATGACACATAGAATAAAACTACAATGTTTGCATGATCACTAATGTGCACTACCTGGGGAAATGAAATTACATGACAGTGCAATTTGTATTGCAGTATTCTGTTTGTCTCCTGTTAGCATCCAAAAATTTATTCCAGCTTTCCTTAGTGTTTCTATTGTTTCAGGAACTCCATCCTGAAAGATATCAAATAAAAAAGAAATGATGGTCATCACATAAACACAAGGGAAAGTCCTGCTTTAATTTTTTTCCCTTTATCCCTTTAACTATCTAAAATAGATAGAAGTTCGGTAAAACTATAGAATTTTATAATTATGATCTTAAATCAGATAACAAAAACAGAGGTAAGGACTATCTTAAAATAGACTGTTATCAACAAATACAGCATATTCACCTGTAAGCGGTCTTCTATCGCCGTAACACCAAGAATTTCCAAGTCATGTTCTACTCTTTGGCAGACCTCAGCTATTCTCCACTGTAAATCATATTAGACTAAGAAGACATGTTCTTTTACATTATATAAAATCAGTAAAAAGTGTCTCCTTTACCTCTCTATCAACCAAAGCGCTACTGGCTTCTTTAAACATCAAAGACCAATCTTGATATTCATCTTTCTTTAACTCACGCCAAGCCAAACATAGTGTACGTAATCCCAAGTGAGCATATTGTTCCACAGCATCAATGAAGTGACGGGTTTGCTGCCCTGCAATAAGTAATAATGTCAGTAGTAAAACTAAATAATGGCTCAACAAATGTAGGTATCACAGTAATGACATTCTAGGTAGTCCATTAGGTGTTTCAGTTCAGTTTTGAAACATTTATCAGTAAAATTGACCTGATAATTTTGGACAAAATTTCAACATATCAAAGCAAAGTTTTATGAAGAATGTCAAAAAACCCATTATAATGATTTGACCTTAACTGGTTTGCTCTAAATTTGATTTTTGCAACTTTTGGCAGAACTGTTTGCATTGCATTATGTAAAATATAACTAAAAATATAAGCATAGATACAGAGTATGTTAGTCATAGTTATAGCAAATGATGTGTGTGTGTATGTGCGCGCGTGTACACGTGATATAGAATAGATAGATACACAAACATGGGAATATTCATTGGTAAGTTAAGCAGTGATTAGAAGTCCAAATCAAATATTTAATTTTGGGTTTCATTTAACTGTTATCAGTTATGTCAGTTTTAAAGCTATCCGATTAATCTACCTTATATGATAAAGTTTGATTGGACTTGGATTAGATTGGCTTTGTTTGTCCCAATCCATGTAAACAAGGTCACAGAGAAGGAACAGGAACCAAAATAAAAAGGGATAGTTAAAATACATCACCATACATAGCATAAAAACTGTCCATGTAATATAAGTCAGATTAAAAAGAAAAAAAAGGAAAAGATTAAAATAACTGAGAAACATTTAGCATCTGTATTTGGTAAGGAAATAACAAAAGGTGGTTCCAAGTTCTAACAATAAGGCATGAGAGACAAATCTTGATAGCTTACTTCCTACTCGACTGAAACCACTTTAACTGGATCTAAGCCAGCATGGCGCCGATTCATATGAGTAGAAGAAAATTATAATGAAGTTGGAGGAGAAGGTACTATCAAACAGTCGTGATATAAATTGAAAGAAACACCATATGTAAATAACATTTGATTCTCTTAAAATTTAAATAAGCAAATACGAAAACAAATAAAATAAAATAAAACAAACCAGCACGAGCATATGGAAGAATAGCCTCATCTGCTCCTTTTGACAGGAGAAGGATCTTTTCATTTTGGCAATCTTTCAACACTACTGACATTCTTTTCCTATCAGAAGTGAACTCTAAGATCTCCAGGACTTCATACTGAAGTATAGAAGTGTTGAACTTGACTTCTGAAATATTAAAGAACGTGATTATATGAGCCCAAGTAGCCAACTAATTAGCTGTGCTTCCAAGAGAAATAGCAAGTAAAATGTACCAAGAATGTTTCCACTTTTATTGAAGAAAATCATATGCAGCTGAGCAGCAGCTTGAACAAGAGCATCTTCATCCTGAGACTGTGCCTTATACAAGATATCTCCAGTTTTGCTATATGCAACAGTACCAGAAACAAGTATGAAATTTAAAACGATTATCCTCAGGTTTAATAAAATTGTCTTGACTAAGAAATATGCCAGTTTTGACAGTTTTTATATCTGTGGCCTAGCAAGGATGAAGGCAGAATCACCTTCGTGTAGGTATGACAGTATTACATATTGCCATAATTGTAAGAAATAGTACAGCATCAGAAGAACCACTGGAAATAGCATTAAGAAGCTCTACATCTGCATATCATATCGCAGGATGTCATTAATCATGCAGGTAAACTTGCATTCCAAAACATATAGCATATCATAGGGTCATTATTCAAGCAGGAAACTTGGAAACTTGCATTCCAAAACAAATATCTTGACATAGCATTCAGGGATCAAAGAAAAATGTCAATGAGTGCAAGCATAAATATCTATAATTTATACAATCTTTCCTGTGCTACATTCACTCCTGAATGCCTTAAGTTCCTCATTATGTTATAACTTATATACCATAACCAAACAAATGATCAAATGCATTGTAGTAGCAGCTTAATCATGTAAGCTTAATATTTCTTTTCAATTTCTTTCCAGTAATGAAAAAGCATTCTAATACAGTTACCATGTAACAACGATATACAAGTAAAGAGTTTCCTAAACCACACCTTTCAATGCATCTCCACTCTCATTTCCATAGAAAATGCCACTAATACAACATCTTCTAAATATCATCTTATTTTCAGTCAGGGTGCCTGTTTTGTCTGTCAAAATGTACTCTACTTGTCCAAGGTCCTCGCTTATCGCTGTACTGTCACATATGACAAACATAACTCATAAAAAATGTGTTAAAGATTCCAATTCATCAAAGTATTTAGAAACAGGATCCTTCAGCCACTCACTTTGTTGCATGAGATGGAATGCTAGTCTCTAGGTCAATCATTTGATGGTCCCAGTCAATAAACTTTGCATACAAGCTCTTCATTAAATCCAGAGATACCTGTCAGAGATGGAACAGTTGAATGTATCAACCTTAGATATGGTCACACTTAAAATAATCCAAAATTAAATAATGACTGGTATTAGCATTATTTCAAATACTAACTTCTAAAAGAACATAAGTTTTTATGACATCCTTTTATTTAGTTAATAAGGTCATCAATGTTCTTCCTGCAAAAAACTACCACTCAATTTCTTTTGCTACGGTTGTTTTTAAAATGTGAATATAAATGAAAAGCATGTTGAACTATATAATGGAATGCAATGTCAAAACCAATATCCAGTGGCTCACCTTAATTGAAATGGGTATCATGATAGAACAAAGAAGCTCGAACCGCAAAGGGATTACCAATAACTCATACCAAGGGCCTTCGTGAGGGTAAAGAACATACCATTGCTTGAAAAAGAAAAGGGAAAAAAACATGAGGGTCTATCTACATGACTCAAAATCATAACATTTCAAAACATGGGAACTTCAAGAGAATAATAACAAGCAGGTAGTGAAACATGGCATAAGTAAACATACGTAAAATAAGGGAAAATATTTGAAAGATACAAAATTAAAATGAGGCAAAGGAGTATGATAATTAAATCCAAAATTTTAAAAAAAATCATGAAGGATGCATATTGGTACCCTTACAATTGAGTATATATTTCACGTGGAACAGAAATGAAGCAACAAGCAAGCCAACTTAGTCTTACACTCTTACTAGAAACAAAAATAAAAATAAAAATTGCAAAAGATGCAAGCTCCCTCCATGGAAGCACAACTAGATGAAAGGATAAAATAGCAAGCACTACAAAGATTCCAAAAATGACTTAACAAATCCTAACAAGGATAGGATTTGACACAATTGGATAAGAGATTAAGTTCTAAATTGTGACATACTTTTCTTGCTTCTGTGTCCTTCCAAACATTACCCGCTATGCCAAGAACCAATACAACAACAATTTGGAATATAAATATAGCACCAGTCAACTTGTCGATCATGGCATCCATAGCAGTGAGCTTTGGTTCTGGGATACCCCTACTCATGCCCAATTTGGTTTCGTTTCCTGAAGAAAAAAACATACCAGATACAAATTTAAACTTGCTGAAAAAGTATATGGTTTTAAGAGTTTAATATGTAATACATGGACTTGCCTGTATAGATAGCAACTCCACATGCCCACTCAGTATTTCTCAAGTAACATGACTGAAGAATTGTGTTTTTAATGGTTAAAGGGCATACATCATTATCAATAAAAGGGGGGTACAAACGCACGTTTGCATCAAATCTCATGACGTCTTTATCTGGACTGGGACACTCAATTACACCCTAGACACATGCACACACATACAAAGAACAAGAGTAAGTAATAAATGGTCATACATAATTACTATTGACAGTCAACTTCAAACAGTTCTACAAAATATAGTTCCTACGATAAATAAATCTTGCCTTAATTTTGTGTAATAGTTCAACATCAATTCCCATGCAAGCAGAAGGTATGACCCGCGTCTTCAAATCAGTTTCACCATCCAGTGCAGAAGTCTGGACATAATGCCATATCATAAAGTCGTTGAAATGTACACAATGAATTGTGTTGTTCTTTTCCAAAAAATAGGAAATATAAAAGAAGAGTGCTGGAGGAATCTTTATTGCAATGCCACACACAAGTAGAAGACCAGTTTTTAGCATGAATCATGACGTAATTACCTCTATATAGCAAACTCCTTGGGGATCAGACGTGCCAATCAAAACAAGGTCACAAGGCACTTCATCATTTTCACGTAGCCATATTATATTACCTACATGAATATCCTGGGCTTGAATCTGCAGCACCGTCAATGAAACCCCCACCAAAAACTAGTTAAATTTACTGATTAAAAGGAACACGGTAATCATTTAAAATGAGAAAGAACACATCAGTCTTACTACCTCCAACATTGATACAGGGAAACACCTATACATAATTCCTGATATTTCAAAAACCCTAACATCTAGCTTATGCAAAGAATTTGGATTAAACTCAGTAAATAATACCGAAATGAAAGAGTATCAATATCTTCAAAACAAATCAACAGATTATCCCTTTATAAACTAAAAGACAAAATGAAGGATAGTTATTGAAGACCAACTACAGGAAACTTAAGCTAAGTTCTTTTTAACTTGTTTTACTTCTGGGCTGCTTTGTTTTTAGCTAAATTATATTTACTTGAGTAAGCTAAAAAACAAAACAAAACAAAAATATATTTAAGAAATAAAGTATGGTTCTCTTACAAGTTTCTTGACACCTTTCCTAACAACCCATACTTCCTTCTGATTTGCCTTTTTGTCTGAAAGATATCTATTGTAATCATCCCATGCCTCTTTTGATGCAGAGACTGCAAAAATAAAGATAAGTGGACCCCATGTACTGGCAGGATTTACTGGAGTAATGAGAGGCCATAACTGCAAGCAAGCTATCAGCAAAAAGTACTGATTCATGAACCGGCTGAAAAAAGGAGGAAAATCAGCTGGGTTAAAGAATATTTATATTCATTAGAAATTTGACACACAAATTTCCCACCAAAGCAAAACTAGTTTTTTCTTAAGGAAAATATATGTTGTAATCATTAAAACACTCGAAGATTGGTCAATATAAGAAATTAAAATAAGGCTGGATCCCTGGAATCTGAAATGGGTTCCATTAATGTGAAATTAAAACTGTTCTAATCCTCTACATTTATAAACACAGCTAATGTTCTATTTTTTACTTACATCTTCACTCTTTTAAATCATGTTTCCCTAGTGCAAACTATATGGTGCATGTCCAAACTGAGGATTTAATCAAATGAATTTTCCCTTGCGATCAAAAACCTTTGTTGATTAGTAACAGTAAACCGGTATACCAGGAAATGATATCACACTAAAAACACTTTAAGGTGTGCAAAAATGCCTATGTGGGTGCATCAATGTTGTCGTACTTGCAATGTAATGACAATGAGTAATAAGCAGCATCAGAAGAAAATTTACCTGAATTGTTCCCATAAATTTTTTGGAAGAAAGTTCAATAAAGTATATTTTCTATTTGATATTCGATTATCACAGTAAAGATCATGAGATGACTCATCATCATCGATGTAAACATAACGCTTCATTGTCGAATTCTGAGCATCTAATTGTGGATAGATAGATATCCTCTACACCTCCATTGCAATGCTCAAATAGAACAATTTTTAAAAAATCTCAAACAGGCATATCCTGCAACCAACAAGGAGATAAAAATCAGTTTCGAATATATATCACGATCTCATGAAAAATAGATGCAGGGGAAGAATATCATCAAAGATGATTAAAATAAATTGGGCATCTCAATAAGTAGCATACATGATCATATTAAACTTTGTTTGGATTGACTAATGAACACCTCATTTGAGCTTATATGACATAAGCACGAGTCAGAGTGTTTGGGAGAACTTATAACAATAGTCTATGGCATATACACAAGTTATTTCCAACTTATTTTAATAAGTTCTCTCGGATAACTTGTACCAAAAAGAAAACAAAAAATTACCATATTTTCTCTTTTGTTATTCTTGAATTATCTTACTGCAAAATGCTCTAAAGAATTCCGCGCACAACTTAGGATAATTGAATTTCCTCCCTCTTATTATCAAGGGCCAACAATCTCTCTTTGACCACTTTTAGTCTCCTATAATATTCCTCTCATGATTTAAATGTCATTCCTTAAGACTTCTTTGATTAATTTAAATTTCTGCTTCAAAACGAACCCATCTCATTCTCATCCAAATAAATTGAACAATCGTCATTTCTTAATGACAAACTCTTTATAACCCATACAAACAATCCAACACACGTAAAGGTGTATGATACCAATTCAACTCATCCACAAATAGATAAATAGGACAGTGATCTGACAAACTTGAATCAATTTTAACATAACATTATATTCCACTTTATATTTACAATAATGATTAATGCATTAAAACTTCCAAATAATTAAGGACAATTTAATAAAATACTATTAACTTTCTTTAAGTTATTATATATTTTCAATATAAAATTATTAAATAATATGTATAAAAAACTTTAAGGATGAAATAGCATTAAAAATATTCCAAAATTATAATAACACTATGTCAAAAAAAAAATTGAAATGAAAGTCTAACATCTTGTTTTGTCAACAAAAAACATTACTATAATAATTTATCCTGGATGGGTCCAGCCGCTCCAAAAACCCATAGCCCAACGAAAAGCAGACATAGACGAAGAAATATTTAAATCTGAGAAGCTCGTAATTCGTATGATTGAATCGGAGCGAAAGGAAGAAACAAGAATCATTTTCACATGGGTATACTCTCTCAGCATCCAAACCAAACACATAATATTTTAGATGTTTTGTTTACAGAATCCAACTTCAATTGCACTTAATTTTATGTATTTCTTTTAATTTTAGCAAATTCGTATACATTCTTCCAATTTCGTCGATATATCTTTACCTATGCAAGAGGACTTCACTCTTAATTTCATTTCCTCTCTTACTAGAATGTTTTAGTATTACAATTAGTAATTAGTTGATATGAATGCTAAAATAGTTCACAAGTGTAACAAAACAAAACAAACAACTGCAACACGGAAATTCTACAGATTATATATCAAATTGGATCGCAGCAAAATAGTTCATCCTCAGTTCCTCTAGTAAGATTTCAGATACAAACGAAGTTTAAAATAACATCATAGATCCATTAATCGAACAAAAAATAACAAAATAAACAAGTTTAGAATAAATTATTAAGAGAAATATGTAATAAATGCATCTCAGAGTAATAATTCCCCATAAGTTTCTTCACCAACAATCAAAGTGCAAGGATAACGAATTGAAATTGTTCGTCACTGATGCTCGGAAGAGTGGATACGAAGCTTCGTGAGTTGATTGTGAAAATCGAAAAAATGGATAATATGATCATACCTTGGATCTGGTTCTTCGAATTATGAATGGATCGTTATCAGTTGCGTGTGGAATGATGGTGAATTTTCAGTATTTTTAGAACCGTGTAAAACCCTCGGTGCTATTCGGACCCTCTTATTTGTATTCGGTCTTCGCCGATTAGTCCAACTTTTTTATTTTATAAGATGAGCGTAACTCTCTACTGAATTTCCTTTTGTTTGGAATCATGGAATTGAATGAAATAAATTTATATTTTATTGTTTGTACTAATTAAAAATGAATGGAATTGAGGGATGAAATGTATTTCATTATATTTTTTATTTTTTTATTCTTTAATTTGGGTGGAATGAGAAAATTGTTTTATTCCGTCGTGAAATACCTAAATAATTGAATAACATCTTTATTTCATTTCGTTACAGTGGTTTCATTCCACTTTGTTTCGCTCCGTCCATTTTAATGTATCCAAACATAAGGATTACTTGTAAAAAAACATAGGGATTACTACTTCTTAAAGATTTCTTTCACATCTTAGTAAAAAAATAAAATTATTCTTATAATACGGAAATATACGACAGAACACAATTCATCCATATATTCTAGTTATTACTGAATTAGACGCCAATTTTATATTAAAAATTAATACAAAAATGTATCTTTATATAATTTACGAAAATGCACCTTCGAGCACGTTTTTGATCAAAAATTTGTCAGACTCTTCTCCTTTCTCATTTTTATTTTATTCTCTCAAACTCTCTCAGCTCACTTTCAAGTTTTTATCATCAACAAATCAATCGATCAAAGAGTTCACCATCAAATTCGCATTTAGTAACTTTTTATTTCTCTATACACTTTTTATTTCTTTATACATTTGTAAAAATTGAGCAATGTGTTTGATAGGTTGTGTAATATGTAGTTTATATAGGTTATTTAATTTAGCAACGTGGTGTTGAATAGATAGTTTAGAGGGTTAATACCACTTTACCCACTAGCTCTTGCAATATAGGTGAGATTCGGTTTAATCCCTATAAAAAAAATTGTATCCCCCTTGAAATGTAAAAAATCAATGTCTTTTGCCCCCTAAGGACACTAGTTACCCTCTGTAAAAAAAGTTTTTTATTTATCTCCCAAATTCAGTGTTAAAATTGTACGCTTAGGGGGAAAATTCAAAAAAAAATATTATTACTGGGGAAAATAAAAAAAAATTGGGAAAAATCAAAACTCGCTACAATGACAAGGGTGATCGTATATTTAATCCTAACTTAGATGAGCAATGTGTTTTGAGAAAGTTAGTTTTCTATGCATTTCTGCCATTTTTTATTTTTCCTGGGTTGCAGATTAATGCGATAATGCATTTTCATACTTGTGCATTTACCCCGCTCTTTTTACTGGTATTTTTAATAAATTAAATCACAGGTTTTAGTTCACTTAATGGACTAAACTCGAAAAAATCCTAAGACAATTTTTGCAGAAAAATACAACAAAAAAGTATTTGTAATAGGAACTTAGATATTTGAATATTGACAAACTGGACATAAACTCTAATTGAAACTATGTATAATTGCTTTGGAAGAAGAAAATAGACAAAAGAAAAAAAGAAATGAGGAATTGGCGTATATATAGCCACAAGGAGAAAACTTTTCAATTTCCCTCTAAAAATTTGGATAAGTGGCATCTCGAAATAGGCAGTTGGCATTTAATTTTTTGAGAAAAAATTAAATTAAATCATTTCTTTTAATATGATTTAAATTTATGGCTCATGATTGTCCTAGGAAATCGGAGTGATGATGACAATCTGCACGCACGTTCTTGACATGATGGTTTGGAGAAAGGTGGTCATGATGACTATGATGTGTGCAGACTATCTTGAACAGTGTCGAGCAGTTACTAAAAATGCCACCTTTCTTCCCTCTCATGCATATGATCGAAAGTGGCATTTTTTAGGGCATATGTTAGCTTGAAATTTTAGCTGAAGGATTCGACAGAGAATGATAATAACCAGGTTTAAAAATAACTAAGTATGAAGAGACCCAGTCTTCGAAACACTAGTCACATTGATCAAGATGGTTTGACTAACTTAATAGGTTTGGTTTGAAAGAGTCTCAGGAACATATCCACAATATTATGATCACTATCTCTTCAAAACATGTCTAGAGTCTCAGGAACATATTTTATTTTTTTTAACTTTTCTTGAATGCTCTTTGATTTGATTTGAAGATATATGATAGTCAATTTAAAAATCATAAAATAAATGTAAATACATTAATGCTTGCTTAAAGTAGTTCAATGGCATAAATATAAATCTCAATATAAAATTCATAACCAAAAAGTTAAAGACAAATAACAAATTAAATAAAGAACTATAAAATATATCATAAAACCAAATCTCAACTAAAAGAGTAAAAGTAATTAAAAATACAAAATAAAAATTTAAATCTTAAACGAATATTATATAATTTTTTGTCACTCATACTTCTCTTACTCATACTTATATAGAATCCACTCTACCAAAGCATTTGTAGAAACTTTTAAAGACATCAAAAGGATTTTGTTATTTTCATCTTTAAGCATCTCTAAAGCATAACATAATCAACTTTAACACAATCTGGAGGAAGATGATGAGGTTTTTGAAAGCATTGTTAGCGACATTGAACCTAGATATCGTAGCTGCTTAGAAGCTGAGAAGGAGAAAATAATCAGGATCCCATGAATATTGGAACATTAAATATTCGGGGGGCGAAAATTCGTCTGAGAGAAGACGAATTAGTCAAATAATGGTGAAGGCAAAGGCGGATTTATGTTTCTTTTAGGAAAACTAAAGTGAAAAAGATAGAGGAGTTCGTTGTTTATAATCTGTGGGGGTCTTCGGATTGCAACTGGTCTGAATTAAGAGCTGAAGGGCTATTAGGGGGCTTGTTAACGGTATGGAGGGAATGAGTGATTGTTCCAATTTCTAGTTTTAAAGGCCATGGAATTTTGGGTATCAATGCTTTGTGGAAAGGTATCAATTGTTACTTTATTAATATTTACTTTCCTCGTCTCATTCGGGATAAGATAATCTTGTGGTTGAAGTTGTTGGGTTGGAAGCAAAAATTACCATTAGAGGGTGGATTGTGGATGGTGATTTCAACGCGGTTAAATCGAAGGAGGAAAGAAGAGGAATGTTGTTGGATTGTAGGAATGATACGAAGGAATTGTCTAATTTCTTGAGCTTGCTGGAACTTACGAATCTTCCATTGGTTGGAAACAAATTTACTTGGATCAACTCAAATGGAAAAGTCAGAAGCAGAATTGACAAAATCTTATTATCTAAAGGAATTATTAATAGTTGGAAGGTGGTGACGCAGGTGTCGGGAAATAGGGATATATCGGATCGTAGACCAGTTTGGATAAAATCAAGCTCGTTATACTGGGGCCCGAAACCTTTTAAGGTGTTCAATTGTTGGTTCGAGCATGGGGATTTTCTTACATTTGTAAAGGAGGAGTGGTTCTCTCGTGTTGTATAAGGTAATACCGATTTTGTTCTAAGAGAAAATTTCAAATTTCTTCACGACATGCTCAGATGGTGGAACTTGAATTTCACTGGGAAGTTGGATTTGAAAATAGAAGATCAAGTGGAGGAATTAAATGTGTTAGAATCTAAGGCTATGAGTTGTAGCAGTCAAGTGATCGAGGAAGTGGCTGTGAGAAGAAATCATATTCAAACAGAATTATGGAGGAATCTAAATTTCAAAGAGAGTATGATAAAACAAAAGGCAAGATTGAGGTGGGTTAAAGAGGGGGATAGGAATTCCAAGTTCTTTCATATGTCTAAGATGTATAGGGTGAGAAAAAATGCAATTTTTCTCTACGGTCAGATTCAAGGATGTCGGAGCAGGTGGGGGAACTGAAATGTTTTGTTAACAATTTTTTCAAGAATAAATTTAAAGAGGTACAACATCCAAGACCTAGATTTGTAGGTGTTGAATTCAATAGACTCTCACATGTGGAGAGGGATGGTTTAGAGTTGGAGTTTTCAAGGGATGAAATTAAAGAGGTCGTAATCAGTTGCGGGGGGGGATAGGAGCCCAGGGCCTGATGATTTGAATTTGGCTTTTGTGAAGCGTTGTTGGGAGTTTCTTGGCGAGGAGATTGTGTCTTGCGTGCAGGAATTTTACTTTAAGGAAAAAGCTTCCTCGGGTTATGACTGCATCCTTTCTTGCCCTTATTCCTAAGGTGGATAGCCCACAAAATTTGGAGGAGTTTAGGCCTACTAGTCTAATTTTGTGTGTTTCTAAAATCATATCAAAGCTTCTAGCGACTGGATTGAGTAAGGTTATTGGGAAACTGATATTTAAGACCCAAACAACCTTCATTCCTGGAAGACAAATTTTAGATGGGGTGGTTGGTGCTAATGAGATTGTGGATTATGCACAAAGGTGTATTCTTTCGAAGGTGGAATTTATCCAAGAATACGATTGTGGAGATTGGAATTTCTAAAAAGAAGGGATGATAAGTATGGGGTATAAAGGGAGATGGTTGAGATGGATGGAGGGTGGAGTGTTTAGGAGTAATATGTCTGTTTTAGTGAATGGAAGCCCAACTGAAGAGTTTATCATCCTCAAAGGTTTGAGGCAGGGAGACCCATTGTCTCTTTATCTTTTTACTATAGTTATGGAAGGGTTGGTAGGAATGTTTCTTATGGCTGCTCTAAGAGGATAATTCTCTAGTTTTGCATGTAATGGTCATCAACCTTATGATTTTCTCCAATTTGCCGACGATACCATTATTGTGGGTGAAGTGTCATGGTTGATCTTGTGGGCTATCAAGGTGATTTTGAGAGGATTCGAGATGGTGTTTGGATTAAGGATAAATATGTGGAAAAGCAAGTTATTTGGTATTAGAGTGGAAGATTCATTCCTGCATGTTGCTGGAGATTTTCTGTGTTGCAAATGGGGCAGATTGCCATTCAAATTTTTAGGTCTCATTGTGGGGGGAAATCATAGAAAATTTAGCTTTTGGAATTCGATTTTTGTAGGTATGAAGACTAAGTTTTCACCATGGTTGGGGAGGTTATTATCGATTGGGGGAAGTGTGGATTTGTTGAATTATGTTATTATTAATTTGCCGTTGTATCAAATGTTATTTTTCAAAATTCTGACCAAAGTGGAGTGTCACATTATCAAAATTCATAGGTGTTTTTTATGGCACAATTTGGAATAAAATGCCTTGAGTCTCAATGGTGGATAGATTTGATGGCGTTAGGGGATTTGATCGAAAACACTAGTTTTACTCGGGTTACATTGAGCAGGATTGGTAATGGTGATTCAACTTCATTTTGGAATATTCAATGGCTGGGACATTGTTGAAGCGGTAAAGCGATAAGCAATAAAAGATTTGGAAGTATTTATCCAGGAAATTATCGTCTCCATAGGGACTAGTGCATTGAACTGTCGTTCAACAGTTTCCAAAGTTATGAGTTTGGTTGAATTGTTTAAAGAATAAAAACAGAAAAGTAAATATGAACACAAAAAGAATTCAATCTTCAGAAAGAAAAGACTTATCAAGCCTGGTATATAATCTACTTCTCACAAACTTAAACTTATCGACTAGTTACACTCAACCTACAATACTCGTCAATATCATCCGGCGTCGCTCACACCCTAAGTCATTCTAACCCAAAGTAGAGAGAACTACTATATCATCTCGGCGACGATCTCTCAGCACACCTCAACAATACAGCAAACATCCATATCAATTGTATCGACGATCTCTCAACCGACACAACCAACACGAAAGCATTAAGCTTCGACACCCATAAAGATTGTTAGCTCTAAATGTATCTCTAAAATTCAGAAACTAACAGATAATCATCCTAGATAAGGATTCAAGAAGTCTATCTCTAAAACAACCCAATTCCCCAGCATAGAGCAAAAATCTAAGACAACAATCAACAAGGATTTGCTTTGCGAGACGACTCCTTATTCTTCCACCCGGCGACCAAGAAGCGGGCCAAGGCAGAAGTGAGACCACAAATTTTCCACGCTCGCCCGGCGAGCCAATTGCTCCGCCGGGCGACTCACACCAGAAGCAACTTCTTATTTTCTTCAATTGCTTCTTCTTTTATTGATCAAAAACTGCGTCCTTGAAGCTTTATTACTCAATGCTCCACACATGCTCAAATACCTACAAAATGAATGAAAAACTATTAGTCGACACATAAATGAATCAAAAACTCGATTAAACACAAAATCTACATATTTGTGTATTATACACTAAAACTCATCAAAATTGAGGAAAAAGAGAAGATAAGTGCCGCTAAACTATACACAAAAATAACTACAATTTGGCACTTATCAGACATAGAGCTTTTAGATACACATTTCCAAATTTATATCAGATTGTTAAGGAACCTAACAGTAATATTCATAATACGGGGTGTTAGGAAGGAAATGGTTGGGAATGGTAAGTGATAATTGCTTTTCGATTTTAAATCAATAGACCAATACTAAATTAACAGGCATGAAGGTAATGTTGGATCGAGTGGTTCCATCTGGTCAGAATAGGGATGTGTTGGTTTGGCCGTTACAAGATTCGCATTGTTATTCGGTCAGGTCTTATTATGCAAAACTCGTGCAAGACTCTATGGTTGTGGTGGGTGATAGTAGTGCGAGGGTTGCGTTGAATGTGATATGGAAAGTGAAGTTCCATCAAAGGTGCAAATATTTATATGGAGATTAATGCATGATAGGCTTCCTACGAAGTTCCAACTGAAAAAGGGGAATAGTTATGGAAAATTGAGATTCTGTATGTGTGTTTGTATGTGATTAGTTGGAGGAGGTTAACCACTTTTACATTTCCTGTTATTGTGCAAGGGTGGTTTGGAGGAAAATTTTCCTTTGGTTGGGTTTATATTATGTGGAAGAGCTTAATTGTTGTGATCATTTTATTCAAATGGTGAATGTGTTGAAACCGTTAGGTGCCAACAATTGATTCGGTGAAATCTGGTTGGCAGTACCCTGGTGCTTGTGGCGACATCGTAATGAAATCATTTTCAATAATGGGGTGGCTGATCCGAATAAGATTGTTCACAATGTAATGATGTATTCTTGGTGGTGGTTAGCGAGAAGGGATAGGAAGAAATTATTTTGTAATTTCTATTAATGGTCTAAGAATCCTCTAGTGTTTCTGTAGGTTAGTGTCGGGTTGGGTGGATTGTATATAACTATTTCTTGTATTTATGCTTAAAGTACCGCTTTGTACTTTTCTTGAATACAAAGTTGATTATCAAAATAAAAATAGATTTTTAATAATTAGAAAAATCAAATTATTCTTGAAAAACAACTGTAACGATCCAATGTTTTTTCGAATCGCATCCATCTTGTAAATCACAATTTCCTCTTTAGCCTATAAAATTTGATTCAATGCCACAAATTCTTTAAAACAATATTGATAAATTGATGCGAGTCTTTCACACAAATCTTGATGTTTGAAAAATAAATAGAAAAGAAGAAGAAATCAAATTTTGTGTGAAAGACTTAGAAGACATTCATTCATCAACATTACTTTGAAGAATTTGAGATTGAATCAAATTTTATTGGTTAATAAAGAAATCATGATTTATAATATGCATACAATTCGAAAAATATTGGATCGTTTAAGTTGTTTTTCAAGAATAATTTAAGAGTGAAGTCTCATCTCAGTCCCTCACAAAAACTGTAGAGGTCAGATTAGTCCCTGAGAAAAAAAATCCCTATTAAATCCCTTACAAAATTTAACCAAGTCATGTTAGTCCCTCTACTAATATTTTTTTCAAACCGATTATTTTTTTTACTTTTGAACCGTGACTGGACCATCAGTGAAGATCCATTTTAGTCTCTCGCAAAAAAGGGAGAGTCTAAATTAATCCCTGAGAAAAAAAGGTCTCTATTTAATCCCTTACAAAATTTAACAGAGCCATGTTAGTCCCTCTTTTAATATTTTTTTCAAACAATTTTTTTCATATTTTTAAACCATGACTGGACTTGACAAGATAGACTTGCTTTCAGAAATTGAGTACAGGTCAAAGGTTGAGTTCCTTTGCACATGGTCTTCATAGTCTAAGTTTCCACCAGAAGTTGGTTTCCCTAGATGTGAGACATTAAAATCTTATTATTCAAAATTTGAGTCATCATATTCTGATCTTTCATAATCTGAGTCTCAAGCTTATCTTCATATGTTCTTATCAGAGTCAGAGTCCGGTAAATTCTTTGACTAATGATCCTGCACACTTGAACATATGTTAGTATACCTAATTGTTCATTAAATACTTTGTTATCATCAAAACCTAAGTGATATGGTATAAACCAATTTTCTTCCAACATACCATGTGTATTATTTTTGCCACAAGTATTATTTACAAAAGCAAGAAATATCCTAAATCACCTTAGTAGCAAAACTAAACCTTCCTAAAAGATCATCAACAACTAAAACAATAACGACGCCTAATACACAAAAATACATAACGACAAAAACCATAGTCACCCACCCATAAGCCTGATAATAAACCAAACAAAGAAAAGAACGTTGTGGTATCACGATGATTTATCTACAATCCCTTCATAAATAATTTCAATTCAATAGTCGTAAAATAGGAGTCCAGTCATAATTTTTTTAAAAAAATCGATTTGAAAAAAATACTAAAAGAGGGACTAACATGGCTTGATTAAATTTTGTAAGGGATTAAATATAGACCTTTTTTTTTTCTTAGGGACTAATTTGGACTCTTCCTTTTTTGTGAGGGACTAAAATGAGTCTTTATTAGCAGTTCAGTCACGATTCAAAAGTAAAAAAAAATCGATTTTTAAAAAATGTTAGTTGAGGGACTAACATGGCTCAGTTAAATTTTGTAGGGATTTAATAGGGACTTTTTTTCTTAGGGACTAATCTGACCTCTACAATTTTTGTGAGGGACTAAAATGAGACTTAACTCATAATTTAATTTTTCAAATTATTATCTTAAAAATGTTGTATATGATTAATGAAGGGCAAGGAAAAATAAGCAATCCCATATTTTATAATAAACTCTTATATATATCACAACATTTTTGATATATACCCGTAGTAAAATGTAATTTTTCTAAGCGTTTTAATTTTGATTGCAACTGAGTATTGAACTCATGACCCTACATTCATGACAACGGTTATTTAAGCTAGCCGTTGTGACAGATAATGTGCTACATAGTTTATAACAACGGTCATGCAAGCAACCGTAGTGAAAAACATCGTACACACAATCACACCTTACCTCACGTTGGTCGGTCGTTGTGGTAAGACTGCTCCAACCTCTTGATATCACTTTTCTGTAATAGTGATATAAGACAAAAGTAATTTTTTTTTCCACCAAAATGAAAGATAAATAGTAAAGATGGAATGAATGATTCCCAAAAGTTATATATAATTATTCATCTATGAAGACTAAAATTAAGCCTCACATATAAGGCCTAAAATTAGGCCTACTAGGGATTTTTGCAATTTTTCATATTATTCCAAATAACAAATGGGCATTGCACAAATAGGCATTTCCATGAGTAAGTACCGTGTACGTTTAATTTTCAACTAAAAATAAACTATCATTGATGTATAATTACTCTAATTGTGCCAATTTCTTATACAAAGTGATGTATAATTTTAAACTATGACTTGTTATTTTAAGCCCTAATTAAGATGACCATGTTAGCTATTAGGATTGAGTTTGTAGCTTCAACAAATCACATTAACATGAACATTGGAATGTGAGAAACAAATCTTAGAGACACACAGCCAAAACCAAACAGTTCCTTAGTCTTTTGTCAGGGTGATCATACATACCTATCCAACCATTAGCCATGAAATTTTCATTTACTATATAAACACAGCTACCAACCACAAATGAATTAGAACAAATATTTGTAGCAAGTTTTTTGTACCTCATTTAAATTGATAACTTTCAAACAATAAATAATATATAAGGCTCTTGTTTTCATCACTTTAGAACATCAACCTCATAAAAATATAAAAATTACAACCTCACACTGAATTCAAAGAAAGACTCTATCCTAAACCCTTTGAAATCCATATTATTTTTTTGACTACATTAATTAATAGTAATACTATACTTGTATTTAATTTTTTGGGCTATGGCATGGTGGAGGACTTGTAACAGCACTTACAGGAGCAAAAGGAAAGGATGTATCCCATGCATATTCAAATGCATCAATATCTTTATAACTCAAGAGATGGCCATTGAATAAGAGACAATTGTCTCCTTGCACTTTAAGAACTAATGGATCAATTTGTACCACAGTTTGAAAACCTTTGCAAGACAGCAATATTTGGCTTTGTCCACAGTCACAGTTGTTGATAACTGAGACCTTCCATACAGGCTTGCCTTGTTCATGTGCCCCAGTATTTTCTTGGACAATTTGAAGGCTGTTCAATGCACAGCTAGATGATTCTGAAAATAAAAAATTAGGGTTAAGATTAAAAACTATTAAAAAAAAATATCATAGTTAAGAGAATTATATATAAGAGTATAATACCATTGATAAGAAGGGTAAAGAAGATTATGGAAATGAGGAACTTGAATGTGGATTCCATTGTTTTTGTTTTTGTTGTTAACTCTTGTGTTGTCTTATTTATAGTTGAAAACCTAATCAAGAAATAGGAGTATAAGGTAATTTAATAATATTCATTTTCATAAAGTTTACATTTAAGTTAATGAACTTATTAAATAGTAATTGACCAAGACAAAATGTTATTAAATTTAGGTTTACAAAAAAGCCATAAAAAATATTAAAAAAATTTGCTTTTTATTTTTTATTTGGTAATTTCAATTTTAATAATAATTTCTTCGTAAAAAATGTTAATTTTTTCTTGAATATAATATTGTTGGGAACATGTTATTTACAGCTTCTTTTTTTGATTTTTTTTTGTAGTAAATGTGGATATTAATTAATTTGATTATTACAAATTAAAAAAAAAAAACAAATTTAAAATAACTTGAATATTTGTTATCTTTATATTTTTCTTAATATTTTAGAAAGCTTGATTATAATTGTTTCTCTTTATTTTCACCAGCTCACAGACTTAGTCATCCAATTTAAAAAATACTTAAGTTTTAAATTCGCTCTCTTTTTTGAATTCAAATACATGGTTATATCGTATTTTAAATGAGTGGGATACAATCACATGATGTGGAACAGCGGTCAAAATGGACGGGTCCATATGGCCGGTCCGTCAGACCCGAAAAATTATAAAACTTGAATCTTAAAATTAAGGTCCATATTTTTTTTCAGCTTTTTTAGTCCAGCCTTAAAGAGTCTTTTACTCATTGGGACTAATTCATAAGGGTCATGGATAGCCCATTAGATCCGTATAGTTATATATTTTAAAAATATATATTTATATTTATATTGTCTTACTCCAAAATAATACATTGATTTTTTTTCACTTTATTAAATTTTATCTCTATTCTATACAATATTTCTCTTTTAAAAATTATACATAATCAACATTCTTTCACTATATTCTATTAGTTTTTCTCTAATGTCAAATATCCAAATATCATTTTATACAATTTAGACATGTATTCTATTTAAAACTAAATTATAGGATTTATAAAAGATAATATAGTACTAACAAACATATTATATTTAAAATAAGAGTAAAGTCTCATTTTAGTCCCTCACAAAAACTGTAGAGGTCAGATTAGTCCCTGAGAAAAAAAAGTCCCTATTAAATCCCTTACAAAATTTAACCGAGCAATGTTAGTCCCTCTACTAATATTTTTTTCAAACCGATTTTTTTTTTACTTTTGAATCGTGACTGAACCACCAGTGAAGACCCATTTTAGTCCCTCACAAAAAAGGGAGAGTCCAAATTAGTCCCTGAGAAAAAAAATGTCTCTATTTAATCCCTTACAAAATTTAACTAAGCCATGTTAGTCCCTCTTTTAATATTTTTTCAAATGATTTTTTTTCGTATTTTTAAACTATGACTGGACTTGACAAGATAGACCTGCTTTCAGAAGTATTATTTACAAAAGCAAGAAGTTATCCTAAATCACCTTAGTAACAAAACTAAACCTTCCTAAAAGATCATTAACAACTAAAACAATAACGACACCTAATACACAAGAATATATAACAACAAAAACCATAGTCACCAACTCATAAGCCTGATAATAAACCAAACAAAGAAAAGAACGTCGTGGTATCGCGATGATTTATCTACAATCCCTTCATAAATAATTTCAATTCAACAGTCGTAAAATAGGAGTCCAGTCACAATTTAAAAAAAAAACAATTTGAAAAAAATATTAAAAGAGGGACTAACATGGCTTGATTAAATTTTGTAAGGGATTAAATATAGACCTATTTTTTCTTAGGGACTAATTTGAACTCTTTCTTTTTTGTCAGGGACTAAAATGAGTCTTTATTAGCAGTCCAGTCACGGTTCAAAAGTAAGAAAAAACCGATTTTAAAAAAATGTTAGTTGAGGGACTAATATGACTCGGTTAAATTTTGTAAGGGATGTAATAGGGACTTTTTTTTTCTTAGGGACTAATCTAACTTCTACAGTTTTTGTGAGGGACTAAAATTGGACTTCACTCTTAAAATAATATACTTTTAATTTTATTTACAAAAAATATAATAGGGTTTTTATTTTAACTTTTTATAATAGGGCCTCGGAGAAATAAGTCAGTGTGGAACACCTCCGAGAAATAAGTCAGCGTGGAACACCTCTGAGAAATAAGTCACCTCCGAGAAATATAATAGGGCATCTCGGAGGTGTTCCACGCAAATAAGTCAGCGTTCTCCCTCAAGCAAACCTCGAACTGCTTCCTCTCCGAGTCGGTACCAATCTTGACTCCTTTGATGGAATCATCGCTGAGGAGGATAACCTCAAACTCCCCGTCAGGAATGGAACGTAGAGGATCTGCAGGCTCTTGGTCGCTTGTTGATGTCGGGGAACCTATCGCGGTCGGTTGGGCCTTCTTTTCTCTCTTTCTCTGATCCTTCAGATCGTCCTTGGAGAAGCAGTTGTCGAGATCGATTGAATCGACGCGGGGCATCGACTTTGGCTCTTTTGAGCTGCTGGGCAGTGCAGGTTTACTTCTGGCTAGTGTAACACCCTTTTAACCCACAAGGAATATTCTCCATATAATACGAATTAAATCAACTTACAACCACCAACAACGGTGTCACATCTTCATAAAAACTTCACAATTAAATGTCCAGCTCCGTAACACGGGTTCTCAAAATTTATTTATCACACAGTTTTCAACTTTTATTATGCAGCGGAAAAGTATCATAAATATTTCTCAACACAAATTGCATCCAACAAAGCAATATTAAAACAATATTAATTATTTAGATAATTAGGAGTTCCTACGACTCCAAACAAACTATCAAATAATAAAACAACAAAGCGTTTATCTCTCCTGTGGTGTTATGTATCAGAGCAATGACGTCAAACTCAAAATAAAGATGAAGAGCAACATCTTCTAAGCTACTTTACTAGCAGACTAATCTTGACTACCTGCACGTTACCCACGCAGAGGCAACATTCAAACATAAGGGATGAGATATCTCAACAATAAAAAAGAATGTTTAATATTAAACATATAATAATATGATCATGCATAGTCATATATTCCGCATCTCACACATCCACACCATTCCAAATAATCATCATAAAATTCACACATCAATCACACAACTTATTTATCAAGTTAACAACAATAATGCAATGTGAAACACCCGAGGCCAAAGAGGACGAAGAGTGGTTACACCTCATGTAACACTCAAGCCGAATATAGCAAGGAGTGGTCGCCATATCGGAATGAGAGAGATTCAGAGGTTGTGCTGGTATGTGACGGCATGATTGAAGGAAAGTTAATAAGGATCAATTGGTACTACCTATACCGATAAGATGCATATTCTTTTCAGTAGCCCATTGTTGAAGCGGTAAAGCGGCAAGCAAAAAGTAATAGGTTTATTATTACCGAGTGATATAGGTTATATCGTATCGTAGTCCACAAAGATTGATAGAGAAAAACTGCCGTTCAATGTTCTCGTATTCTAAGTTTCATGATTTGGTTACGGAAAGTAAAATGCGAGAAAAGTAAATAAAGCAAATAAACAATCATAATAGTCTAAGAGAAATAGTTATGGAATTGCATTTCGTTCTACACGTCGAATACATAAATCTGAAGATCTATCACTCAACACTCACAATACGCATCAAAATCACCGGGCATCACGCGAGACGCCACATCAGTGTCCATTTCTACAACACCAACGGAAGCTCAACCGTACTATTCACATCAGCAATTTCTCCAACGACACAAACAACACGAAGACATTAAACTCGATACCTATTACGATTATTAGCCCCAAATCTATTTATACAATTCATAAATTAGTAGTTATCATTCCTAATCAAGATCTATGATGTCTATTTCTACAACAACACAAATCCGAAGCATTTAAGCAAAAAGATCAAGAACAACAACAATGATGATTTGTAAAGTGAATATTTAAACGATCCCAAGATCAACAAATATACATACAAGAGAGGAAAAATATACATACAAAACCCACCATTGGAATGGAACATAGGGAAAAAGGAGATGAACCGAAAACTTTCATCGTGTCAAAGCAATCGAGACAAATCCATAGCCAATCGACAAGATGTAGCACCCAATGGTGTTTCCTAAGCCTCTAAACTATCAAAAATGGATCAGAGCCACTCTAGGGGGGAAATGGATGATAAAAAACCTAAAAAATCTGTTATGAACTGTAAATATAAAAACTGAAAACCGCAGACCGCGCTAAGCGCCAAAAACCGCGCTAAGCATGCCCTCATTTATTGATCAAACCGCCTTTGCTGATGAGCGCGCTAAGCGCCAACCGTGCTAAGCCCCAAAAAACCGCGCAAAGCGCCCTACATTTTGCCAGACCAAGATCTTTTAGCTCCCAGACCGCGCTAAGCCCCAAAAAGCGCGCTAAGTGCACTCAACAGAACAATAAATTTTATTTCTTCAAAACACGTTCGCAGCTGTGTCTTCGTCACTTTATTCCTTAAAGCTCCGAATACGCAGAAATACCTACAAAAAGACAACAAAACTATCGAACGGTACATATTTATACGAAAACGTAACAAAACAAAAACGATACAAATATTCAAACAGTATTAACAAAAAGTCTCGATAAGTTCAACTATTTACATACACAAAATAACTATATTTTGGCACTTATCACTCATTCCATAAGAACTCCATAGTTAAGCGTGCTTGACTTGGACCAATTTTGAGATGATTGGTTTATGGGGTCAATCAGTAATCCTAAAAGCAGACTAGAGACCCGTGTTGGTTTGTGAGGTCAGTCGGTAATCCTGAAAGCAGCTCGAAGACCCTTGTTGATTTGTGGGGTCAGTCAATAATCTTGAAAGTAGACTGAGGCATTACTATATACTTATAGAGAATCAAACATTATATATAGAACCATCCTCCCTTAGAGAATGGCAAAGCAATTCTAAAAACTAGAAACACCTAACTTCTCTGTGATCTCTCCCGACCAGCATCGGGGTGGTTACCACTATTGTTCTCAAGAACAAATTTTAAGAAAATTAACAATTTATTTTATTTCACGGGTCACTATCAACACAATATCTATTTATATTAATCAACCATTGTCTTAATTTGAGAGACAAAATCCTTATTTTTAAATATTAATATTTTTTCTTTCTCCATCTCACGGTTCATTTTTGTCTTCTCTTCGTGTGATTATTTAATACAATTAAATTTATATAATTATTAATCAATTTACAATTAAGTAAATCATTTCAAATTTTGCATGTGTATCTAAATACATTTTATCCTGTATCCTCATTTTAAAATGTCAATTTTTTTTCTTACGAGTTATTTTTTTCATGACTATTAAATACAATTGAGTTTATATAATTATTTCTTATTTTACAATTAAGTAATTCATTTTAAATTTATATTTATATATAAATATATTTTATATTGCATCAAATAAATTTTTTATTTCACGGTCACTATCAGCGCAATAGATATTTTATTTTAATCAACAATTATAATAATTTTAAAAATAAAATTCTTATTTTTTAAATATTAAATATTCATTTCACATGTCTTTTTTATTTTCTCTTTAAATTTTATATAATCGAATTTATATAATTATTGTTCATTTTAAATTAATAATTAATTTTTAAATATATATATATATATATATATATATATATATATATATATATATATATATATATATATATATATATATATATATATATATATATATATATATATATATATATATATATATATATATATATATATATGGCATATCATATGAGAATGTCTTTTTTATATGAGAATGTGAGAATGAATCTGAACCATTGGATTTTAAAATAAATGGTGGAGATTGTGTGTGAATATTTTTTTCTCTCTCCTCCATCATTAAAAGAAAAGATTGAAGAGAGATAAAAAAAGATTCACACATAATCTCCACCATTTAATTTTAAATCTAATGGTTTAGATTCATTCTCACATTCTCATATAAAAAATGCATTCTCATATGATATGCCTATATATATATATATATATATATATATATATATATATATATATATATATATATATATATATATATATATATATATATATATATATATATATATATATATATGGGGACGACTCAAGTGAGAACATTTGGATATTATGAGAAATGAGAATAATGAATCACGACCATTAAATTTGATTTTAATGGACTGTATTGGTTTCTCTTTCTAAGATCCAGTCCATTAAATATTAAGGATCTTAGAAAGAGAAACCTATCCAGTCTATTAAAATCAAATTTAATGGTCGTGATTCATTGTTCTCATTTCTCATAATAACCGTGTTCTCACTTGAGTCGTCCCCATATATATATATATATATATATATATATATATATATATATATATATATATATATATATAAAATATATATCATCTTTATATAATTATTGTCAAAATTTTCATTTTTTCTCTTTCTCTATGTCATGGATTTTTGTTCTTCTTTTTATATAATTGTTTAGTATAATTTAATTTATATTATCATTATTCATTTTACAATTTTTTAAATTAAATAATTCATTTCATATATAAATATATATTTAAATAAAATTATTATGGTATTAAATAAATTTCCTGCCACGGACTGGTATTTTGTTAGGAAATTGAATCTGCTGCAGTCAGGTTATTACCGAAATCACGCTATCAATAATTTAACCGTTTCGATCTTGATCCCATGGCCCATAAAAAATATATTTAATTAACTCAAAATTATCTATTTTAAATCTGAACCATCCGATCAAGATCAGACGGCCATATACAATTGAATGCATGAATGCGTGGGAATTTAACTGTAGGGAATCAGGGTCCATTTTGTTAGTGTTGTTTGAAAAACTTTAGAAGGATGAAAAATAGAAATGAAAAAAAGAAATTTTACATAACTGATATTCGGGTTTATCGTAGTGTTGGAGCCCCCATCAACCAAGCAAGCACTCCCAGACTTGTATCTGTAGTAGCGTTCTCTGCTGCGACAAAGGATAACAATGGAAGCACTCTGTTTTCCATTATCCTCCTCACACTCACACTTTTCCTTACACTCCAAACACCATCCTTCTTCTTTCTCTCTCTCAACCTCCACGCCCATTTCTTTCTCCCTAAAACCGCCTCCCGATTCCAACAACTCCGCCTCTCCCGCACCCGCCCCCTTCCGCCGTCCCTCTAAACCCCTCATAATCAAAACCACAACCACTCCTCCCCCTAACCCTAAACCCGCACCAGTTTCAAATCCTCTCAGAAACCCCTTCCATTCCTCCAATCCCCTCACTAACAAGCTGTGGCTCACTAGCAAACTATCTCCTCCACCACCACCACCACCTCCTCCTCCTCCGCTGCCGTGTGAAGCGGAATCAGAGGTTGCAATCTCAGACGAGGAAATTGAAGATGGAGAAGGCGAAGGTGAGAGCTCCGACGACCGGACTCAGTTCCGGCAGCCAGGGAAAATCTTTGTAGGAAACTTGCCAGCGTGGGCGAAGAAACAAGAGGTTTCGGAATTCTTCCGGCAATTCGGACCGATAAAAACTGTGATTTTGATCAGAGGTCACAATAACACCGCTACGAACGCTGGATTTGGGTTTATTATTTATGACGGAGAAACGGCGGAGAGTTCGGCCATGAAGGCGGTGGAATTCGACGGTGTTGAGTTCCATGGAAGAGTCTTGACAGTGAAACTTGATGATGGGAAGAGGTGGAGGGAGAAAACGGTTGAGAGGGAAAAGTGGTTGCGTGGGAGTGATGAGAAGGAGTACCGGTCCACATGGCATGAGGAGAGGGATGGTTCCAGGAGAGAGTTTCAGAAGGTTATAGAAACCGAGCCGGAGAATTGGCAGGAGGTTGTTCGTGCTTTTCAAAGAGTTAAGAAGGTTTGTCATCTTAACTTTAGTGTGCACTTTGTTTATGTTTCTTCGGTTGTTGATTCTGGGTTGAATATGAAGCATATACACATACACCGGACATGACGCTGACATGTAGACAAAAGTGTCCGAGTGTCTGCCTTCAACTTGAAGTGAAATATGTTGCATAATAAGGATAGTTTTGCAGTGGAATTTGTTGCGTAGTGTTGATAGTTTCGCAGTGGAATCTGTTGCATAAATATGATAGCTTTGTAGTGGAATCTGTTGCATAAATATGATAGCTTTGTAGTGGAATCTGTTGCATAAATATGATAGCTTTGTAGTGGAATCTGTTGCATAACTTTTTCAGTAGATAAGTTATTTGCAGTGCAAGGGTCAGTTTAGTGTACCGCTAGAAATTGAAGGATGAAATGTGCACAAGCGAGTTTTCCATGGGGTGAAATTTACATAAAATTCATGTTTGATTTTTCACGGGGATGGATTTTATTTTAATAATCATGTCTTAAATTTTTGCTCTATACTACTTTCATAAGGATCAACAGTGATGCATAGCTAGAAGTCATATAAAAACGAGGGGTCAATGCTAGTATTTTAAAATTTGTTAACCCCCAAATTTGTCCATTACATAAGAAATTTGATAGTTGGCACATTAATCTTTGAGAAAGAGAAAACCCTACCCTGGTTCTTGTGAATCACAAATCATCCATGTTACTTCTGTATGGGAAATTTGGTGTCTAAAGGACTGAAGGTCTAACATTTGTAGTTCGTAAGTACCAAGGTGGAGTTTTTCCGTTCTGCTGGCAAGTTTCCCATTGACAATTTAAGAGTTTGTTATTTATAAAAGTTGAAGATAAAGTTGAAACAAGATTGATTAATGTCTATGGTTAAATATCCATTAACTATGCAATTTAAAGACAAACTGTTCGTAGAAGTCTCGAATTTGTAAGCCTGAACTGTACGTCATCTGCTGTGTTATGCCGAGACCACTTAATGAAGTTGGGCTTTTTAATTTTTGGATTTTTCATGTCAAGGGACGGGGACACAATGGGTGTAAAGAGGTTGGGATCTAGCACATGGATGGTACTAACTACACCAGATAGATAATAGGTTCCTTGGTTTTCTGTAGTTATACCAGTCTGTATGATTCAGTTTTTACTTGCACGCCTAGTTATGTATGCAATGATATTATTCCAAGTCCCCCAGGCCCCAGCTAATGCAAAACATTAATAGTCGGGTTAAAAGAGTAAGCATTGTTGCAAAATCTATTTTCATAGTTCATTGAAAATTCATGTTTACATCTTAAAATTACCAAATAGTGCATCAGGAACACAAACCATGTAAAATTAAAAATGATAATGTATTTTGGATATTTCTCGTGTGAAATATAAGAATCAAAGGTCTCTGTTTTTGGTCGGAGACTCTGAGCTAATTGTTCATTTATACCCTTCATTTTACTTTTTTCTTTTCTATTTGTTAAAAATGTTTATCATCATCATCTACCCTTAAATTGAATAGGATGATATATATATATATATATATATATATATATATATATATATATATATATATATATATATATATATATATATATATATATATATATATATATATATATATATATATATTATTATTATTGAATTTGTCAATAATAATGTGTGGTGGTGTGTTTATAATTTTGTTATTTTTTGGGAAATTATGATTACATTTGTATTTATGCACACATAGAGATGGTTGCATGAAAAGTTTAATGTGCACCTGTGACTTTCACTTTTAGTTTTTGTAATGTGGATAATAAGCAATTGCTCTTGGTTTCATTTTGTTCATAATTTTCTCAGCCCGCTAGAAAAGAATATGGCTTGATGATTAAATATTATGCACGACGAGGGGACAAGCATCATGCACGTCAGACATTTGAGAGCATGCGAGCGAGAGGAATTGAGCCATCTTCACATGTGTACAGCAGGTAAAAATTAAAATGACATCTTGCTAGAGCTGTGGCCTGTAGGATAATTTACTATAATCAGTTGAACTTTTGTTTGAGGTTTTAAGCTGACACCATATTTTGATTGGCGCGCGTTGTCTTTCGAGATATGAACATTCATTAAAATGACATCTTTTATGTTTTGGAAATTGTTTTGGCTTAAAGTTAGACCTGTACTCTTTGACGCGGCGCCATCCGCTTGTGCTACCTTGCTATATTGTTTTTAGGGTTAGCTGCCCTTCACTGCTATCCAAGATTGATAACTGTAGTTTACCTCATGGATTTTGATATCGACTGGATCAGATCATGTAGAGAACATTTAAAGCATTGTTTCACTATAAGCACTGATGTAAGGGCTGCCCTTCTCTAGTTTTATATTTCTCTAGCTTACTACAGAATTTCCACCTGTGGCCATACTGACTGATACTATTAGTTCCAATCCATGCCAGATTCCCTTGCCCGTGTGGGATCTTATCTAGGGTAATGCAAGGTTCGCAAAATTTGTTATGGGATTTTTGTTTGGTGGATATTTTAAAGGGGTTGAAATATCTTTAAATATTTTGGATTTTGTGTGCTCTATTATGTTCTTTGGTTTAAGGAGAATATTGTATCCCCTTCCCTTTGCTATCTCTTTTTTTCTTTTCTTTTCAAATTAGACTCCTTTTATACAAAAAAACATTATGGCTATCCTTTCTTCTGACTTTAATTATTAATACATGTTAAATGTTTGCAGTCTTATTCATGCTTATGCAGTTGGTAGAGACATGGAAGAAGCATTACACTGTGTTAAAAAAATGAAAGAAGAGGGCATTGAAATGAGTATAGTGACATACAGTATAATTGTGGGGGGATTTGCTAAAGTAGGCAGTGCTGAGTAAGTAAACTACACAAACTTCTCCCTTGACTTTCTTTTCATCTAAAGTATTGTTTCCTGAAATTAGTTCAAATGCTTTTATAAAAAACTAACACTTTGAGGGCATATGCTTTTACGTCAATCTATATGAATTGTATTTGTCTTTATTACCCTTCCCTGTAATGCAAGAGTCCTTTGGGCTTGAAACACAAATAATGCAAATTCCCTCTTCACACGACTCAATCAAATTCAAAATTATGTCTATAACTATGTTGTCAAATAGATCAATCAAATCTATAAGTCAATGTTTTATGTTTTTTTTTCTTGTTCTTTATGATAAAAATAAGGGAAATGCTAACCAGTGCCCTCAGGGCAATGGTTAAGACTTTTAAAATAGTAAATTTATCTCGGTAATCTGCGTATTTAATGTCTTGGAAATTGAAATATTAAACTTTCTATAAAATATTTTTCTTTTTAGAAATGCTTAACCACAGCCCTGAGGACACTGGTTAGCAAGACCCTAAAAATAATACAAGGGCGATTTGTGCTGAATTTTTTGTGTAAATATTGTGGAAAATAGAGATGAAAAGGATCAAACTCATCCTGCTTGGTAATAGAGCTTTGATAACTTGTATAACAAAAGATTTCTGGGTTATTTAAGTATGGGAAAGATTTTATATTTATTATGTAACAGACAAGCTGAACTTAAACAATAAACTAAACTGTCAACTGAAAATAAATAGACACGGGAATGGAATTCTAGCAACAGATTGCCTCTAAACTTTATAGGTAGAATAACTTTTTCCCAGGTTTATAAGAAGCTGTAGAGTTTTTTACTTTTACCAGGAAAATTAATCTCTTCATTACGATACCTATTTTAGATGCCTTGAATAACAACCTCCTTATTAGGGTTTTTTTTTCTCTCTTTTGTCATAAAAACATGGTAAACTATATAATTGTATCAATTATTGTGGATATGACTGGTTCTCATCCCTACACCCCACCACACCCCGAAAATGTGAAGTGTACTGCAATGGTTGGTTTCTGTATCTTTGTCATATTAAGTGATTGGATTGACTCTGAACTTGCTTATTTTTTCTCCTCGTATTATACTTAAGTAACCCCACTCATGTTTTCTATAATTTTTCCTGGTGCTGGTGTGAAAGTTTTGGTATAGTTTGATTTTGGAAAATAATTTTGATTTTCTGTTGATTACTGAGTGAAGAATGAAGCTTCAGTTTCTATCTTGGAGATAACACTATTTGATGTTCCTTTGGAAGTGCTGCAGATAACTGGTTTAAGGAGGCCAAAGAGAGGCTTCCATCTTTAAATGCTGTCATTTATGGTAGCATAATTTATGCACACTGGTGAGCATTCACTCTTCTTTTATTGGATCAATTTATATGTATTATCCAAAACACTTGATTGTCATACATTGTTGGTAATTATTTATAGAAAACTATCTTTCAAATTTATGTGTCAATTTCTTCTGTTATTTCACTTTATTTTTATCTTTAATATTAAACTAAACTGTTCTTAGCAGTGAAAGTTTAAAAACATTAAAAACTAATCCAAGTAGTAGTATTTACTAAGACAAGAACATTTACCATTCAAGTGGTTGGTTAATTAAATCAATATTTAGTTAACCATTAATCTGCGATTCAGTAGTGTGGTCAATGTTTGTGCCTTGGTAATTATTCTTCCTAAGGTTTTGGTGTATGATAAAATGACTGTAACTTCTATTCAATTTCCTTCCTCTTTCCTTTTTTTTTTCATTGTTTTGTATATCATGATGTATTTTACAGTCAAGCTTGCAAAATGGATCGAGCTGAAGCATTGGTGAGGGAAATGGAAGAACAAGGGATAGATGCTCCTATTGACATATATCATACCATGATGGATGGTTATACAATAGTTGGCAATGAAGAGAAATGCTTAATTGTGTTTGAAAGACTTAAGGTATAGATTGTTAGTAGGTTTTTCCTGTAATCACTGGCTTTGTAGTTTTTGTATGTTATTGCTGTGTGCTGTTACGAATTATTTCTATTAAAAGAAAACATTCCAGTTCACAAGAAGATCCACTTGTATGTAATCTTCTCTTTGAAAAAGTAGATCTTCTTTGCTTACTTTTGCCTGTACTCTATATTCTTTCTTGAATTTTGAATCTTGATTAAATTTTTTGGCAATTTATCTTAGTACTAGAAGGTAAGGCTGCCAACGTTAGATTTTTAATGGGTCCAACCCTTCCATGGATACCTTTATGGAGGTAGCTTTAAAGACTATAGCATGGAGTTGCCTTGTTTTCTTTCCTCTCCCATGGTCTCTATACTGTATTATGACTTTGGCCATTGGAATCTTCATATCCTACCCACTTTTTTCATGCACTTTATAGTCTACTGCAGGGTTTCCCAGTTACTGCACAGCCACTTTCCTTCTCTGGCATCTGGTCCTAATAGAAGTGTGCTCTGATACACCTCTTGTAATCTTATGCACATTCTCATGTGGAACATTTCAGCCTTTCTCCCATGTGGTTTTCTCCTTGTGGTAACGTATGTGGCTATTGACATTTGCTTGTTCCTGTTTGGCTTCTCCTGTATGTTTTGCCCAGTTTATATGCAAGATAATCTGTTATTTCCCCTGTTTGGCTTCAATTTGTTTTCCTTGTCACAAATTACATTATTCCTACATGGGTTATCATGTTTTTATTCTTTTTTTGAGCTTCCTTCCACCCTTTTTGTTCTGTTTGAGTCAGATTAGTCTGTTTTGGCAACGTCTTGTATGGATTTCTGTGTTCTTGGCCCCATTTGTTTTGGTCTGTTGTATTCTTGTGTTGTGTTCTCTTCCCCGCTGCTGGTTGTTGATTGGAGCCAGTTCAAGCCATTTTTTAGCTGATTAGTGACATTAATTTTTTCTCATTTCCAACTTTTTTTTAAAGGAAATTTATCAGTCACAATGCAAATTTTTGTTTGAGAAAATATATAATAAACAATATCCAGCTATTTAATCATTTTGTATATCTAGTGTATAAGATGTTTGTTTACATTTTGGTTTTTAGGAAAGGAGTCTGATTTTGTTTGTTATATATAGCTTTTATATGCTTCTTAATTTAGCATTTGATATATTGCTTTACGAAACACCTTGATCTATTAAACTTGATATCTAAAACCTTTTGTCTGCCACTCCATTTGAATAACTGCGTAATATAATTTATTTTCCAATGAAGGAATGTGGTTTTTCTCCCTCGATTGTCAGCTATGGTTGTCTTATTAATCTTTACACCAAGGTAAGACATTTCATTACCTTTCATTTGGTTATTTTTATTATTGGGTTTATCTATCTCGTTGAGCAGTTACTGCCTGTTTTTCATGTAAATTTTGGGTTCTCGCAAATATTTGATTGGAAATTCATATCATATATGTTGATTATTATACCAATAAAAATTAACATTGTTTAAACCAAAATGCTATTAAGATTAATGCATAAATTTTAAATGTCCAAAACTATGGCTTATTTGATTACATTTGCAATCTCTTAAAACATTTGACATGAAAGATCAATATAATGGACAAAATAAATAGGATTCAACCATGTGCATAGGAGCTAGATAGGCCCTCAAAGCTACCGCTGTTCATTTCTTTTCCTTATTTTATGAAACATATAGTATTATATTTATCTTGTCTGCATGCATATAACTTTTTACTCTCTTGATGTCAAAATGAGTGTCATTTGAAGCTTTTACACACATATTATGAAATAGAATAATGTTGTTAAAAGACAATACACTTTTGCTTAAGTAACCTTATTAAGTATTGGTGTGTTTCTCGACATTATAAATGCAAAGTGAAAAATAATGTTTTGGAATTAGTGTACATATTAATAATTGGAGGGCACAATTGTAAAAAATAATTAACTCTACATTGTTAAGTGAAAGTGACATTTATTTTGAAACAAATTTTGTAGCCTAAAGTGACACTCATTTTGAAAGGGGAGGGAGGGAGTAATTCATAGTTATATATATATATATATATATATATATATATATATATATATATATATATATATATATATATATATAAGTATACTTAGTGAAAAAAAGTAAGAGAATATAAAATATGGGAGACACACAAAATATGCTAAAAGTATGCTAACGGATATTATTTACTCCTCGTCTCTCACCATAAACACTCTTGCTCAACATGCTCCCTATAGACACACACAAAATATTACAATAAAGGCTATCTCACTACGCGCTATAATGTTATCGCAGTTTCAGGGTTGGCCACTCAGTGTCTCTATCCGAGATTAAAGAAATATATTCCGCCCCACAAAAACTTAGCTTGGCATATATGATTTCTGTACTCTATCTTTGCTTAACAGGATTTTGAGATATTTACTTAGTTACATCTGTTTATCTTTCTTCTCAGGTAGGAAAAATTTCTAAAGCGTTGGAGATTAGCAGAATGATGAAAACTCTTGGTATAAAACATAACATGAAGACCTACTCTATGTTGTTCAATGGGTTCGTTAAGTTGAAAGATTGGGCCAATGCATTCTCCATATTTGAGGACATTACTAAAGTTGGTTTGAAGCCAGATGTAATACTTTACAATAATATTGTAAAAGCTTTTTGTGGGATGGGTAAAATGGATCGTGCCATTTGTATTGTGAAGCAAATGCAAAGGGAGAGGCATAGACCCACTACACGCACATTTTTGCCCATTATACATGGTTTTGCTAGAACTGGAGAGACGAGGAAAGCCTTGGAGATTTTTGATTCGATGAGAAGGAGTGGCTGCATTCCTACTGTACACACATACAATGCTCTTATTCTTGGCCTTGTTGAGAAGGGTCAGGTAACTCGTGGTTGACAAACCATTGTCAATTAAGATACAAATGACTTGACATGATTTTTGCTACCTTTTTTTTTAATGTTTTTTTCAATTTTGAAAAGGAAAAATAAATTGATTAAGAGCCAACTGCAGTATGTGTTCTTGAAAAATTGCAAAAAAAAATTTTAATTAAGGATGACCTTTAATAATGAAAAATGCTGAACATATCTTTTTTCTGAAGGTTAAATTTGTTGGAGTGACAATAGACCCAATTTATTGATGAAAGGACCTGATGATAAAAAGAAAAGAAAATGCCCCTGGGTTTTAGTATCTGATAGTTACTTGGGTATGAGGAAGTTTGTTGGTAAGCCACCTTAATTACAGCCCATCCCTAGCTGCCTTAATTGCAACAATTTTGGGTTGCCTTCGTTGCATGCATCCAGCAGCACCTTCTGTGTGCTGGGTGTGAATGGGTGTTTAGTCCAACATCACCTAGAGGTATGTGCTAAGTAGTGCTTACAAGCGATAAAGTTTAGGCTGTCCTCACACTTCACTCTAAACCCGATTTTGTCAGGTTGAGTCAAACTCTGCCCAAATTTTAAGAATTTTATTGTTTTAATTGTGCATCTTTAGCTTTATGTGTTTTATTTTGCACTGCTGTAAATAAATGATTGTAAAGCAAACTCACTTTGCTTGATAAATTCAGAGCACAGTGATTGAATAAATCACAAACTTCACTCTTTGCCTTTGGGTTTATCTCTTCACGATCTTCACTTAATCATGCTTGTCCCCCTCCAGTGGCAACCAACCCTATTCTACATTGTGTATCCTTTCCGGCTGTGGCCATCTCTTTATACTAGCCTTTGATTTGATAGTCTAGTTTATTTGATTACATTGGTCATAACAAGAGCCTCTCATGTTACATGAGATGTTAGATACATTTGTGAGGGTTTCTTACTTTTGTCAGTGAGAACTGTGAACATTAATGATAGAACCAACTGGTATATTATACTAAAAATGGGGAAGAATTCTTTGATTACAACAATGGCAGCACTTCAAGGGGCTGCCTAGAGCTGTTCAAAAAAATCATAAACCGAACTGAGCCGCCCGAACCGAACTGAAATTAAAATAACCGAACAGTTATGTTTGGTTAGTGAACCGAACCATATTGCACAAACAGTTTTAGAACCGAACCATATGACAAGTAAACCGAACCGAAACTGAAAATGAAAAATACTAAAAACAAGTTTTAACTTTTTTTAAAAGAATTAGAAAAATAGTTTAACGATTCGGTTTGGAATAATATTGTCTTCTAATGGTTTGGTATGGTTCGGAATTTTGAATCGGTATACCAAACCAATAATTTTGGTTCGGTTCGGTACTGATTGAAATGGTTCGGTTCAGTTCGAGTGAATTTTTACTAAAGTTTGGTTCGGTTCGGTTTTGTCATTAAACTGTATCATGAAAAGCGCTAGGTCTGCCTACCTCCCAGTGCCATAACATAAGACCCTATTCCTCTCAAATTAATAGATGCTCCTTTCTCTAATCCTCCTATTTGTTTATAGGCAGCATGCCTTATTTATTTGGCCTAACTACCGCTCAACAAAACTACTACCTACATCCATTAACTGATTAATTACTAATCAACTACTTAACTAACAAGTAACAACTTCTTAACTAACAATAGGAGTCCTAACAATTAATTTGAAGGTACAATACTCTACCACTGTTTGACTGTGTTTCAGTGGGTGCTAGCAAGTTAGATTTGAGTAGTTGTTCTGCCAGATGAACATTTTTTTCTACAGTCACTAATTCGTCAAAAGTCTAGTACATTTTCCCATGTTAAATTTCTAGTCTTCTTATTTTATTATGACTATTTTTTCTCCATTTTCATAAGTCCTCGATAATTACGTATTACTTACTCAAATAGTGTTACATTTCTTGTAGATGGAAAAAGCTGTACGAATATTGGATGAAATGAATTTAGCTGGTATTAGCCCAAATGAGCACACGTACACAACTCTTATGCAAGGTTATGCTTCGCTGGGCGATACTGAAAAGGCTTTTCGGTATTTTACGACATTGAAGAATGATGGCCTGGAGATTGATGTATATACTTATGAGGCATTGTTGAAGGCATGCTGCAAGTCAGGCAGAATGCAGAGTGCCCTAGCTGTCACAAAACAAATGAGTGCAAAGAAGATTCCAAGAAACACCTTTGTCTACAACATTCTAATTGATGGGTATGATATGAATAATTTTATCTAACATTTGGATTTGGTTGCGTATTCTTCAAAAATGGCACTTTGTATTCAGTTTTACTTTTTTATCCATGTTTACGTACATGCATATTTTTAGTATTTTTTGCTTAGTGGCTTCTGAACCTAGTAATAACCTAGTTATAATTTTTAGTTGGGCTCGGAGAGGTGATGTTTGGGAAGCTGCGGACCTGATGCTACAGATGAGAAAGGAAGGCGTTCAACCGGATATTCATACCTACACTTCTTTTATAAATGCTTGTTGTAAAGCTGGGGATATGCGGGTAAGTTTGTTGATGGATATAATTTATTATTAAGGGTATAAGTGAATCATTTCATGCTTCTTCATCAGTCATTTGAGATATTATTAAGCTGAAAACATTTCTTGTTATGTATCTCCTTTCAATTCGTTCTGCATGTTCTCACAGAAGGTAATTTTGCTTAATGCTTATACAAACATTTTTGATAATACACATTCTGCTTTCTCAGTGTTGATCCTCCTTAGACCATGATGTTGATTTTCACTAGCAGGTTTTAAAATATTTGTCTAATTGTTCCAATTTTATTAATATCATTTATCAATCACTTTTTTGTGGTTGCCAGAATGCCACACAGATTATTGAAGAAATGGAAGCACGTGGTATAAAACCAAACCTCAAAACCTACACTACTCTTATACATGGTTGGGCACGTGCTGCTTTTCCAGAGAAAGCCTTGAAGTGTTTTGAAGAGATGAAAGTGGCTGGATTGAAACCAGACAGAGCAGTTTATCACTGTCTTATGACATCTTTGCTATCCAGAGCTACCGTTTCTCAATCGTATGTTTATAGTGGACTCTTGTCTATATGTAAAGAGATGATAGAATCTGAAATTACTGTTGACATGGGAACTGCAGTCCAATGGTCGAGATATTTGCGCAAAATTGAAAGAACTGGAGGAGAACTGACTGAAGCCCTACAAAAGACATTTCCTCCTGATTGGATCTCGCATAACATTCTTGCTGTCAACTATGAAATAGAAACTGATGATCCTGTAATTGATGATCACAGTGATGGTGATATTGTATTTTATTCCAGTGAAAGTGATAATGATGAGTGCACAGATGACGAAGATCATGGTAATGATTTTTAATTGTTATTGTAAATGGAAGTGACATAAAGCCGTGATTTTTGGGTATATTGAACTCTTACAAAAAGTGGGCATAAATGGTGATATCCTTTGGTCTTCACTACTAGTTTAAGAATCCATGAGTTCTCAAATGTTCTGAACGGCCATCAAATTCCTTATGTTGTAAAGTCCTTTGTAAATATTTTATTTGTAATTTTGAAAGTTTGTTGAAGAACTAGTAGCATTCGGAAATATGAATGAGCTATTTTGGAAAGAGGAGGAAAATGTAATCATGAGATTGTTTATTATCTTAATATATGAATGAGCTATTTTGGAAAGAGGAGGAAAATGTAATCATGAGATTGTTTATTATCTTAAGTATTATGGTATTCAGTATATTGTCATTATAGGGTAATGAATAGTTTAAGTATTCAGTTTATTGTCATTATAGGGCAATGAATAGTTTAAGTATTTTGATTAAGATCAAAAAAACTCATTCCAAAGTAAACAAATGAGATTTTGTCTTGCCACCCCCCAAATTATCCCTGACACCACCCAAAATAGTTGAAAAGACCAAAAGGTCCAACAAAAATCATTTATCACATTTTCCGAAATCTGCATGGGTAATCGGAAATTTCAAATCTTTGGGCGATACCGTAAATTTGAGCAGTGTACCAAAAATTTTGCGAAAACAAGTTTCTGGTATTTTTACAAAATTTCTGTTTTTTTTAACGGAAATTGTGAAATTTTCGGTGTTTTGTACTTGAGATTTTAAAATTTACGGTATTTTGTACCGGAAATTTCAAAATTTTCGATATCTTTATAAAATTTTAAAATAATTTTGAAATTTCTGATATTTTCTCTAGTACCGGAAATTTTGAAATTTTCGGTATTTCAATTTTTTTATTTTTAAAATGCTATATTTATTATATTTTTAATTTTTTTCAGTGAGGACTAGAGGCAGAGATGGTACTGTTGCGGGTCGGGCCTCGATAGAGCCGATGCTCGTACTCAGACTAATACTGACGAGGTTGGTACGTCATTCTTACGTGCTGGACGCGTTCCTCCGACCGGTTCTAACCAAAAACAGAGGGCTGAGCAGGCGGGTAGGGGGTTCCGTGCACCTGAGCGCCAAGGTGGTAGAGCTTCCACTACTGTGGACGGGCAAGTGCATCAGGATGAGGTTGCAGAGGTTGTGTTAGAGATTGTTGTTCAGGAGTCATTGGCTATTGCTGGGGAGGGGGTTGCTGATGAGGGTGTACCTAGAGTTGAGGAACAGGTATCTGTTGTTGTTGATGAGGAGGTGGCTAGAGTTGAGGAGCGAGTGACTGTGGTTGATGAGGGGGTTGCTGAGGAGTGGGTGGTGCATAGTACAAACACCACCACATGTGCATCTACAGAGCCATCAGTACACACTGATGAGGCTTTTTTAGGAGGACCTTCTGACGGGTCCGTTTTGACAGGATATGCTGACCATGTCGCTTTTAGGATATGGCAGGGCGAGGTATGTAACATTGCTTGATTTTTATTATGCAATTTGATTTATACTATTGTGTTATCATTGTATTTTTTTTGTTACAGGAGCGCCCAATGCTGAAGGTCACTTCTCACAGGCAGGGACGGAGCTATTCCAATTAAAGTGTGGGCTCATGCCCCCACTAACTTTTAACTCACCTGCAACCAAGATATAATAATGTATATATTATACATCATATAATACTATTACATAAATAATTTATTTAAAAATGGTTTCATATATCATGGAGGTGGGGGGCTCCGGCCATAGAGTTATAACAATTGTTATACGGTTATAGCTATCAAACATATAACAATGACCTTACCTTTAATATATACTTACTTAATTCATTATTTTAAAATTATTTTAAATGTTCAATTAAATTAACCAACATGCACTGTCATAACAATCCAATTGAATCACATATAATTTAAAAATTTGAAGAAAATTCAATTGAATCAAATTGACATATATGTTATAGTGATAAATTTGAAGAAAATTCAATTGAATCAAATTGACATATCATGTTATAGTAATAGATATGCATGAAAAATAAAAAAATTATCAATTATTTATAAATATGAAAAATTAAAAAAAAAATTTAAATATAAATTTCTTTTAATTATTTTTAAATATGAAAACTTTAAAGAATAATTGTGATGTATATTTATATTTTTAAAAAATAAATTATCATATTATTTAAGAGTTTAATTAAGATACGTAAGCGTATAAAAAAGTTTTAAAAATTGCCATTCATTAAAAATATATCACCTTGTTATGTCATGCAAGTAATTTAGAAATTTTAGTCTAATTTAACGGAATACATGATCGTCATTAGTTGACAGTATAAAATTAATTTATATTGTCGATGCAATATTTCTTTTTTCATTATTTAAAGCTACAACTATATATATATATATATATATATATATATATATATATATATATATATATATATATATATATATATATATATATATTGCCCCCACTATTCAATATTCCTGGCACCGTCCCTGCTCACGGGGGGAAGTTAAAGAACTTCCCCGAGAGACCGATGCATGAGGAGGTGGCGAGGATAGTTCGGGAGTTCCATTTGTTGGACTTTGTTGGATGCTCCCTGATGATACTGGACACTAGGGGTGGCAAACGGACATGCCCGCCCCGTTTAGGCCCGCCCCGCAAAATCCCGCGAAAAAACGGGATGGGGCGGGGCGAGCGTATTTGATTGTGCGGGCCTAAAACCTTGCCCCGCCCCGCAAAAAAGTGAGGGCGGGGAGGGTAAAGCCCGCGGGCATTGAACCTTTTAGGCCTAAAAATAATAAAATTATATGGAAAAGCTAATGCCCGCAAAAAAATGGGGCGGAACGGGGCGGACACATTAAAGGGAGCGGGCCTAAAACCTTATCCCGCCCTGCATAAAAGTGCGGGTAAAACGGGCTTTCCCCGCGCACCGAGCCTGTTTTGCCACCCCTACTGGACGCCCCTCTATTATCAGCTTTTGTAGAGAGATGGCACCCGGAGACATCATCCTTCCATGTTCCATTTCGGGAGATGACAGTGACTCTGGATGATGTGCATTCCCTGTTTCACCTTCCGATAGTTGGTACGTTTTTTACACCAGTTAATAGGGACCAAGCGACGGCGGTGCACATGGTGATGAATGCGTTAGAGGTTGATGAGTTGGTTGTGCTCAAGAAGTTTGGTGACACTCGGAGCTTTCACCTCAGGATGTCTTGGTTGAGGAAGGTTTATCAGTAGCTTGTCAATGCAAAGAGGCACCAGGCTGCCGCTAGGGCGTACATGCTACATCTAGTAGCATGTACTCTCTTTGCGGACAAGTCTGCATACTATATAGATGTCTGCTATCTTACTCTCTTTCAGCGACCTTGAGACCCTGTGTTGGGCTTGGGGAGGGGCTACTTTGACGATGCTATACACGGCACTTGATGCCGCATCTCGTCCTAACACCAAACAACTTGCTGGTTACCCGAGCTTGATTATTTTTATTTATGGGTGAATCTAGAGATACATCTCCGTAAACATCGTTAATTAAAAATTTAGTGGGTGTTACAAAGATGCACCTTTGGATGTGTTTTATACATTAACCGGCTTCAAAACCTTCCATATTTCTCCTTCATTTTCTGAGTTGTCACTCTAAAAGCTCCATTTGAGCTCTTTTGTAACAAGCCATTTCCAAATCCCTATTTGAGCAAGTTTCATCAAGTTCACTCACTCCATTCTACTCTATTTGTTGCAAAGTTACTCACTCCGTTAATTGTTCTCATCCATAACTCTAGTTCGGTAAGTTTTTCATTTCATTTTGTGTGTGTTTTAAATGTTGTTTTAGGTAACATAGGGTTTTTAAGCTGCATTAGATAGTAGTACAATCAAAATGGGTAGTTAATATACACATGCATTTCCATTTGGTTGGATGTTAGGGAAGCAATGAGGTTTCTGCCATTGCTGAAAATTATGAGTTCATTCGAAGATGCATCTCCGGATATGTCTGAATTATCTTTGAAGATGTGTCTCCTTATTTGGGATTGACTGCATTTTGGTTGAACTTTTTATGTGACTTTTTAGTTTTATTACAGGTGCAATGGCTGGAAGAAACCCAAGCAAAATTAGGCTTGATCGTGTGTCTCAACACACGTTTGTACGATGTGACAGAGCCATGGGTAGGGATTATGAGGCCAAGAGTTCCTGATACATTGTTTAATGATTCATAAGGGCGAGGTTAACCACCATTTGGTTCTACTTCCCGTAGTCGCCTATCTCGGGTATCTACTTCACGGGGCCACACCTCCCAACTGATGAAGCCCAAGAGGAACCCACAACTAAAGCCCCTATAAATAGTTATCCAGTAGGCCCATTTTACACCTCTTTACTTTATCCCTATGTAGACCAAGATGCTATGCATGTTTGGGAAGGGGAAGTATATTTATTTACCTTTGCATTACATTTGGTTTAAACTAATTTAATCGTGACTAATGGTGATTTTTTTACAGGAGCCTCAATGTTTAAAATTCGTAAACCATGTAAGGAAAATAGTGGATTTGGAATAATCCAACGCAGAGTGATTCAAGAATGTTATTCGCTACAATGGTGTTTCTGATTTATGTGTTGTTACGTACACTACCATAAACTATAAACCATGGCATGCATGCATTTGTAGAGAGATGACATTCAATGACTTCACATGTCCAACTTCCTATTGGCAAGATGATCATCAGCCTGGATGATATCTCATGTCTCATGTATATTCTGAAGGTGATGATATGTTGGTTGAGTATGATTGATAGTGTGCATTGAGGCGATTCATGTTTTTGGTTAACATGTTCATGTTTGTCGACAAAAGTGCAACCTACGTCGATGTGGTATACCTTAAATACTTCACTGACTTGACGGTGATTCATGAGTACAACTGAAAGGCGCTTGTTTCGTCTACTTGTACTCGAAGCTAAAAGAGGGTTGTCATTGGAAGACAAATCAGATGACAGGAAGTTGCACATTGCTTACTGTAATTTACTAATACTAATGTTTTCATAACTATTTTGTTACACTTGTTATTAATATTTTATCTAAACCATTTTTAGGGATGAATCATCTCGCACTTTCCTCGCATCATTGAGTGGGAACTTGTGCCCAACTTCACTTAGGATTGGCCACATGTTGTGGCCTTTGCCCTGCTCAGAGGGAATTAAACGATCAAGCCATTCAGGGTGTATCTTGATTGTCATGTAACAAATGGCATTGCCTTATGTCCATACAATGGTCACTGCCGGAAGCTTCAGTTGGACCTCAGTTCGTTATACTCGTGATGGTTGACATGTGGGTCAGGTTTGATGTATCCGTACATGCCCGAACGAGTGATACGCCATTTTGGATATTTGTAGATTATTCTGAGACACCCTTCAAAGTCTGTTCCTCAAACCGTCTGTCGCAAAGATCTTGATGTGATACTTGAGGATTTCAAAAGTTATTTGGTACTAGAGGACTATCGCATGATGTCAACTCCTCTACATTGGGCTTATGCAAATGACTATATGACATGGTTCTATAGGGTGTCACACTCTATCGTGACACCAAACGCTCCGGAAAGACCGCATAGGTAGGGGTGATAAACAAGCATGCACATCCTACAAAAAACCCGTAAAAATGGGGCGAAATGAGCTTTGTTGAGGGTGCGTGCCTAAAACCTTGCCCCGACCCACAAAAATATGAGTGTGGATCAGGGTAAGGCCACATGCATGACACTTTTTAAGTCAAACAATTACAAATTTTTATGTTATTGCTTGCGCCGCAAAAGCCTGAAAAAATGGGGTGATACAAACATATTAGAGGGTGCAGGACTAAAAACTTTGTCTACCCCACAAAAAAGGCGGGAAAAACGGGTATGCTTGACAGTCCGAGTCCGTTTTACCACCCATACACATAGGTCATCTAATTAAGAGGAACTTGAGGCTAGGGTTGACCACACCTAAAACGTAAGCAGCGACTGTTGGCGTATTATGGATATTAGAAGATCAAGCATATAAACAAGACTTTTTGAGGAAGACAGTCCCCAGATTCCCCTCGTAGAAAGCATTATTGCCGAGGCACAAATTGCCTTTCAGTACATGTAGAGAAGCCGGGGGGTTAGTCATACTTAGTAGGTTATGTTTGATTGTATTGTTTTTTTTTTTAAAATTTTCAGAACAAATTACGTATGATCGATACATTTTTTACTTTGATTTTACTTTAATATAACTGGGCTTTAAAAAATTACAATGTTAGGACAATGTTGCTGCCTTGAAAACATTTATAAGATTTTTTGAAGATGCATCTTCGAAATATTCATTGTGTATAATTGACCTTTTAAATTATTTCAAAAAAAATTCAAAAATTTATATCGGAATATACCTCAAAATTATTACAAAGATGCACCTCCGACTCAAATTTCGACAAAAATAAAATGTGTGACTGAATTAGGAAACTTTATGTAATTTAAGTTGCATCGAAGATTTTCTCCAAATAAAGAACAAATATTTATGTTGCTAAAATATGTGAGACCCTTTTATAAATTTTTAAATTTATTTTATCATTAATTTTTAAATTAAATTCTTACACCTATTTTTTATTTTTCCCCGCAGTAATATGACGCATCCAAAGAAAACACAATTCCAAGCCAGCCGTATTTATAACCCTCTAAACCCTAATTATCCATGTTGCAGCAGTTGCGACCATAAACCTCGCCTCTCATTTTCTCTCGTCGTTCAATCCCAATCCCAAAATGGTGAAGAGAAGCAAGAGTGAGTAAATCGATTTCATCTCTCCCATTCCAATTCCCCACTAATCTCTATCATCGTTATCGTTATTATCATTGTTTAATTGATTTGCAGAGAGTAAGAGTAAGAGGGTTCCATTGAAGAAGAAGTACAAAATCCTGAAGAAAGTGAAAGAGCATAACAAGAAGAAAACCAAAGAGGCTAAGAAGCTTCTTCTAAGTGGGAAGAAGAAGGTTGAGAAGGATCCTGGTATTCCCAATGATTGGCCTTTTAAGGAACAAGAGCTCAAAGCACTTGAAGCTCGTAGAGAAAAGGCTATTCAGGAATTGGAACAAAAGAAAGCCGATCGTAAAGAAAGGGTATTGTTTTTTCTTTTCAATTTGTATAGTTAGATTTTGAATGGAAGAAAAAATAATTCCTTAATTGAAGTATAGCATGAGGATATAAATGTATGCTTTATTATGATTTATTCTGATTTACTATGGTTTGTGAAATATTCAAAATGAAAAATAATGGGAAATTTTATTTGATAATGAATTTGTGAGATAGGTATTTTTTCGGTTTTCTAGTTGAAGTATACTTTACGAGGACACATAGTTTATGAACTTTAGATTTCACTATTGTATTAGGCATTCGTGGGTGTGAGTGTTTGTGTCTGTGTCGTGTTTCGTTTGTTTTTCTTTCTAATGAAACCCTCTAATCTTGAGAACGGTGTCACACAATTCCCTCAGATACTAGTATGCTTCAAAGACGTTGGATGTTTATATTATGTGTTAAGCTTGATATAAGTGGCTTTACAAAATTTGAAATCCTTTCTAGTTTTGTAAGCATTGTATAATTTCTATTTTTCTAATGATATGAAACTTTACTTTGTTTAACCGTTGTTTCAGGCTCGTAAAAGGAAGTTGGGTTTGCCAGTGGATGATGATAACTCTAAATCAGTTGAAACAGCTTCTCTAGAAAATGTTCCAAAGGCTAAAGGTATTGTTATTTTAAAATTTGCTGCAAAATTTTTCAGGTCAAATATTTTTGCCTTAAATAGCTCTTATATTCATTGTGTTTTTATTTCTTTTATTTCAGTGGATAGTTCAGACAGGGCCTTTTACAAGGATTTGGTAAAGGTTATTGAGGCATCTGATGTCATACTTGAGGTTCTTGATGCCCGAGATCCCTTGGGTACTCGTTGTGTTGACATTGAAAAAATGGTGATGAAAGCAGGACCTGAGAAACGTCTCGTGTTGCTTTTGAATAAAATTGGTAACTTTCCTGATCACCCTTTACCCTCTTTCTCCTTTTAGGATATTTTTCCCATTGAGTACTCATTTGTGATTTTAAATCAGATCTTGTTCCTCGAGAATCTGTTGAGAAGTGGCTCAAGTACCTTAGAGAAGAGTTACCTACTGTCGCTTTTAAGTGCAGTACACAACAGCAGCGATCAAACCTAGGGTGGAAATCTTCTAAAAAAGTCAAACCAAGTAATACTTTGCAATTGAGTGATTGTCTTGGAGCTGAGACACTGCTCAAACTATTGAAGAATTATTCAAGAAGTTACGAGGTAACAAAAGATCATCTTCTGTTGTAGTGTTGATGTTTTTCAATCTGTTTTAAGTCATATCTTTGATTTACAATACCTTCCATTTGCTTGTTTCTTTATGTATGCACGGATTTGACATTTTTATGTTTGGGTATAACATATTTCATGATACTTTTCATTCTATACTGGCCTTGATTATGTAGCTAAATAACGTTGAAAGCTTTTAAGTCAGAAGAGTATGCTATATATGATGACATCCTTTATGTTCAAAGAAGATGCTACATTTGATTGACTATTTTATTTCCTCCCAATTCTTTGTAGCTTCACTTATAGTCTTATAATTTATGGTTCTTATCTATTTTGGCTTTGTCTTTCACAGATCAAGAAGTCAATCACTGTTGGTTTGGTTGGACTGCCGAATGTTGGTAAGAGTAGTCTTATTAACAGTTTAAAGAGATGCCACGTTGTCAATGTCGGTGCTACTCCTGGGTTAACAAGGTCGATGCAAGAGGTTCATTTGGACAAAAATGTTAAGCTGCTGGATTGCCCTGGTGTTGTTATGCTGAAGTCTCAAGGAAATAATGCTACTATTGCATTAAAAAATTGCAAGAGAATTGAAAAGTTAGAGGATCCAATTGGCCCAGGTACTTGAAGTCACTTCCTTCCCCCATTATTAAATCTACACATTTAAGTCTTCTGTATATCCCTCCATTTTTTCATACTGAAATTCTTTGATGCTAATAAAGAATTGAAATGTTATCACTTATCAACTAAGGCCCTCTTCTAACTACTCCCTTCATTTGTACCAGAACATGCCTCAAAAATTTTAAACCTCACCAGCTAGTTCTTGGTGATGAAAATGCTCTTTCATTTGATTCTTGTCTCCTTCTCTTGTTCTAAAATATTGAGTTAGGTGATATAGTTAACAATGCTACTGGTGGGTGTTGATGGATACACAATGACCAAGATTTTTCCCACTCAGTATGGTGCTGGCTACACCAATCAAATGATACCACAATATCTTGTTAAGAATCAAGTTCACATATAAATTATTTATCTCTAAATTGTTCTTAATGATTTGATTTTTGATTTTTCTTGTTTTATCACCTTTAACTATTAGACTATTTTCTATCTGGTCCGCTCTCCCTCTCCTTGTGCTTCAAATGGATGCCTAAACCACTAAGACACGACTTTATCTTCTTTTTTTTACAATGAGAGATCCTAGGGTTCTCTTTATTAATAATAATATATTCCTAATTCAATCTTTTTTATGTTCTAGTTGTTAAATTAAATGTCACAATGCCAATATAAGTTCTTTTTGAAGTTAATTGCTTGGCTGCATGTTTCTTTTTTCTGGATGTAAATCAAAGTTTAATTATTGAAATCATTTGTTATATGTTTTGAAGTCTCCTTAGAATTTTAATTTTGAAATCTTAACTTTTAGGCTATTATGAAGTCTAATCCTTTTTTCACTTTTCTTCGACAACGCAGTGAAAGAAATTCTCAAGCTCTGTCCCGCCAGGGTGCTGGTAGCTCTTTACAAGATTCCAACTTTTGAATCAGTTGATGACTTCCTACAGATTGTGGCTACTGTTAGGGGCAAGCTCAAGAAGGGTGGAATAGTTGACATTGAATCTGCTGCAAGAATAGTTCTTCATGATTGGAATGAAGGTATGCATATACATATTGGAATAAGCTATAGATAAACTGAATTGAAGTTTAAAATTAGGAAGAATTTGGTTGCCTTGCTAAAAATTTATAATTGCACTGTTTCAGGTAAAATACCATATTATACTATGCCCCCAGTTAGTGAAGCAGAACCTTCAGAGGCCAAGATAGTTTCAGAGTTTTCTAAAGATTTTAACATTGATGAAGTCTACAATGGTGAAACTTCTTTTATTGGGACCCTTAAATCGACCATTGACTTAGATCCTGTTGAAGTTCCTTCAAGTTGCCCTCTCAACTTTGATGAGACAATGTTAGAGGTATGCTTTTGATGTTTCTCTAAGGAACGATTATTTAAAATTTTGTTATTCGGTTTAAATACGTTATTTGGGAATTTCAAGACCATTTTCATAATAACATAGTTTTAGTCCGTTGAATTTATTAATTAAAACATCTTACCCTCTTACAATTTGTTTTTCTAGGATAATGAACAAGTTACTTTGCCAAAACAAGACGAAGCTCCTAAGAGCATAGCTGACAATGATGAGGATGAATCCATGGAATCTGATAAAGATGATGATGTGAGCAAGGACAAGGCTAAAACTGCATCTAGTAAACAAAATGAGAAGTTATACACAGCGGATGGTATCCTTAATCCGAAGTTGAGGCGGGCAGAGAAGAAGAAAAAGAAGAGGGCTAACAAAGCCGGTTCATCTGATCCAATGGATGGTGATTATGACTTCAAAGTTGATTACTTCAAAAAAGACACAATGGATGTTGAAGGGGGCAGTGGTGATGACGATAATGACGGTGATGATGAACAAGTTGACTCTGAGGTTCCCATGTCTGGTGTTCAGGTTGATGAATGATTGGGATAGACATGGTTCAAGGTTGCGTTTTTAACTTCGCTTTTGTTTTTCAATATCTTAAATTGTTGCATTAGTTGATACAATTGTTGTATATACAATTTTGGCAAGACAGAAACTAAGTTATGGATAGGTCAAGAATTGAGGCATCACAAAAACGATTTGTTTCTAGATTTTTTCTGGCTCTATTAGTTCTACTACAGTCTTATAAACTATTTAGATTACGCTAAGTTTTTCTGAAGTATGCTTGTTTATTTCTTAGATGTTTGATAATTCAGGGGAATGCCAAATATGCTTAAGGCTCAGCGCTGTTTATCAAGTTACTCTATTTAAATTATATATTTATTGAAACATATTGTGTTCAATGGAATTTTATAGTTCTATGACTTGCTGTCCAATTCAGTTTCGATTTCTATTGTGTGAAAATTTCAAAGTTTTTAATTTCAAAGTGGCGATTATGAAAATCAAGTATAGTTATGAACTATTTTAAATTTACTGTAATATTTAGCACTTATTTTACAAAAAAATTAATACATGATCTCTTTTAAAAAACCAAAACCTTTTGCTTAGAAGTTCGTTTACACATAATGTGCAATGTAAGAAGAGAGAATTTATTCATGTATTATGTGTAAATGGACTTCTAAACCCACTACATACATCTTCCTAGTGTGCATTTTTGCATGTGCACAAGAAAGACAAATGGTGTGAAGCGAAGTTGGAATTTATGTTCAACTCATATAAGCATATATTTTTAGGTTAGATGCCATTGCCGTTAATCAAACTCTGATATTCATTGTATATCTTAATTACTGGTGGTAATTATCACTTTGTGTGTACATAAAAAAAAGTTTCAAGAAAACCTTTAATTAAAAATAAAATCAAGAAAATCATGCAGTAGAAAATAAGGAAAAATAATTCTCTTATTACTAAAAATAAAATCGTAAATCATAACAAAGTAAACTAAAATTTAAATCTCAAATAAGGAAGCACTTATACTTGATTTCGAGAGTTAATTGAATAGGCAAGATATCTAAATTTACAACATCATATCACAAGTCACAAATGTGGACGTGCCGGAGTGGTTATCGGGCATGACTAGAAATCATGTGGGCTTTGCCCGCGCAGGTTCGAATCCTGCCGTCCACGATTTTTCATTTTTTTTTTTGCCATTTTTACCAAATCAATGCTCACACAATCACCACATGTTTATTACCTCACCACAAATCCACAATCTTAAACAACATCATTTCCACTTTCACTTCCTTAATTCCCATAAACAAAGACAACAAAACATGTTCCAAAACAACTCTAACAACCTATGCACCTTCCCTCTTCAATTCAATCCCAAATCCAACAACTTTCACCTATAACACCCTCATCAGAATCCACACTCTCCTCTCTTCCCCTCTCTCCATCCTCCAAATATTTCTCTCTCTCCGCCGTCTCTTCACTCCCAAGTCTTCAAATTCGGGTTCCTCAATAACTCATTCGTTATAAACTCGCTTATTTGTGTTTACTCTGTTAACGACCATGTAAATGCTGCCAACAAGGTGTTCTATCAAAGTTCTTATAGAGATGTTGTTTCTTACAATGCTATGATTGATGGGTTTGTTAAAAGTTTAAACTTGATTATGCACATGAATTGTTCGACGAAATTCCCCAAAGGGATAATGTTTCTTAGAGTACCATGATAGCGGGTTATAGCCATGCTAAATTCCAGATGCAGTAGTGTTTGTGATGAATTACCAAAAACCTAAAGATGGGTTGCATTTCCAGATGCAGTAGTGTTTGTGATGAATTACCAAAAACACATGGTTCTTGAATTGAAGTACCAGATGCAATAGGTGCTTGTGTTGAAGTACTAAATGCATTTGGTGTTTATTTTTATTTAGTTTTCTCTGGAAAAAAACACTAAAAATTAATATCAATAAATATATAACATTAATAAATGATGAATATTACGACCATGTATACCCTTTTCATTATCTGAAGCATCAAGGTCACTTATACCAAGATTGTCATAAGCATATTTAATATCCATATCATTATCTACAAAACTAGATGAACCTATATTATCAACACCATTCACAAATTTCTTACGAGTGTGCATGTGTTTCTTTGCAACACATTTTACCTACGGTTTTAAAATTGCCATCACCTTTTTTACCAATTATGTCAAATCCATCATTCAATCCAAGAGCCATCTCATCCAGGGGTAAAGCTACAGCCCAACGATCCCGGACATGCGCCCGAGCTCAACCCCTCCTTTTGTTGTATATTTCCCACCTAATAGTCAATTTTTAGAGAACACCAGGGGCAAAATTAGTAATGTTTAGACAAAATTAAGGGCAAAATTAGTATAAACAGGGTGTGAAATTTTTAGACAAAATCAAAGACAAAAGTTTTAGACAAAATAAAGGGCAAAATTAATAGAAATAGGGTGTAAAATTAGTAAAAACAAAGGTGTAATTTTTTTGCCCAGACTCCCTAAAATTTCTGGCCCTGCCACTGACTCATCCTCAATATCATCAAATGTTATACGAGTAGCTTCATAGTCACTATCATCCTTATCACCACTTCCATCTCTTTGTTCATCTTGTTTCATATTATTTCCACCACCAGCTTGTTCACCGTCTTCCGCATTAATTCAATCATCACATTGTTCATCTTCTTAAACATTATTTCCACCACCATCTTGTTCACCTTCAACATTATTTCCATCATAAAATTGTTCATCTTCTTTAACATTAATTTCACAATCACCTTGTTCATCTTCTTCAACTTTATTTCCACTATCATCTTGTTCACCTTCTTCCACATTATTTGCACTACACCTTGTTCATCTTCTTCAACATTTATTCCAACTACACCTTTAACAGAATGGTCAACATATATGTGTACTACACATTTCATTTCAATGACATATTTATAAACCTCATTAGAATCCTTATCAGTGACCATTCTCTTGTATTTGTCTTCATCATTTTATACAACCATAACCTAAATTTTGAATGACCAATGTAACACTCCAAATTCTACCAGAAATTATAATGCAGAAATCAGAGTATTTTTAAAAAACTATCAACAAGCATTTGGGATATCACATTTACTTCATATAAACAACACATAATCAGATACGCAACACTTCAATCTTAGAGGATCACAAACGACTTATATTAGCTCTAAGAACAAACCAAATTTTATTTAATATGTAGCGGAATCATAACATTCGACTTTATAAACAAATCATCTTTCTTCAATCAGAAACAACTTTAAAACATCATAGTACTTCTCATTATTCAACTTAGAACTCAACAACTTATATATTAACTACATGAAACAACAAAATAAACCCCCCAAGTGCTACGTATCAGAGCGACACACCAACTGGACTCGATGAAGCTACAAACTTCCACAACTATACTTAAGTACCTGCCCATTTTCCATGGTAGGGCAAACATCAACAGAAGGGGTGAGATATCAAACAGTATAAAAGAATGCATGATAACTTATAGCAAAGATAAGATCATACACTATTCACCACTTCTCATCTCAAAGCAACTTGCATCACAACAACAATGTTAACAATCAATCATAATAACATATTCAAATTCACAACTAAGTCATCCACAACTACAACATTTCCCTCATAATCACAACGAGAATCAACGTGACTATTATCGCGATAAATGTCAACAAAACATAGCAATGAATTCACAACCACGAATCCAACTTAAACAACAACATAATCAACTTAATCCAACTTAAACAACAACATAATCAACTTAAAATAACAATCATTCATCAACACAACAACTCGATATGCGACTCATTATGCAACTCAAACTATGCAAATGCATGTGGTACCAACATATTCAACTTCATAATACATCATCATCATATAATCATCCTCGTCATAACAACAACTATTCGTCATAAAGAGCATACATCATGTTATTTCAAACATAATCATTTCCAACTATACAACAATATTCACTTATGCTTATCCACACAATACAACCTATCAACTTTGACCATAGGGTCTACAACAACAACTACAATAAATTTAACATACTAACAAACAAACATAATTACATGTTATCCACAATTCATCAATACATAATGCACACAAACATGATTACATGTTATCAACACTTCATCACATAGCTCGCACAAACATAATTACATGTTATCGACAATTCATCAATACATAACGTACACAAACATGGTTACATATTATTAACAATTCAACATATAATGCACATAAACATAGTTACATGTCATCAACAATTCATCACAAAACACATAAGATTAATCATAAGTTATTCACACAACAACATCATAATTAATTCATATCAAAACATGATTAGAGTCAATTTCATGAGAATCTAACATAAACCCTAACATTTTCAATTCCACAACTAAACTCATTATTTCACTATCAATGGTTTACTCACAACAAGCACAACAATCTAATGTACATAGATTATCAATTGCACACAACTTATCACATTTATATCATCATACTAGTCAGAGACCCGTGCTGTCGCCCGGGTGCATTATTTGTGGTGTAGTATTTTTTGAACTATATGAAAAATGTGAAGTAAAGAAGTTTGACCAAATTCCATATATAAAATGGAAATTAACTTTTTTTACTAATAAGATATTGATAGTATGAAAATTAGGTTCTAAATTAAAATAATGATCCACAATAAAAGATTTAAGATAGATCAACACGATAAGTTCATTCATATCTTAGATCATTTGATAAGGTTTAGTTGTTGGTGATATATAATTGTTATTATAAAATCACTAATAAATAAAAATATTAAAAAATAAATATGTAACAAATCAACAACATGATAAATCAAATATGTTTAATAACATTAACTATTTACAAATATTTTGTTAATTAAATAAAAAAGATATTGCAGTGCTAATGACCCGTGATTGAATTGGTGATGAAATTATCTTTAGCCGTATATTTACTCGATACAATAAAATATATGTATTAGTTTATTAAAATAAAATAGATATTGTGTCGATAATAACCTGTAAAATAAAAGATTAATTGTTTGCAATGCTATTGAGTATTATTTAATTTGATAAGTTTTTTTTTAATTTTATTAAAATTAAAAAATCATTTTTTTGTGATATTAAACAAATAGAATTGATAAAAATTAAATAAATAATAAATATATATATATTTTTGATTAATGCTAAATTAAACAAAAATACAGGAGCATTTATTTCAATTTATTGTTAGGTTGTTAGTTCATAATAGATAATAAAATATATAAAAAATAAAAATTTCAAAATAATTTTGACAAAAGACAAGATATATTTTATTAATTGTTTTTTTATGCTAAAATATTTAATTATGACATTGAATGAGGAGCTGTATGTTTTAACTTTGGTGGTTTATGAGACATTAAATTTGTACTAAACCAAGATGATAAAATCGTGTGATAAAAAACCGAGATGATAAAATCATGTGATAAAAAACCGAGATGTAAAGTTTCTATTAAAAAAGACAATTTACACATAGTAAAAACTTTTAAAAAAAATTATTTTATTAAGATATTATTTTTTATCCATTAGGGAATTTATAGCATGAAAACAAATTCTTTCAGAAGTGCACCATTTATTCTTCATACAGCTGATTTTGAAGTTAAAAGAGAAACAACCAACCTTTGAAAAATTCTTCCGAGTGACTTTAGCTCACCTAAAGTTGCAGAAATCGTGCCTCGTAAACATAAATATCACCCAAAGTAGATTAGCAGAGCCATTATAAACCTGTAAATATCATGTCTACTATAAAGATAAATAATAATAACATGATGAAGTGCCTTTTTTTCCCTTAATGCTCAACCACTAAGATGACATGGTCACTAAAATTGAATATGACTTTAATACATGTAAGGGAGCTAAATGCTAGAGATAAATTTGCTAGTATCTACCAAACCACCAACCAATGAAACAAAAAGTAATAGTAATACCTCGGTGGCCTAATAACAAAATTGATGAATTGCTCAATCATCTTGCTTCGACATGTATACTATTATTATTATTATTATTATTATTATTATTATTCCCAGTTCATTCAGAGGTTTTCAATAAAAGAAACAGAACTTTAGTTCATCCTCAATTTATTCCCAGTTCATTCAGAGGTTTTCAAAATGAAACCTAAAATGCAAAATTTTGCTGCGTCTCAGTTAATGGCATCTACAGTCTTCCTCTGTGCTGCATCTGCGATACTGACTTCTATGAAATTCCTTGCACCACATCTAAACGCAAATGATATCTGTATCAAAGACAGAAGCCTCATTTTTGTCCAATGAACTTGTGCTTTTATGGGTTTGAGTTTTTCAATGGGTTTTGAAGATAACCCAAGATATAAGCAAAAATTAAAGGGAAAGTGAATTTTTACTTTGCAGCTGCTAGGGTTTTTGGTATTCCTCACATGTGTTGTTTGGTAAATATAGTATAATGTGTGGGCTTCAGAAACAACCCAACAACCCTTAGTAAAAAATATTAAATAAATTAAATGAATCAATCAAGTTGGACCAATGGGAATGTAACACTTGGTAAAAAAGGTGAAAAGTTTGTGTTGTATTTAGTTCATTACGAAAATGCCCTTTTTCCTTTGTAAATGTAATTTGTGCAAGGGACAAATCGGTCAGATTGGTCAATCTCTTATTATATGTTTGTATAGTAGATTCCATCAAATCATCAAATACCCAAAATTTCACATAGAAGAACATGGATATCAAGTATAAAATCTATCCACCATAACATACTATCATACAACCCTTTATCATGAAAGAACCCCACTCTTACCTTGGTAAATATGGACTCTTTCACCATAGCTCTAAGCTTTTCTCCAAAAGAAATCCTTTCTAACATCATTTGGAGACACACCTAAAACGTAGTTCGGGAATCAACTTATCAGACGAACTTAAAACCCTCAAAATCAAAATCGCTCCGGTCATAACTTACCTCTATGGGTCAGGAACATTGTGTCCAAGTACCGCAACGATCCAACGGTTGGATTAAGAGATACGACCGTTTTTCCAAGGTGACTATATGCTGAAACATGTTGCGAAAATTGAGGCTTCTTCCATAATTTTTCTTCTTCCCTCAAGTGTTCCTCCCTTCTTTCTTTTCTCTCTTCTTTTTCCCTCAAAATGAGTTATGAGACTCCAACTCTAAAACCTTAACTTTCTACTCTTACTATCTCTCTTATGTCAATTGGGCTTAACCCACCAATCCATCCATTTAGTTATATCTCTCTAATAACTCAATTAAGTCAAACAACACAAATACTCACATAATTAAATACTTAAGTAGTTATTATATCACAAAATAACAAAATAAATAAGTAATTATTAAAAACATCAAATAATATAATTATTAATATAATTAATAAAAATATTAATAAAAATCGGGATGTTACAATCAAGACCACTAATCTCTTTCAATATGCTAATAAAAATCATGGCATTTTTGCATGTGCACAAGAAAGACAAATGGTGTGAAGCGAAGTTGGAATTTATGTTCAACTCATATAAGCATATATTTTTAGGTTAGATGCCATTGCCGTTAATCAAACTCTGATATTCATTGTATATCTTAATTACTGGTGGTAATTATCACTTTGTGTGTACATAAAAAAAAGTTTCAAGAAAACCTTTAATTAAAAATAAAATCAAGAAAATCATGCAGTAGAAAATAAGGAAAAATAATTCTCTTATTACTAAAAATAAAATCGTAAATCATAACAAAGTAAACTAAAATTTAAATCTCAAATAAGGAAGCACTTATACTTGATTTCGAGAGTTAATTGAATAGGCAAGATATCTAAATTTACAACATCATATCACAAGTCACAAATGTGGACGTGCCGGAGTGGTTATCGGGCATGACTAGAAATCATGTGGGCTTTGCCCGCGCAGGTTCGAATCCTGCCGTCCACGATTTTTCATTTTTTTTTTTGCCATTTTTACCAAATCAATGCTCACACAATCACCACATGTTTATTACCTCACCACAAATCCACAATCTTAAACAACATCATTTCCACTTTCACTTCCTTAATTCCCATAAACAAAGACAACAAAACATGTTCCAAAACAACTCTAACAACCTATGCACCTTCCCTCTTCAATTCAATCCCAAATCCAACAACTTTCACCTATAACACCCTCATCAGAATCCACACTCTCCTCTCTTCCCCTCTCTCCATCCTCCAAATATTTCTCTCTCTCCGCCGTCTCTTCACTCCCAAGTCTTCAAATTCGGGTTCCTCAATAACTCATTCGTTATAAACTCGCTTATTTGTGTTTACTCTGTTAACGACCATGTAAATGCTGCCAACAAGGTGTTCTATCAAAGTTCTTATAGAGATGTTGTTTCTTACAATGCTATGATTGATGGGTTTGTTAAAAGTTTAAACTTGATTATGCACATGAATTGTTCGACGAAATTCCCCAAAGGGATAATGTTTCTTAGAGTACCATGATAGCGGGTTATAGCCATGCTAAATTCCAGATGCAGTAGTGTTTGTGATGAATTACCAAAAACCTAAAGATGGGTTGCATTTCCAGATGCAGTAGTGTTTGTGATGAATTACCAAAAACACATGGTTCTTGAATTGAAGTACCAGATGCAATAGGTGCTTGTGTTGAAGTACTAAATGCATTTGGTGTTTATTTTTATTTAGTTTTCTCTGGAAAAAAACACTAAAAATTAATATCAATAAATATATAACATTAATAAATGATGAATATTACGACCATGTATACCCTTTTCATTATCTGAAGCATCAAGGTCACTTATACCAAGATTGTCATAAGCATATTTAATATCCATATCATTATCTACAAAACTAGATGAACCTATATTATCAACACCATTCACAAATTTCTTACGAGTGTGCATGTGTTTCTTTGCAACACATTTTACCTACGGTTTTAAAATTGCCATCACCTTTTTTACCAATTATGTCAAATCCATCATTCAATCCAAGAGCCATCTCATCCAGGGGTAAAGCTACAGCCCAACGATCCCGGACATGCGCCCGAGCTCAACCCCTCCTTTTGTTGTATATTTCCCACCTAATAGTCAATTTTTAGAGAACACCAGGGGCAAAATTAGTAATGTTTAGACAAAATTAAGGGCAAAATTAGTATAAACAGGGTGTGAAATTTTTAGACAAAATCAAAGACAAAAGTTTTAGACAAAATAAAGGGCAAAATTAATAGAAATAGGGTGTAAAATTAGTAAAAACAAAGGTGTAATTTTTTTGCCCAGACTCCCTAAAATTTCTGGCCCTGCCACTGACTCATCCTCAATATCATCAAATGTTATACGAGTAGCTTCATAGTCACTATCATCCTTATCACCACTTCCATCTCTTTGTTCATCTTGTTTCATATTATTTCCACCACCAGCTTGTTCACCGTCTTCCGCATTAATTCAATCATCACATTGTTCATCTTCTTAAACATTATTTCCACCACCATCTTGTTCACCTTCAACATTATTTCCATCATAAAATTGTTCATCTTCTTTAACATTAATTTCACAATCACCTTGTTCATCTTCTTCAACTTTATTTCCACTATCATCTTGTTCACCTTCTTCCACATTATTTGCACTACACCTTGTTCATCTTCTTCAACATTTATTCCAACTACACCTTTAACAGAATGGTCAACATATATGTGTACTACACATTTCATTTCAATGACATATTTATAAACCTCATTAGAATCCTTATCAGTGACCATTCTCTTGTATTTGTCTTCATCATTTTATACAACCATAACCTAAATTTTGAATGACCAATGTAACACTCCAAATTCTACCAGAAATTATAATGCAGAAATCAGAGTATTTTTAAAAAACTATCAACAAGCATTTGGGATATCACATTTACTTCATATAAACAACACATAATCAGATACGCAACACTTCAATCTTAGAGGATCACAAACGACTTATATTAGCTCTAAGAACAAACCAAATTTTATTTAATATGTAGCGGAATCATAACATTCGACTTTATAAACAAATCATCTTTCTTCAATCAGAAACAACTTTAAAACATCATAGTACTTCTCATTATTCAACTTAGAACTCAACAACTTATATATTAACTACATGAAACAACAAAATAAACCCCCCAAGTGCTACGTATCAGAGCGACACACCAACTGGACTCGATGAAGCTACAAACTTCCACAACTATACTTAAGTACCTGCCCATTTTCCATGGTAGGGCAAACATCAACAGAAGGGGTGAGATATCAAACAGTATAAAAGAATGCATGATAACTTATAGCAAAGATAAGATCATACACTATTCACCACTTCTCATCTCAAAGCAACTTGCATCACAACAACAATGTTAACAATCAATCATAATAACATATTCAAATTCACAACTAAGTCATCCACAACTACAACATTTCCCTCATAATCACAACGAGAATCAACGTGACTATTATCGCGATAAATGTCAACAAAACATAGCAATGAATTCACAACCACGAATCCAACTTAAACAACAACATAATCAACTTAATCCAACTTAAACAACAACATAATCAACTTAAAATAACAATCATTCATCAACACAACAACTCGATATGCGACTCATTATGCAACTCAAACTATGCAAATGCATGTGGTACCAACATATTCAACTTCATAATACATCATCATCATATAATCATCCTCGTCATAACAACAACTATTCGTCATAAAGAGCATACATCATGTTATTTCAAACATAATCATTTCCAACTATACAACAATATTCACTTATGCTTATCCACACAATACAACCTATCAACTTTGACCATAGGGTCTACAACAACAACTACAATAAATTTAACATACTAACAAACAAACATAATTACATGTTATCCACAATTCATCAATACATAATGCACACAAACATGATTACATGTTATCAACAATTCATCACATAGCTCGCACAAACATAATTACATGTTATCGACAATTCATCAATACATAACGTACACAAACATGGTTACATATTATTAACAATTCAACATATAATGCACATAAACATAGTTACATGTCATCAACAATTCATCACAAAACACATAAGATTAATCATAAGTTATTCACACAACAACATCATAATTAATTCATATCAAAACATGATTAGAGTCAATTTCATGAGAATCTAACATAAACCCTAACATTTTCAATTCCACAACTAAACTCATTATTTCACTATCAATGGTTTACTCACAACAAGCACAACAATCTAATGTACATAGATTATCAATTGCACACAACTTATCACATTTATATCATCATACTAGTCAGAGACCCGTGCTGTCGCCCGGGTGCATTATTTGTGGTGTAGTATTTTTTGAACTATATGAAAAATGTGAAGTAAAGAAGTTTGACCAAATTCCATATATAAAATGGAAATTAACTTTTTTTACTAATAAGATATTGATAGTATGAAAATTAGGTTCTAAATTAAAATAATGATCCACAATAAAAGATTTAAGATAGATCAACACGATAAGTTCATTCATATCTTAGATCATTTGATAAGGTTTAGTTGTTGGTGATATATAATTGTTATTATAAAATCACTAATAAATAAAAATATTAAAAAATAAATATGTAACAAATCAACAACATGATAAATCAAATATGTTTAATAACATTAACTATTTACAAATATTTTGTTAATTAAATAAAAAAGATATTGCAGTGCTAATGACCCGTGATTGAATTGGTGATGAAATTATCTTTAGCCGTATATTTACTCGATACAATAAAATATATGTATTAGTTTATTAAAATAAAATAGATATTGTGTCGATAATAACCTGTAAAATAAAAGATTAATTGTTTGCAATGCTATTGAGTATTATTTAATTTGATAAGTTTTTTTTTAATTTTATTAAAATTAAAAAATCATTTTTTTGTGATATTAAACAAATAGAATTGATAAAAATTAAATAAATAATAAATATATATATATTTTTGATTAATGCTAAATTAAACAAAAATACAGGAGCATTTATTTCAATTTATTGTTAGGTTGTTAGTTCATAATAGATAATAAAATATATAAAAAATAAAAATTTCAAAATAATTTTGACAAAAGACAAGATATATTTTATTAATTGTTTTTTTATGCTAAAATATTTAATTATGACATTGAATGAGGAGCTGTATGTTTTAACTTTGGTGGTTTATGAGACATTAAATTTGTACTAAACCAAGATGATAAAATCGTGTGATAAAAAACCGAGATGATAAAATCATGTGATAAAAAACCGAGATGTAAAGTTTCTATTAAAAAAGACAATTTACACATAGTAAAAACTTTTAAAAAAAATTATTTTATTAAGATATTATTTTTTATCCATTAGGGAATTTATAGCATGAAAACAAATTCTTTCAGAAGTGCACCATTTATTCTTCATACAGCTGATTTTGAAGTTAAAAGAGAAACAACCAACCTTTGAAAAATTCTTCCGAGTGACTTTAGCTCACCTAAAGTTGCAGAAATCGTGCCTCGTAAACATAAATATCACCCAAAGTAGATTAGCAGAGCCATTATAAACCTGTAAATATCATGTCTACTATAAAGATAAATAATAATAACATGATGAAGTGCCTTTTTTTCCCTTAATGCTCAACCACTAAGATGACATGGTCACTAAAATTGAATATGACTTTAATACATGTAAGGGAGCTAAATGCTAGAGATAAATTTGCTAGTATCTACCAAACCACCAACCAATGAAACAAAAAGTAATAGTAATACCTCGGTGGCCTAATAACAAAATTGATGAATTGCTCAATCATCTTGCTTCGACATGTATACTATTATTATTATTATTATTATTATTATTATTATTCCCAGTTCATTCAGAGGTTTTCAATAAAAGAAACAGAACTTTAGTTCATCCTCAATTTATTCCCAGTTCATTCAGAGGTTTTCAAAATGAAACCTAAAATGCAAAATTTTGCTGCGTCTCAGTTAATGGCATCTACAGTCTTCCTCTGTGCTGCATCTGCGATACTGACTTCTATGAAATTCCTTGCACCACATCTAAACGCAAATGATATCTGTATCAAAGACAGAAGCCTCATTTTTGTCCAATGAACTTGTGCTTTTATGGGTTTGAGTTTTTCAATGGGTTTTGAAGATAACCCAAGATATAAGCAAAAATTAAAGGGAAAGTGAATTTTTACTTTGCAGCTGCTAGGGTTTTTGGTATTCCTCACATGTGTTGTTTGGTAAATATAGTATAATGTGTGGGCTTCAGAAACAACCCAACAACCCTTAGTAAAAAATATTAAATAAATTAAATGAATCAATCAAGTTGGACCAATGGGAATGTAACACTTGGTAAAAAAGGTGAAAAGTTTGTGTTGTATTTAGTTCATTACGAAAATGCCCTTTTTCCTTTGTAAATGTAATTTGTGCAAGGGACAAATCGGTCAGATTGGTCAATCTCTTATTATATGTTTGTATAGTAGATTCCATCAAATCATCAAATACCCAAAATTTCACATAGAAGAACATGGATATCAAGTATAAAATCTATCCACCATAACATACTATCATACAACCCTTTATCATGAAAGAACCCCACTCTTACCTTGGTAAATATGGACTCTTTCACCATAGCTCTAAGCTTTTCTCCAAAAGAAATCCTTTCTAACATCATTTGGAGACACACCTAAAACGTAGTTCGGGAATCAACTTATCAGACGAACTTAAAACCCTCAAAATCAAAATCGCTCCGGTCATAACTTACCTCTATGGGTCAGGAACATTGTGTCCAAGTACCGCAACGATCCAACGGTTGGATTAAGAGATACGACCGTTTTTCCAAGGTGACTATATGCTGAAACATGTTGCGAAAATTGAGGCTTCTTCCATAATTTTTCTTCTTCCCTCAAGTGTTCCTCCCTTCTTTCTTTTCTCTCTTCTTTTTCCCTCAAAATGAGTTATGAGACTCCAACTCTAAAACCTTAACTTTCTACTCTTACTATCTCTCTTATGTCAATTGGGCTTAACCCACCAATCCATCCATTTAGTTATATCTCTCTAATAACTCAATTAAGTCAAACAACACAAATACTCACATAATTAAATACTTAAGTAGTTATTATATCACAAAATAACAAAATAAATAAGTAATTATTAAAAACATCAAATAATATAATTATTAATATAATTAATAAAAATATTAATAAAAATCGGGATGTTACAATCAAGACCACTAATCTCTTTCAATATGCTAATAGCTTCAAAGAAGCTCCATTTATCAGGATCGATATCAGTGTTAGTTACCAATTTGTGTAAATATCTTAGGTAATTTTTGGTAACTTTCAAGTCTTTTTGTGGTTAATAGTAGTCTTTTATTATCATTTGGTACATATATATTCTTATATTTATATTATTGTTGAATAGTTCTTATCTTTGCAATTTCTGTTGGATTTTGTAGTTTTTATAGATAATTAGAAGCTTGGACCATGGAAAAAGGATTTTGATGATGTTCCAAGACCAAAGCCAAAGATTGCTGAAAAGAGGAAGCGCGCTAAGCGAGGTTGAGCCCGCTAAGCGCGATTTTGAAGAAAAGAAGGAAGTTCTGGCAGAGAGTTCCGCGCTAAGCGAGGTCTGGAGCCCGCTTAGCGCGGTTGGGCGGTTTAAGCAATTTTTGATGGCGCGCTTAGCGGGCTATACCGTGCTAAGCGCGGTCTGCGAAACTTTGTTTACTAGTTTATGGGGTAGATCACTTTTAGGGAGATGTAGAGATATTTTAGAGAGAAACAAGAGCATAATACACTGTAGCAAACATAGAGTTGAAGATTGGAAGCCTTGATCGTCGATTAATCGCCTTTGATGCTTGTTGATCTTCATCCTTTCCTTCTTGTGCAAGCTACCATTCTCATGGATAGCTAAACCCCTTTTGTATCAAGATAAGATGTAATCTTCCTAGCCTTTTGTATGTTTTTCTTGTGGATATATGTGTATGAACAAGTGATGATCAATATAGATGGTTTAGTTTGTTTATTAAAGCTTTTTCTTTGGTAAAAATGTTTGAGACATCAATGTTTGTATCTAGACCTAACTCATCATCTTTCAAACAATAAGTTGCAGACATGGATTTAGAGTTTGATGTTTACTAAGTATCGGTTTTAAAACGTTATTTGTATTGTTTAAACGGTGGAGAAATCGTCGGTTGAACAATACGGTAAATCTAGCTATATCGTTGCGGACACGGACGATATAAGTGTCGATACGTAATTATATTGATCGTTAGCAAGTTCATAAGCATATATTTATAAGGAAACATACAAACTTAGGTCGATGAAATCGAATCTTGATGCATTTTCTTTAACTTAGAACCTTCATTAATTTACTCTTTGCTACTAAAGTGATTGAATGACCTTTTGCAAACCTAAAACTAAAGTAACATTAACTCAAGACAAAATAGGCTATAGAACGGCGGTGATATCGCAATAATCCCTGTGGATACGATATAAACGAAAAGTACACCACAATACTCTTTGATGAATCATGTCTAAAAGCTTTCCTAGAACTTAAAGCAAATTTGACCACCACACCCATAATTGTCGCTCCTAATTGGTCGCTTGAGTTTGAACTCATGTGCGATGCGAGTGACTATGCGGTGTGCGGTCTTAGGCCAAAGGAAGAACAAACAATTCCATGCTATACATTATGCGAGCAAAGTTTTAAATGAGGCACAGGTTAACTATGCCACTACCGAAAAAGAATTGCTCGCAATTGTATTTGCATTGGAAAATTTTCGCTCTTACCTCATTTGTTCTAAAGTGGTGTGTTACACTGATCATGCCGCAATCAAATATCTTCTCACCAAGCCTGATTCAAAACAGAGGCTTATTCGGTGGATTCTTTTGCTTCAAGAATTTGATCTTGAAGTGAAAGACAAGAAAGGTACAAAAAATTTGATTGCGGACCATTTGTCTCGGTTAGTGAATACCGAGGTGACAAACAATGAAAAAGAAGTGAGGGAAGAATTCCCCGATGAAAAACTGTACATGGTACAAGAAGTTAGACCCTGGTTCGCAGATATGGCTAATCACAAAGCATCTGGCTGGATACCGGAGGATCTAACTTGGAATCAAAGAAAAAAGTTTTTAAACGATGCTAATTTTTATGTTTGGGATGATCCTCACTTGTTTAAGTTGAGTAGTGACAATCTTTTGAGAAGATGTGTCGCGGATGAGGAGACAAAAAGCATTTTGTGGCATTGCCACAATTCGCCGTATGGTGGTCATTTTAATGGTTTGCGTACGGCCACAAAAGTCCTTCAATCGGGATTTTGGTGGTCTACTTTGTTCAAAGATGCTTACCGCCATGTTGCCTCATGCGACAGTTGTCAACGAACTGGTGGAATAGGGAAAAGAGAGGAAATGTCCCTCCAAAGTATTGTAGAAGTAGAAGTATTTGATTGTTGGGGCATTGATTTTGTTGGACCCTTCCCTTCCTCTATGTCAAATGAATACATCTTGGTAGCTGTGGATTACGTGTCTAAGTGGGTGGAAGTGATTGCTTCACCCAAAGCGGATGGTAAGACCGTGATAAAATTTTTGAAGAAAAATATATTTTCGCGGTTTGGCACGCCAAGAGTATTAATTAGTGATGGTGGATCTCATTTTTGTAATGCCCAGCTAGAGAAAGTGTTGGAGCAATATGGAGTAAAGCACAAGGTGGCTACTCCATATCATCCACAAACTAATGGGCAAGTTGAGAGGACCAATAGAGAAATTAAGAGAATTCTTGAGAAAACTGTGTCTAGCTCTAGGAAGGATTGGTCAATGAAGCTTGATGAAACCTTGTGGGCATATCGGACCGCTTTCAAAGCACCGATCGGTCTTACACCATTCCAAATGGTGTACGGTAAAAGCTGTCACCTTCCCGTAGAAATAGAACATAAGGCATATTGGGCCTTGAAGCTTTTGAATTTTGACCACAAGTTGTGTGGAGAGAGAAGAAAAATCCAACTAAATGAGTTCGAAGAGATGAGATTGCATGCCTATAAGTCTAATTCAATTTACAAGGAAAAGACCAAATTCTATCATGATAGTAAGATTCAAATTAAGGACTTTAAGGTAGGGCAATTAGTTTTACTCTTCAATTCCCGGTTAAGACTTTTTCCGGGAAAGTTGAAGTCTAAATGGTCCGGACCGTTTTTGGTCAAAGAGGTTAGAAGCCATGGGGCTATTGTGATAGAGGACCTAAAATCAAAGCAAGAATGGGTAGTTAATGGTCAGAGGTTGAAGGTTTATCGAGGAAGCGATTTTAATCGTGAAACTTGTGTTTTATCGTTTGGTGATCCTTGATTGCCTTTGACCGTCGAGCTGACCGACGTTAAACAAAGCGCTAATTGGGAGACACCCCAATTTGTAAATATTCAGCTTGTTTTATGTGTTTTTTACCGTTTATGTTTTGTGCGTTCTGGTCGAGCCAAAATCAGTCTACCGGTAAAGTTGCATTTGCTGGTAGAAGAAAAAATTTTCTGTGTTCTGTCACAGGCGCTAAGCGCGCTCCTAGCCCGCTTAGCGCGCTTTGAAAATTTTTGACCCCTTAGTTCCAGTGGATTGCGCGCTTAGCGTGCCTCAGAGCCCGCTTAGCGCGGGTCAGTTTTCAGATTTTTTTTTTTCGTGGGCCTCTTTTGTGTTAGACCCGGCCCAGAACGAGAGTGAGGAGATTTAGTTAGGGTTAGGAGTGCCTTTGCCTCATTTTGACCACTTTCTTCTCAAATCATTCTCCTCTTTTCCTTTGCTTGTTGTTTGCTATTGTTTTTGGTTTCAATCAAGGTTATCTCCTTAAATTTCTCAAGGTAAGCATCTTCTTCTCCATTTTTACTTTAGCTTCCTATTGTATAGTTTTTAATTTTTTGATTTTAGAAAGATTTGATGTGGTTAGGGTTGTTGTTTTGAAAACTTAGTGATTTAATCTGGTTTCCAGTGCTTTGTGCTTGTTTAGAATTGAATTTGGGTGCTGGAAATGTGTGGAAACAACCCTGGTTCGCAGGGGATTTTTTCTGCAAATCGCAGAGCCCGCTTAGCGCGGTAGGCGCGCTTAGCGCGGTCTGAGGATTTCAGAAAAAATCCCCCTTCTGCCTGTTTTTGTTTGATGCAGGGGGAGTGATCTTTTGCTTTGATTCTTGCTGTGGCTGTTTAATTTTTGTTATGTATTGTGTTAACATGTTGGTTTTGTGGTGCCGTGTTCCTAATTATTTCAGATGGGACCGAAATTCCTGGGCTCTAAGAAAAGAAAGACCGGAACCGAAGGTGGCAGTTCTTCTCAAGCACCTAGGGCTATTCCGTTTAATCAAGACCGTTTTAAGAGTCATGTCCAGGAGGAGAGGTATAAGAAACTAGAGGTTAGGACATGGTGGCCAGAGTGAATTGTTAGAATCAATCCTGAGGGAACCTATGGGTGGTGTCATCACACCATTGAGGAGTATGGTTGGCTTAGACTTTGTGAGCCTGCACCTAAGTTTCATTTGGAGATTGTAAGAGAGTTTTATGCTAATGCCGTGCCAAATGAGGAATTTCCGGTGGAAGGTGTACCCTATGAGTTCAAGACTTGGGTAAGGGGTAAGGAAATTGATTTTTCTCGTCAGGCTATCCGTGAATTTCTTGGTACCCCTTTGCCTTTTGAGGATGGTGAGCTGTGTGGTTATCATGTGCAATTGGCACGGGGAAATTTTGATTGGGAGCATCTGAGGGAGGTTTTGTGTATGAGTGGGCATTCGTATGATCTTAATCCTTCACAGCAGCCCCAGAAGTTCTCTAGGAAAGTGTTGACTACTAATGCTCAGATTCTCATGTCAGTGGTCCTTCATAATTTGAGGCCTAGGAGTCACACTTCTTCTTTACCTGCTGAGTCTGCTGCTTTGGTTGCTCGTATGATTGAGCATGAGCCGATTGATATTACTCGCATTATTGCGAATGAGCTGAAGAGGGTTGCTTTGAGTGGAACTCGCCATGGTGATCGTGCTCCCTGCAAGTTGATATTCCCGGGTTTGATCATGAATCTGTGCAGGAAAGCTAGAGTGCGAATTCCTTCTGAGGGTCTTGTGTCCATTGACACTTTTATTGATGATACTTTTATTGAGCGTTATTGTTTATCCAGGTTGACTGCTGTTCCTGTTGCTGCTGCTCGCCCTCCTCGCCGCCGTAATGATCCTGATAGAGAGGAGAACTTGGCATTTCATATGGCACATCAGAGAGCATTCATGTTTATGCATGACGCTATGTCTCAGCTGAGGTTGCAGATGATGGAGCCCCATGTAGCTCATCCTTGGAGTTCTCGCCAAGACTTGGTAGATTATGCTAATTGGCCTGAGGTCAGTCCATTTCCTGAGGAGGAGGGAGATGGTGGCGAGGATGAGAATGTGGAAGATGATGAGGATGAGTAGTTCTTTTTGGTTGATGCTTAGTATGTTTAGTTAGTATGTTTAGTGCTAGTTTTTTTTTATTTTATTTTGACTTAAGCTTTGTAGTTTTTTGTTCCGTCCTTTTATAGGATGAGGTATTTTGAACCTTAGGCATTGCTATGCCTTTTTGGATATTTTGACACCTGTTGGTGTTTGTTTTTAATTTATTAAGTTTTTAGTTTAATTGCTTTTATTTCTATATACATATGCAATTGTGTTTTTAAATTTTTGTTGTTGTTCTTGTGAAAGTGCTTCCTTTGATGAAGCAAGCTTTTACAACCAATTGGGGCGGTGATGATATAGTGTGAAATTAGTACGTGCAAGGTACATTTCTACCGTTCCTTTAATATACCATGAATGAGATGCTTGTAATTGTACAAATGAGATGTCATATTTTCTTTAACAAATATAGTTCAATAATGAATCATTTTAGTTCTAAAACTAGTGTGAGGAGCCGTTCCATGGTACATATATATATATATATATATATATATATATATATATATATATATTATTTGGTGGTTACCAACAATGTGCGTTTAACTCGTGTTTATTATGTTTAACCTTGCGTTTTTATTTTAATTGTGTAAAGCATGAAAGTGATCAAAGCATTTTGTTTCGTATTACGAGTATAACTTCTCTACCATATATAACCTACCCGGTGAGTGTGTGAGCAATTGATAACCACTTTGAGCCGTTTTTGCCAAGATCCAATCGGTATCAATCTATAATTGCCGATTTTTGATTTGAATCTTGATGACTTTCTTTTAACCTTGAAGAGTACCATGAAATGTGGTTAGGAATGATTCCTTTTCGCCTTAGAATAGAGAGCATTCATGATTATGTGGTGGTAATATTCAAGTTGGGGAGAATAAAATTTTTTGGTTGTATTGGTGATGAGAAGAAAATAAGTGATTGCTCGAGAGAGAAAAAGAAAAAAGAAAAAAAAAGGGAAAAAGAAAAAGAAAAAGAAAAAGAAAAGAGCTTTGTATATAGCTAGTTTCCTTTAAATTAAAAAGATGAACTCTTGAGCAATAAAATTGTGTGATCGGTTGATAAGGATGTGTGGATATAATCTTGATTTGAATGCTCTCTTAGGAATTGACCCTTTCGTTTCAATGGCCTTGAGAAATGACACTTCCTTGTTAACCAAGCCAAGATACAACCCTAAAGTCTTTGTGATTCTTGCTTTTACGCTTTTTATATAAATGTTGTGTAGATGAATGCATAATTAATTCTGGATGTTGGCGACATTGTTGTGTGAGTGTTAGGTCCTCAATTTTGTCTCTTACTAGAGAAGTGTGTAGGTTGTGATTCAATTTTGAACTTATTTTGTTTTAGGAACTGTTTACATCAATTGTGTATTTAGTATTAGTATCTCAAGCATGGTATTATTTGAGCAAGGGTGAGATGTTGCTTGTGTGCTTATGGAATTTGAACCACCCATTTGTTCTTGTCTTAGCTTGTGCTCTCATGGTTTTGCTTGTTGTTGTTTTTGTGTTTGTTTTTGTTTGAGGACAAACAAAGGTTTAAGTTGGGGAGAGTTGTTAGTTACCAATTTGTGTAAATATCTTAGGTAATTTTTGGTAACTTTCAAGTCTTTTTGTGGTTAATAGTAGTCTTTTATTATCATTTGGTACATATATATTCTTATATTTATATTATTGTTGAATAGTTCTTATCTTTGCAATTTCTGTTGGATTTTGTAGTTTTTATAGATAATTGGAAGCTTGGACCATGGAAAAAGGATTTTGATGATGTTCCAAGACCAAAGCCAAAGATTGCTGAAAAGAGGAAGCGCGCTAAGCGAGGTTGAGCCCGCTAAGCGCGGTTTTGAAGAAAAGAAGGAAGTTCTGGCAGAGAGTTCCGCGCTAAGCGAGGTCTGGAGCCCGCTTAGCGCGGTTGGGCGGTTTAAGCAATTTTTGATGGCGCGCTTAGCGGGCTATACCGCGCTAAGCGCGGTCTGCGAAACTTTGTTTACTAGTTTATGGGGCAGATCATTTTTAGGGAGATGTAGAGATATTTTAGAGAGAAACAAGAGCATAATACACTGTAGCAAACATAGAGTTGAAGATTGGAAGCCTTGATCGTCGATTAATCGCCTTTGATGCTTGTTGATCTTCATCCTTTCCTTCTTGTGCAAGCTACCATTCTCATGGATAGCTAAACCCCTTTTGTATCAAGATAAGATGTAATCTTCCTAGCCTTTTGTATGTTTTTCTTGTGGATATATGTGTATGAACAAGTGATGATCAATATAGATGGTTTAGTTTGTTTATTAAAGCTTTTTCTTTGGTAAAAATGTTTGAGACATCAATGTTTGTATCTAGACCTAACTCATCATCTTTCAAACAATAAGTTGCAGACATGGATTTAGAGTTTGATGTTTACTAAGTATCGGTTTTAAAACGTTATTTGTATTGTTTAAACGGTGGAGAAATCGTCGGTTGAACAATACGGTAAATCTAGCTATATCGTTGCGGACACGGATGATATAGGTGTCGATACGTAATTATATTGATCGTTAGCAAGTTCATAAGCATATATTTATAAGGAAACATACAAACTTAGGTCGATGAAATCGAATCTTAATGCATTTTCTTTAACTTAGAACCTTCATTAATTTACTCTTTGCTACTAAAGTGATTGAATGACCTTTTGCAAACCTAAAACTAAAGTAACATTAACTCAAGACAAAATAGGCTATAGAACGGCGGTGATATCGCAATAATCCCTGTGGATACGATATAAACGAAAAGTACACCACAATACTCTTTCAACAAAATGGCGCCGTTGCCGGGGATTGTTGTTTAGATATTGCAAGCATTGCAATAGTTTGTTTTGTATTGAGTCTTATAATTAATATCTTGTTTCTAAATTTATTTTCCTTGTGTTTGTTAATTTGCTTGGTTAGTTTTTCAGATTACAGTTTATGCGAGGACGTATACCTGCAGATCAACTCCTTTTTGATCCTGAGATTGAGAGGACTGCTCGTAGAGAGAATAGCAAAACTCGTAGGAGGAGAAAACTAGCTAGGGAAAGAAGACAACAACAAGAAGCATCTTCTCTTTCAACTCCGGTTGAAAATTTGGTTGAGGAAGAAATGGCTGCGGATCCTCCAGATCGAGGGCCATGTGTTAACAACCCTCGTCTCAATGCGCAATTTGCTCGTGATCAGGCCAATGGAAGAAACTCCGAAATGAAGACGGGGTTACTTCAATTATTATACCAAAATCCGTTCACAGGGGCAGATCACGAGGATCCATTTACTCATCTAACAAAGTTCTACGAGATCGCCAGAACAATTGGTGCTCCGGAAGACCAAGAAGAACAGGTGTTCAGGAGACTCTTTCCTCATTCCTTAATTGGAAAAGCTAAGGAATGGTACCTTGATCAACCAAATAATGTCATGACAAATTGGAACGAGTTAGAAGAGAAGTTCTTGGATCGGTTCTTTCCTCACAATAGGTTCATGGAAGCGAAAACTTCTATTGCGGTGTTCTCTCAAGGTTCGAATGAATCTCTCAATGAAGCATGGGAGAGGTTCAAGTCCATGGTTAGAAAATGCAAAGGTCATGGGTTTGATGAATTGTCTCAAATCCATATCTTTAGGAATGGACTCCAACCTCAACCAAAAACTCTTTTAGATGCTACCGCGGGTGGTTCGTTGATGTCAAAAACAGCTGCTGAAGCAATTGCTATCATTGATAGGATGGCTTTGAATGATCATCAAGGGCAACACAACCGTAGTGCATCGCAAAGAAAACCAGGAGTTCTTGAATTGAATACTAGTGATGCAATACTTGCTCAAAACAAGTTATTGACACAACAAGTAGAATTGCTCACTCAACAAATGTCAAAACTCCCTCAACAAATCAAAGAGATAAATGGGAGCCCTTCTAAAAATCAACATGTGATGTGTTGTGAATTGTGTAGGGGTGACCATCAAACAGGTTTTTGTCCTCCACCGGGTGAAGAGGTGAATTATGTGTCTAATCCTAATCAAGGATATGGTGGGAGACAACAACAACCTTACAACAACAACCAAGGTTACCAACAAAGAGGTAATCAAGGTTATCAACAAGGATGGAGGCCGGAAGCGGGCCCATCGAATCGTCAAAATCCTTATCAAGGTGGTTACAATCAACAACCTCAACAAACAAAGCTTTCAATCGAGGACACTCTTAGCCAATTCATGCAATTGCAAATTGCAAGCCAAAAGAGTACGGATGCCGCAATAAAGAACCTTGAAACTCAAGACAAAATAGGCTATAGAACGGCGGTGATATCGCAATAATCCCTGTGGATACGATATAAACGAAAAGTACACCACAATACTCTTTCAACAATCAGCTACTGCATGTTTATCTCCCCTTCATAATAGAATACAAGTCCCTAACAAATCTACCCTCATAATAAAAATTCAAACTAAAATTATCCCTGCAAATTTCACATATGATATTCAAGAACAAACACCAAATACAGGGAACCAAATTTAACTTACAACAATGACAAATATTGAATGTGGATAATGGATGAAACACATGTTCCTTTCGTCTTCCTCAATTGTCTATCTCAGTCGAATGATGCCTTCTTCTACCTTAGTCATATTGTCCCTTCATCTACCTTTGTCGCCTCCCTTTGAGTTTTAGATTTTTTCAACCCTAATTACAGAGACTATATGTGAAAAATCATTTGGGTTTTTTGGGGGAATTTTAAAGCAAAGCCATTCCACAATCTAATTCACCAATTGTAACTTTGAAAAACAAAGACTCATCAACATCGTTAGCCACATTTCCTTTTTATGTATTTTAATGTTGATGTCAGGGACAAAAAATCAAACGAATTTCAACATTTAAGGACTATTTCAAAAAAAAAAAGGGACAAAAACCAAAATCTAGCTAACTTATAGGGACAAATATACTATTTAAGCCTATTTTAATTTATAGTAATTTCTAATTGCTAACTGTGTATTGATCGATTCACATGCATAAATGGTCCAACTAATTGACCAGATGAGATACAAGTAAGTCATAAAAAAGTTCAAATAAAAATTTGCAAAAGCATATGTAACATGGTTGAAATCACAATAAACATGTTGCACCTCACACCTAGTAACTATTAACAACCTAGAGATTTGAGATACCAAATTTTGTCTTATCTCATTTAGAAACTACGGTATTATAAGTTATAACCATAATCTAAGACGGAGTCTCAAACAAGGGTTAGTTAGGAGCTCCTCCACCACGCGTTGATTTGTTACCATTGTTCGTAAGTGTATTGACCGATAATAATTGAACATTTTGACACATCGATTTTAATCATACAAATTAAGTTTAATTGAAAAGAATTTTGAAAAATGGTTTATGTCTAATTAGAGACATCCGTGTTCCTAAGTACAAGTTTCTTTAATTTTTGTTAAGTCGTGGACTTCACTACCACAAACTCTGTATTCAAATATGACATAAACACAAAGAAAGAGAAAGGAATTCAATGATATTCATCGATTCAATTTGAAATGATAAGAACCTTATGTCTTAAATACAAAAATGCTTTAACAAACTTAGAGTAAATATATCTAACTGTAAAACTACCAAATAACAAACTAAATAGTTAAAAAACTAACTTACAATTTTAAGGCCCCATATAAAATTGAAGTGTATGTTAATAAAGCCAAGTTTGGAAACAAGACCAAAAAAGAGACTCATATGTATTGCCTTTATGAAGTCGCCAGCAGCCTGGTTTGCTGAGTTGATAGGTTGAAGGTGGAAAACATGTCTTTGTACTTTGTCTAAAATCAAATGACAATCTATTTATATATGTTTGGTTCATTCGGGAAAACTATTGTTGCTATGTGGATTGCACTTTGGTTGTCACAAAAAATTAGAATTGCTTGTGAGATGGAAAAATCTCGGAGAAGATAGATTATCCATTGTGCTTCAAAAAGTAGTATTTGAAAGAACCTTTTATCCTGCCTCAAATGAAGAGTGAGGGACAACTTGTTGTTTCTTGCTTTTCCAACTGATGATGGATGAGCCAGGGTAAAAAAAAAAAATCCCGTGGTAGATTGTCTTGTTAATGCACATGATCCCTAAGTAGAATTTGTAAACCCAGTTAATGTAAGTCCTATATTTGAAAAGAAGTCTAGTTGCAGGTGAATTCTTGAGGTCTATGACAATGCAAAATGCTGCTTGAAAGTGGGTTGTTGTAGCCTTGGATAAAAATTGACTCAATCTGCACACAAAAGAAAAAAATATCATGTCTAGAATGTGTTAAATAAAATAACTTACATATCATATGTTTAAACTGAGTTGGATCAGTGAGAAATGTGGTTCGATCAGTATCCCTTGTAGTAAATGTAAGTTTGACTGCTAATAATTATGTATCCTGCAAGAGATCCGAATAATATTTTCTTTGGCATAAAAGAAATTTCTTGGGAAGACCTTTCTATTTCCAATCCAAGGAAATATTTTAGGCCTCCTGGATCATTTGTGCCAAACTTAATGTCCAAGACATATTTGAAGCAATTGATCTCAAAGAAGCTAGTTCCTGCAGGAATATGGTCCTCCATATATACTAGATTAAGGGTATGTTTGGTGGAGAGAAGAAGTTGAGTAGAGAGAAAAAGATGAGAAAGAGTAAGAGATGAGAGAAAGAGATAAGAAATAGAATAGATTTAGTGTATTGTTTGGTATAAGAGAATAAAGAGAGAAATAGAAGAGAAAGAGATGACACTTCTTTTTAAAAAGACGAAAATATCCTTCAGTTAAAATTAAATTATAACTTATAGATAATTAAATTAATAATATATTTTAATTTATTTATGAATAAGTTTATTTTAGTTAATTTATTATTTATATCCCATCAAAAAATAAATATTATTTATTAATAAAAAAATTTCAACCCAAAATCCATTTTTTAAATCAACGTGTTGCTTATTATTTTATAATTAAACAAAGAAGTAACTTATATTTTGGAAAAAACAGTGGCAAAAGGGACTTTACATTCATCTTTGCTATTTCTTCTCATTTTAGAAGAGAAAGTAAAAAGGTATGGGTCCCACAATATATTCTTCTCTCTTCTCACTTTCTCAGCTTGCCAAACAACATGAATTCTCAACTTCTCTTCTCTTTCTCTCTTTCCTATCTCTCTCTTCTTAATTTCTCTCGAACCAAACAAAGTGTAAGAGAAGTTGTTTTTCTTGGTAAATAAGGAATTTTTAGATTTTGATTGGGTGAAGCCTAAGCCAAGGATAATATGTAAGCTTATGATTCCATTGTCTGCTGACATGCTTGAGGAAATAAACAATTTTCTTAAGTTTGCAAATAAGATTTTTTGGGTGGTAATAAGACTACCTAACACTCTATTTTCAAAACCTTCCGTAGGTGTAATTACAGAAGATTTCATAAATTGAATTAATTTTTATTTTTCAAAGATTCACTATGTTTTTATTGCTCCCGTAGATGCATTTCCGAAAAAAGTCAAATTTTTGAAAAAAAAGATACTTTCAGAAGTACGTCTACGATTGATAAGAAATTTTCAAGACCAAATGATTGACAAATAGGTCATATCAAATGTGAAATGAGTTATAAACAAGTTAAAAAATCTAATCAATTTATACCATTAAGGACTAAATAGTTTATTTAAAAATTAATGTCAACTAAGTATCAAACAACTTAAAAAATCTAATCAATATCTACAGTTAAGGACCAAATAATTTATATAAAAAAATTAATGCTATGTAATTTATCAAATAAGTTAAAAAATCTAATCAATTTATGCCATTAAAGAACACATAATTTATATAAAGAATTAATGTTAAATAGTTTATCAAATAAGTTAAAAAATCTAATCAATTTAAGCCATTAAAGAACACATAATTTATATCAAAATTTATGGTTTATATCAAACTTAATTTTTTAAATCAAAGTTACAAATAAGAATTTACATACTTGTTAACAAATCAATGGAAACTTTACATTAAAGTGTTTTCGAATAGATTTTAATTATTCAAATCAAATTAAGTTAAACAACAAAATCAGGCTAAATTACCAACAATGGTAGTGGCCCAACTGTTAATAATCGTGATTGAGATTGGATTATAAATATTGTAAATGTTATTTGAGTGAATTTAATATTTTGAAGGAAATTTATATTTATGAGTACAAAACTTTTTTACGAATCAAATAATAAACATTAATCTCCTTTAAATTATTTATATTTATATTTATGGGTGTAAAACTTTTTTCGAATCAAATAATGATATGATTGGATACATAAAAAATATAAATTACTTTTAAAATTATTTGTATTTTTATTAAAACGAGGATATTCCATAAAAATACCCATAGATATAAGATTATATTTTGATAGAATATTTGAGATATTTTTAGGGGATCGCGTTTTGCTCTCTCTTGGTCGTTATACATAACACACTTCATTGCTCTTTCTTCTTCATCACACAACAACGCAGCAACCACCTTTCTCTCACAGGTTCGATTCTCTCTTCAATTTTTCCTCTCCCTTTCTCGCTTTTTCTATCTATCTTCTTCCCAAACTAATCGCTGTTTCTTACTTTCCTTCGCAGTTTTTTCAACTTTGATTTGTTTCAGATCTATACTATATTTGATTTTCCGAACTGTTTCTTCGTTTATTAAACTTCTCTTATCTCCGATTCGATATCTGTAGCCACGGATTGAATTTGAGTTCAAATCGGTTTTTCAGTTGACTTACTATTTATATATATTCCCGATGTAACTTTTCTCTTTCTTTTCTTGGATTAATCGGTCCTTTTTTTTCTTCCTATAAGTTATGTAATCTTAATTTGTTTAGCTTTATAATTTGGTTATATATTGAAGCATATGCTTTTTTTTTTTTATATTTGATACATTTACTTGTGATATTTCATGTTTAACTAACTTCAATGTTTTGATGTTTCAGTACTAACAGATTCCTTTTCTGAGGACTATAAAGACTAGTCAAAATGGTAAGTTTGTGAATATTAACACTATGTTTTTTTGTTTGTTTGTTTTATTTATTTATTTTTACTTTGATTGAATATTCATAATCTGATTTGAGATTTGTATTCTTATTTACAGGTGAAGTTCACATCGGATGAGTTACGTCGTATTATGGACTACAAGCACAACATTAGAAACATGAGTGTCATTGCTCATGTTGACCACGGTATGGGTTAACTGATGATTTTTTATATTTCTATGCAATGTACTTTCCTGATTGTTGTGATGTTGCTCTCTTATATATCTTTCTGCTAAGGAGTTTTTGATTATTTTTGCAGGAAAATCGACTCTAACAGACTCTCTAGTTGCTGCTGCGGGGATTATTGCCCAGGAAGTAGCAGGTGATGTCCGTATGACGGACACCCGTGCTGACGAAGCCGAGCGTGGTATCACAATCAAGTCTACTGGTATCTCACTCTACTATGAAATGACTCCTGAGTCTCTCAAGAGTTATAAGGGGGAGCGTAATGGGAATGAGTATCTCATAAATCTCATTGATTCCCCTGGGCACGTTGACTTTTCATCGGAGGTTACTGCTGCGCTCCGTATTACTGATGGAGCACTTGTGGTTGTTGACTGTGTGGAAGGTGTATGTGTCCAAACTGAAACTGTGCTACGACAAGCCCTTGGAGAAAGGATCAGGCCTGTTCTTACGGTTAATAAGATGGACAGATGCTTCCTTGAGCTTCAGGTTGAAGGAGAGGAGGCGTACCAGACCTTTCAAAGAGTGATTGAAAATGCTAATGTGATTATGGCTACATATGAAGATCCACTTCTCGGTGATGTTCAGGTGTATCCAGAGAAAGGAACTGTTGCTTTTTCTGCTGGTTTGCATGGTTGGGCTTTTACTTTGACAAACTTTGCAAAAATGTATGCCTCAAAATTTGGTGTTGATGAGTCCAAGATGATGGAGAGGCTCTGGGGAGAGAATTTCTTCGATCCAGCCACAAAAAAATGGACCACCAAGAATACTGGTTCAGCTAGTTGCAAGCGTGGGTTTGTTCAGTTCTGTTATGAGCCTATTAAGCAGATCATTAACACTTGTATGAATGATCAGAAGGATAAGTTGTGGCCTATGCTTACAAAGCTAGGGGTCACCATGAAGTCTGATGAGAAGGACCTGATGGGTAAACCATTGATGAAACGTGTCATGCAGACCTGGTTGCCAGCAAGTACTGCACTCCTAGAAATGATGATCTTTCATCTTCCCTCACCATCAACGGCTCAGAGGTACCGTGTGGAGAATTTGTATGAGGGTCCCCTTGATGATCAATATGCAAATGCTATCCGAAACTGTGATCCCGAAGGTCCTCTGATGCTTTATGTCTCAAAGATGATTCCAGCATCTGATAAAGGAAGGTTTTTTGCTTTTGGGCGTGTATTTGCCGGTAAGGTGTCAACAGGTTTGAAGGTCAGAATTATGGGGCCAAATTATGTCCCTGGGGAGAAGAAAGATCTATATGTGAAAAGTGTTCAAAGAACTGTCATTTGGATGGGAAAGAGACAGGAGACTGTTGAGGATGTGCCCTGTGGTAACACTGTTGCTTTGGTTGGTTTGGATCAATTTATCACAAAGAATGCTACATTGACTAATGAGAAGGAAGTTGATGCCCATCCTATCCGAGCTATGAAGTTTTCTGTCTCTCCTGTTGTGCGTGTTGCTGTTCAGTGCAAGGTTGCTTCAGATCTTCCTAAGCTAGTTGAGGGTCTCAAACGTTTGGCTAAGTCAGATCCTATGGTTGTTTGTAGTATTGAAGAGTCCGGAGAACACATTATTGCTGGTGCAGGAGAGCTTCATCTGGAGATCTGTTTGAAGGACTTGCAGGATGATTTCATGGGTGGAGCTGAGATTATCAAATCCGACCCTGTTGTGTCCTTCAGGGAGACTGTTCTAGATAGATCAATCCGCACAGTGATGAGTAAATCACCCAACAAGCACAACCGGTTGTACATGGAAGCTAGACCTTTGGAGGATGGGCTTGCAGAAGCCATTGATGAAGGCACAATAGGACCAAGGGATGACCCTAAGGTTCGATCTAAAATCTTGTCTGAAGAGTATGGTTGGGACAAGGACCTTGCCAAGAAAATCTGGTGTTTCGGACCTGAGACAACTGGACCCAACATGGTGGTTGATATGTGTAAGGGAGTTCAGTATCTTAATGAAATCAAGGATTCTGTGGTTGCTGGATTCCAGTGGGCTTCAAAAGAAGGTGTTTTGGCCGAAGAAAACATGAGAGGAATCTGCTTTGAAGTATGTGATGTTGTCCTCCACACTGATGCTATCCACAGAGGAGGTGGTCAGATTATTCCTACTGCTAGGAGAGTCTTCTATGCCTCACAGCTGACCGCCAAACCCAGGCTTCTGGAGCCTGTTTACATGGTGGAAATCCAAGCTCCTGAGCAAGCTCTTGGAGGTATCTATAGTGTTCTTAATCAGAAACGTGGACATGTTTTTGAAGAAATGCAGAGGCCCGGTACCCCACTTTACAACATCAAAGCATACCTCCCTGTTGTCGAGTCCTTCGGATTCTCCAGCCAATTGAGGGCTGCAACATCTGGGCAGGCTTTCCCCCAGTGTGTCTTTGATCATTGGGATACAATGTCCTCAGATCCCTTGGAGGCTGGTTCACAAGCTGCACAGCTTGTTACTGACGTTCGTAAGAGGAAGGGTCTCAAAGAGCAGATGACTCCACTCTCCGAGTTTGAAGACAAGCTTTAAGTTATTTTTACTATTTTATATCTATGAACTAGGCTGTTATGAAAACTTTGTTGACCTAGTTTTAAAAGTTCTGTACCTTGAATTTTGTTTTTTCGATTTTTCAGTAAAGTGTTGTATTTTAATTATTTATCTTCACACCGATGTAATTTGTAGGATTTACATTGATGTAATGATAGAATTACTATGTTTTGAATTTAAGTGCATTTTAAGAAACAGATTTGTTTGCTTCTCGTTAGTGCTCTGCTTATTTTATCATCTCTGGTATGCATAACTGGGCTTGTTTGGCAGGGGAATCTCAAGATCATAAACATTATGCTGTGTGATTCTGATGTAATTTATATGAATTTCTTGCACCTATACATGTCAACTGATGGCATGTATTTATAATTTAATTTGTGCAGCGTGTCTATGTATCAATCTCAAACCAAATTATCTTAAATTCATCTTGAGTTGTACTGTTGTTTTAATTCTATTCAATCTATTTAAAGTCATGTATTTGATTTACCATGTCTTCAGTTCAGATGAAAAGAAGTAATTTCTTTCACCTCAATTAACTGCTGATTTATTTTGTAATTTCTATTATTGTTTATTTGGTTATCATTGTCAATCAGTCTAGTACTTATGAAAACTATGGGTAAGTGAGGTTAGGCCATTGGTAAGTTGTAAAGTTGGTGATGAAAACGCTCTTTCATTTGATTTCCGTCTCTAATTCTAATGTTACAAATTGAGATAGGTATAGGTCTGATATTAAAATATTCGAGCTTTATATATTTCATTTCAGACTGGTCTCTAAGATTTTGGTGTGCTGTGTAAACTTAAAAATAGTGTTTTATTAACACTTTAATGTTTTTTGGATCTAAACCAAGGGAATTGAAAAGATTAGTCATTTGAGCAAAGTAGGACTTCAACAGGCAGCCAAAAAAAATCTCTCAAATTTGAACATAATGGATTTCTTTGACTTCCGTTTACATGGAACAGTCCACAGATCCACACAACTTTTCATTTGAGGGAAATTCCCACAAACACAATGGAACAATGCATATTTGCAGAGTTGTTTGACACTAGTTCTATAAGTTCATTTCTTTTTGTATCAAATTCTTTATTCCTTTGGCAAGTTGATTGTAATCAATCAATATTTTATAATTGAATATAGACATGATTGATTGGATCAACATACTTTCCTTGTTGTGATGTATACGTACTTACACATTCCACAGTTCCAAACAATGCATAAAAGAAAAATAAATTTCCAAGTATTGCAATTTTAAGGACTGCTAAAGGCAGCTTCTTTATTTTTTTTGGACAACCTTCTATTCAATACCATATAATCACCCTTGAATCTTTATCTAAATATAAAAGCCAAAACAATAAGATATTCGCACAATATTGTTTAGAAGCCACAAATAACCCTTCTGATTTTCAATGACAAAATATCTTTAGAATTCATACCATTTGAGCTTTATAAATTTACATAATCTCTCAAATTATTGGAAATGCTATCAGAAAAATGAATTATTTCTTCAGTGTAATGACACAAGACACTATATTCGAACCAAAACAAGTAATCTAACAGACAAAAATAACCTTATGATTCACCAAACAAAACAAGTAATTCTCAAACACAACAGAGACAAAGGAGAAAACTTTGACCTCTCTTCTAGAGCATTAAATTTTCATCCTTCACCGACTTCAGAAGGTGTCTTGGCCACAATAGACAACGCATGAAGTCCAGACTCTAACTCATCTTGAAGCAAGTTATAAATAAGCCTATGCCTCTTAACCAAACTCTTCCCTTGAAACTCTTCAGAAACAACTTTAACATTGAAATGTGTTTCACCATTGCTCCCTCTAACACCAGCATGTCCAGCATGTTGATAAGACACGTCTTCAACTTCCAACTCAATAGGATGAAGTTCCTTTTCAAGTTTTTCCTTTATCCTCTTCCCTCTCCCTTCCAATTCAACATTCTCATCATCACCCTTAGAACTAAAACCAACACCTAAACTTGAGGTTACAGAAGGACCACTTGAATTCTCAACAAAGCTATCATCTTTGAAATCAGAAGTTCCAACTGAGTTAAGTTCAGAAGTACCCTTTTCAGCTTCCACATAGAGCATAAGTGCTTTTTTCTGCATTAATTTGAGCATATTCAAAAACCCATTATTTCTAGAAGGGGTTAAACTCTGTTGCAACCCAAGAAGCACTGCAAAATCGGGCGTGACCCGGATAATTTCGTTAACGGGTCGACCTGAAAAGCCTTGAACTAGTAAAGCGGCGAGACCTTTGGTGAGAACAGAATCCGAATCAGCTTCATAGACGACATTTTTGTCACTGTCCATGTAGGCTCGGACCCAAACCTGAGAAACACAACCTTCCACTTTGTTTTCTTTAGTTTTGAACTGAGGTTCGAGGGGTTTGAGGGTCTTTCCGTAGAAAAGAAGCTGTTCATATTTGGCTTTGGGTTCTTGTACGGATTGGAAGAGGTTTACAATTTCTTGAAGCTTTGGAGGGAGTTCTTCAATGGGTTGAAGAGAAGTGGATGGCGGTGATGATGATGATGACAGTGGTGGTGATGATTTTGTTGGGAGTCTTTGGAAGGTGATGGGCTTGAAAGAGAAGAGGGTATTTGTGGGTTTAATGAAGAAAGTAGAGTTGGTTTTGTTGACGAGGGAAAGTGGGAATTTGGTTGTGAATAATCTTAATGAACATGAAAAAAGGGAATTGGTTGACATCATTGTTGCTGGTATGCGCATTGTATTCGAAGCAGCTGGTTGCGAGATAGAGAAAGATAAGGGCATTGTTCTAGGCTTTTTCCTTGAATTTAATGGATGGACTACCCAAACAAAATCTAAACATACCAAAGGCCTAACTCCTAGGCTCTTTTTTCATCAACAAATCCCAATTGACGAGATGATGTTACCTGCAATAAACACATAGGAAAACAAATCTCAGTCGCTAATCTCTTCTAATCATCTTTATGTTCATGAACAGTTATACCAGCTTTCAAACACAGCTGAGCAAGTAAGAAATTTCTACAAGAGAAACTAAAAATTGATTAATTTTGAATAAAAAGAGAAGAGGGAGGTTAGGGTTTTAAGCGAAAATTGGGGCTTTTTAGGTTTAAAGCATAAACTGAGCAAAACATAAGAATAGAAGACACAACGACGGCAGTAATATGGCGGCGTGGCGGTTCTGTTCAATTGTGAATCGAAACGAAATTGGAAGAGAACAAATGAACTTATAACAAAGAAATAAGAACATGAAAGAAGAAGAATAGCAAAAACAAGGCAAAAAATGACGAGTGGTGGTTGAAAATGAGCTTACCGGCGCCGGATGAGGAGGACGATGATGAAGTAGCTCCTCTCGGTTTTGAACGGTGATTAAACAGTGAGAATTGGTTAGTTTTCGCGGGTGAGGATAAGAAAGGAGAAAACCTACATATACTTCGGAAGGATTCTCTAGCGTTGGCGAGAGAAAGGTATAGTGCAGTTCAAAAATTGTGGTTCGTTGGATTAATCACACGCTTAGTAATGACCCACGTGCCCATTTTTCTTATTCTTTTGTCTTTTTTGGACTAAAACAAAAGATCATTTATTGATATTTTTTTTTTTTGAAATTTGCACTAGCTTTGTTACCTCTAATTATCACGCTTAGGGGTGTTCGCGGTGAGGTTTGAGCGGTTTTGACATAAAAAATCATCCGAACCGCAAGAGAAAAAAGTGTGCGGTTCGGTTGAATTTTAAAAATAAAACCGAACCAAACCAAACCAATGCGGTTTGGATTGGTTCGGTTTTTTTTACTAAAATTTATTGAGCCATACATACACATATTGATGACAACATAACTTTGTATTTAGTCATTTATGTGTTATCAAATAACAACAAAATTTATCATATTTGGAAAATAACTTTCCATTTAATATACAAAAATAATATTAGATAAAAATGGAATAAAAAACATTAAATAGTAGCATAAAATAATATCAAAAACATTATAATGAAATAGAAAAAAAAGGAGATGAAATATTATAGAAGACGAAAAAGAAATAGCGGAAGAGATGCGATTAGATAAGAAAATGAACATTAAAAACATAATTGAAAGAGAGAACAGTAGAATAAAAATAATAAGATGAAAAAGAACGTACTTAAGAGGTGAAAGACTAGAAAAGAATATGTGATCGATATGTATTTAGAAAAGAAGATGAAAAAAAGGTGCAATACCGCTAGGAGAGATTTAAGAAGACTTGACTTGAAACCTTAAGTGAGGAAGAGAAAATTATTAGTAATCGTAAGACTAAGGCATAATAGGTTTGAGTTTGGGTTGGATATAAGTTAATTGAAGTTTGGAGGGTTGTAACATAATGCGGTTTGGTTCGGTTTGATTCGGTTTGTAAAATACAAACTGCAAACCGAACCGAACCGCACGGTTTGTTAAAAAATGGCCCAAACACATCCGAACCATATGTGGTTTTTTGCGGTTTCGATTTGGTTTGGTTCGATTTTGCGGTTTTCTATTGGATCGGTTTGGTTTTGAACACCCCTAATGACGCTTGTCGCTTGGTTTTTCCATCAAGTTATATTCTTTAATTTCTAGGAGTTAGCATATCATGCTTCAAGCATATTTATCATATGGATAACATCCGATCCAGGAGACTGAAAAACAATATTTCAAAAGGAAGAAAATTTTACTTTTATACTCCTACAATTATATCTATATCGTTACACAAAAAAATTAAGACCGAAATACCCTCATATTTATAGTACATATTTTTAAATTTTTCAATTTTTTCTTCAATTTAAAAAAAATAATTCAAAACACCAAAAAATATATAAATTGGAATACTTTTTTAAAGTTTTCCGATTAAAAAAAAACATACCGGAACACTTAGAAAAATAGTTTCGATAATTTTCAAAGTATTTAAAGTGGGGTTTGAAATTACATACCAGAACACTTATTTAAAGTATTCCGATGGTTTATTTTTTTTCAAAATTCTAGATTTTACGCAATAGTTTGAAACGTTGTCTAAAGTAAAAGACAAATAAAAAAAACTGTTTTGCTCTGTTCAGTAACTTTAGGAAACGATTCTAAAGCGTTGCCTAAAGTCTAGATTTTTTTTAAAAAAAATAAACCACCGGAACACTTTAAATAAGTGTTCCGGTTTGCACCTTAACTCACACGTTATTCAACTTTAAAATTATTGAAATACTTTAACTAAGTGTTCCGGTATGTAACTTGAAAATTTTGACTACCGAAACTCTTTTTTCAAGTGTTCCGGTGTATTTTTTTTAACCGGAACACTTTCAAAAAGTGTCCCGATTTATATATTTTTAGGTGTTTCATTTTTTTTTGAAATATGAGAAAAAAATGAAAATTTTTAAAATATGTACTATTTATACGAGGGTATTTCGGTCCTAGTTTTTTATGTGTACGGGTATGAGTATAATTGTAGGGGTACAAAGTAAAATTTTCTATTTCTTTGCACATGAAATGTATAAATAGTATTATGATATTGATAGCGGTCTTATAGCTACAGATGTGAGTTGTCATATGGATTTAATCAGGACCGTCTTTGAGGGGGTGCAAGATGGACTACTGCAAAGGATTTTAAATTTTTTATAATTAATTTGTGACAAAATAAAATTTCATAAAATATTTATAATGTTTAAATTATTGTCAAATATGATCTCTATTTATTTGACCTGGAGCCTGGTGCTACTGGACAAAAGACAAACAACTGATTTTAGGGAGGCAAATAAGAGCCTAGAATGGAGTTTAAAGAAAGTAATATTTCATATCGTTTCTCTAGTTGTTTGCTTAAACATTCATTAAGCATAGCCAGTCTTACATCTTGGGGTGAATTTCTTGACAAATGTCTTTTTCATTTTCCATGAATGGATAACTCAGTCTAAAGCTTTTATTATTTATAGATAATGTCTGCGAAAATCTTGTGGAAATGTTAGTATAGTAGCTCAATGTCTTTTGTTTCAGGTGTATTGCATAAGGGTTGGAAAGGGTGAGGTTGAGGAACAAGTGGCTTAGATTTCAAGCAGGGTAAATGTTTAGAGAGTGAACCATTTGGTTTATGCGTGTGTGTGACAACAATGGTTGGATTTAGCAGGCTAATCTATCAAAAGCATAATGTCATGTTTTGAATTCTTGTTAAAACATGCATTTACCCTCAATAAAACATGCATTAGCCACCTTAGAACAATTGAAATGAGTAAAGACTTTGCATAATACCATTGGAAATGTTGAAATTTAAACAACGTTGATATATACTATTTATTTTGATTGTCCACAACTTTGCTAAACCATCCATATCCTTCTTTCCGTTGATTATGAATGAAATGCAATTATTTTATTTTTCCTTACAAAACATACAAAATTACTGCACATTACATGAAAACTATATTCACTTGCAGTTTGGAAGAGGAGAACCACACAAGCACTTGTTATGAACAAACGAAGATACATCAAAGGTCGACAAATAACCAAACTTTGGAATCTCACCGCACAGCCTATTGTAACTCACATTCAACCACTGCAAATTCTTCACACCCTCAGGGAGTTTCCCATAAACCTGATTGTGACTCATATCTAAAAGTCTTAAGCTCTTAGGCAACTCTAGCTTTCCCATGTCATACGAAAACATGTTCCACGAAAGGTCTATTGTTTCTGTCTGTTTAGCTAAACCAAATAACATCGATGCATCACCTTCAAATCGGTTATGAGACAAATCGACGACCAGTGAGTTCAACCTTGCCAATGAGATTGGGAGTTTCCCAGAAAGCTTGTTGTGAGAGAGAAATAAACTGGATATGTTTTTTATGTAACCGTATGAAGGAGGGATTGGACCTGTTAATCTGTTGTTTTGAAGGATGATTGCTTCAAGATTAAGCAACTGGGAGAGGTTCGGAGGGAGTGTCCCAGAGAGATGATTATCTGAAAGATCCAAGTAAGTGAGGCTTTTCAATTCGGCAATGAAGTTTGGTATTGGACCTGATATGCTAGTTGCACTGATTGTGAGGGATCTGAGGTTGGTGAGTTTGGTTATGGACCGAGGGATTGTGCCGGTAAGGTTTGGTAATTGATATATAAGTAGACTGTCCAAGTATGGTAAGTTACCAATAGAGGGAGGAAAGGAAGAAGCAAGGTCGTTGTCGATTTCGATAATTAGAAAGTAAACGCGGTTAGAGGGTATGCAACTAACACCATACCAATTAGAGTGGCAACAGTCAGTGTTTGGTTTCCATGAAGAGAGAAGAGTTGGGTTGTTGAGTTCTTTCTTGATTTGGAGAAGGGCTTTTTTGTCATGTGGGTGGCATCCTTGTGAGAAAGAAGATGCTACTTGAGATAGTAATATCAAGAGAAGAAAGAACTTAATTGCCATTGTGTTAATTGGTTTCTTTTGGCGTGTTTTTGAGTTTTGGATGAGAAAATTGGTGACAAGTGTGTAGATTTATATAGTATCAAGGTTTCATATATAAGTTGAGAAGATATGACACAATTGTATATATGCAAGTTGCCATGCTGCATCACAAGTCAAAACAAACGAGCTTATTGCTTCATGTTTATGATTCTGGTAGTGTCAAAAGTCAAAATAAAGATGATAAATCAGCTAGCTACATATACAGTTTATTAGTCCAGAAATATATTTTGTATTGCATGGGAAAAGTTCAAACAGCAATTCTTGTGTCAACAATCAGGTGTACTTGATAGGCCCCTGGTATGAGATCTCTTTATATTTTGTTTTCTCAAAAAGATCTATTCTATGCGTCACTTTTGTACACTGTAAAGAGTTTTATTAAACAACTGTTACTAGCTAATAACTTTGTCCTATTATATTTTAACAATAATTATAGAAAAAATATTTCTAATATATTTTGAAGTTGTGTTTGAGTTTAATTAATGGCTCATTAAAATAATTATACATGTTACTATTTATTTATAGTATAATATTTAGAACACTCACCCTAGTTACATGCTCCTTCGTATGATCGAATACGAAGACGTTCTTCTTTTTACAAGGTTGGACTTTTGGTTGGTTTATAAACTCCCAGTCTCGATATATGTTACTATCAACGTTACTCATGAGGGACACACAACATTGTGAGTCAGGGAACACCGCGCTTGATATGACTACGTTGGACTAAAATTTACAGTAGCAATAGTTGTATCAACAAAAACTACGATATGACCAGTTTAATTCTCATGCTCACAAAAATTGTGTTAACCTCGTACAAGAACAAGGTGAGTGCACTTGTAATATAATGCATTGAGTGAGGAACAAAACGGGAGATGCGCAAAGCGCGTTTGATTGGTTGTTTGCATAATGGTGTAAATTAGAGAATTTAATGAGCTGTAGTATTATTAGTTGGTATAAGCTGTCTGGTTAGTATTCATTGTGACAAATTGTGTCAATGAATTAGAGTTAATTTGTCAAGGCCTAAAAGAGAATTGGGAGGATCTGCCTTTTATTCATCTAAACAAAATGGACAGAGGAGAAGAGATGGTTCAAACTCAAAGTGCGATCACTGCGGCAAGACTGGCCACTTTAAAGCAAGATGTTTTGAGATTATAGGGTACCCAGAGAATTGGCACACACGAAGGACACAACACCGCTCAAGAGATGATGGAGGACAATCTAGTGCTCACCATGCACAATCGACTGAAGAAGCAGTACAGGGGCGTGCATTCCACGGTTCTCGTGTGATGAAGCATGATTTTTGTGAATCCGGTAAAAATACATCTTGTAAAGATCTAAAATGGGTCTTGGACAGTGGTGCGTCACACCACATGACCCCTCTCTTATCCTTAATGAGAGGGGTAACCAAGATTGAGAAACCTTTCTATGTCACTATTCCTACAGGGAACACAGTGCTGGTAGAAATGATGGGGACCATTGATCTTAGCAAAAACATTACTTTACAAAATGTTTTACTTATTCCTAAGTTTGATTGCAATTTAATTTCAATCTGTCAATTAACCCGTGATTTAAATTGCTTTGTGACTTATCATCCTAGTTATTGTATGATACAGGACTTTGCCACGAAGAAGAAGATTGGCTTAGGTGATGTACATGGTGGGGTTTATGTGTTGCAGCAACAAGTCCAAGGGTCTGCTCTCACGGCACATCATGAAGACAACACCGTTCTCTGGCATGCACGCATGGGACATCCCTCTCCTCAAGTTATGCAACACATGTCTCAGCTAGTGAATTTTAATTTATGTTCAAATAAACTTCATTGTTGTGACATATGTCATAGATCAAAGCAATGCAGACTTCCCTTTCATAATAGTTATAATAAAGCTGAGAATCCTTTTGATCTTGTACATTGTGATTTGTGGGGAAGATATCGTACTAGCTCTCATAGTGGATGTCACTATTTTCTTACGATCGTTGATGATTATTCGCGTGGAACATGGGTTTACTTGTTAAAAGAAAAAACAGAAGTTCTAAAACTTTTAACAAATTTTATCAACATGGTTTACACACAATTTAATGTAAAGATCAAGAGGTTGCGAAGTGACAATGGGACAAAATTTACCAACCATGCGTTTCAAGGAATCCTACAACAAGAGGGAATCCTACATGAAACTTCATGTGTGGGAACTGAAGGATAGAAAAACACTTAGAAAGGGGGGGTTTGAATAAGTGTAGCTTTAAAAACTTGACAGATAAAAATAAATTGCACAGTTATTTTTATTCTGGTTCGTTGTTAACTAAACTACTCCAGTCCACCCCCGCAGAGATGATTTACCTCAACTGAGGATTTAATCCACTAATCGCACGGATTACAATGGTTTTCCACTTAGTCCGCAACTAAGTCTTCTAGAGTATCCTGATCACAACCTGATCACTCCAGGAACAACTACTTAGACACAAGCTAAGACTTTCTTAGAGTATCCTGACCACCACGTGATCACTCTAATTACAACTGCTTAGGCACAAGCTAAGACTTCCTAGAGTATTCTGATCAACACTTGATCACTCTAGTTACTTACAACTTAATGTAATCAAATAAGAGTTTTACAATGCTTCTAAAAAGCTATAATCACAACAGTGATATTTCTCTTAAAGTTTAAGCTTAATCTCACTAAGGTATTACAACAACAATGTAGTGAGCTTTGATGAAGATGAAGTTTCTGAGTTTTGAGTTGAACAGCGTTTCAGCAAGTTAATATTCACAGAATTTGGTTCAGAGTCGTTAACCTTGCTTCTCATCAGAACTTCATATTTATAGGCGTTTGAGAAGATGACCGTTGAGCGCATTTAATGCTTTGCGTGTTCCGTACAGCTTTGCATTTAATGTTATACGCTTTTGTCAACTACCTCGAGCCTTGTTCACGCTGTGTCTACTGACGTTGCCTTTAATAGCTTCTAACGTTCCTTTTGTCAGTCAGCGTAGCCTGCCACTTGTACTTTCTTCTGATCTGATGTTTGTAAATACAACGTTTGAATATCATCAGAGTCAAACAGCTTGGTGCAAAGCATCTTCTGATCTTCTGACCTTGAAGTGCTTCTGAGCGTGATACCATCAGAACTTCAGTGCTTCTGATCTCATGTTCTTCTGATGCTTCCATAGACCCATGTTCTGATTCTGCTTCGACCATCTTCTGATGTCTTGCCAGACCATGTTCTGATGTTGCATGCTGAACCTTCTGAGTCAAAGCTTCTGAACGCTGAATTATGTATACTCTTTATATATTTCCTGAAAAGGAAATTGCATTGAATTAGAGTACCATATTATCTTAAGCAAAATTCATATTATTGTTATCATCAAAACTAAGATAATTGATCAGAACAAATCTTGTTCTAACAATCTCCCCCTTTTTGATAATGACAAAAACATATATAAATGATATGAATTTGCGATCAGAAAGAGCAGACGGCAAAAGACAAATTACACAGCTATAGCATAAGCATGTGAATATGTCTCCCCCTGAGATTAGCAATCCCCCCCTGAGATAAATAATCTCCCCCTGAAATAAATACTCGAAGAACTTTAATAAAAGACTTCCCTGATTATTTCGGTAGAGACGATCACATAAGCTTCTGTCTTCAGAGAATTCATAGCTTCTGACTTCTGCTTCCATTGGACAGCTTCAGAACTTGAATTTCTTTAGATCCTTAGACCACTCACAGCTTCTGATTACTGCTTCCATTTAGGACAGCTTCAGAACTTGAATTTCTTTGATCTTCAGAACATTCACAACTTCTGATTCCTGCTTCCATCTAGGACAGCTTCAGAACTTGAATTTCTTTGATCTTCAGAACATTCACAGCTTCTGATTTCTGCTTCCATTTAGGACAGCTTCAGAACTTGAGTTTTCTGGATCTTTAGAACATTCACAGCTTCTGATTTCTGCTTTCCTCGGATAGCTTCAGAGCTTTGAATTTCTACCAACATCACTTCATGCTAGATTTGTATCAGAACATTGTTGAATGTACCAGAGCATCATCAGAGCATCTCTACATCCTGAAATGTTACAGAACAAAAACTAAACGACAAAAGTCAGCATGAACGAGTCAGAACATAAAATGTATATTAGAACACATGATATGTATCAGAGCCATATAGGCTAAAATAATGTATCAGAGCAAATAGAATTTTTGTCAAAGTAAATAGACAAATTTTGGATCAAATTCTATTATCAGTGCTTCTGATTCTGAAGCTTGACAGCACTCAGCTTGCTTCAGTTTCCATAAGCTTATTCTTTTTACAGAATAACGCTTCTTATGGTTTTGCTTCTTGTGTTTGCTTTGAAGATTTTCTTCACTTCTTTATACCTGCAAAACACTTAAACCAAATAGAACTTGCAGTTCTTGTTAGTAAAAGCAACTGATTAAATCAAATCATTTATCACATATTTCTCCCCCTTTTTGTCATATCATCAAAAAACAGAAAAGATTCAGAGACAAACAAAAAGAAACACACGGAGGAAAAGGGATGATTTCATTGAAGTTCAAACAGCAGGTACAGAAGTACACACAGAGAAGAAAAACAAGATGCACAAAAAACAGATGCAGCAAAAAGAAAGAAACAACACAGACTCAATCTAAGATGACCCTAGCTTTGACAGGATCTTGGCCAGCATCTCTTGAATTTCATTGTTGTGTCCATCTTGCCTCACCATGAAAGTTCTAAACTCAGCATTGAGTGAGCTTTGCTCATCCTGTCTCTTCTGAATTTCTTCCAAAGTCCTTGCAAGACGAGAAGATTGATCAGAAGAAGTTTCACCGCTTTCAACCACAGGAAGAGCAACTTGATCTGTAGCTTCCATGGATAGATCATTTGCAGGGATTTCCTCAACAGGATCTGATTCAGCAACATGATCTTCAACATCTGCTTCTTGCATAGAAGCATCTCCATATTCTGCAGCAGGAATTTCTGAGTCTCCATTCTCAAGTGCCTGAAGAATGGCAGCTAGATTCCTGGGAGCAGAAGGACCTTCAACTTCTGGTGGGTCAACAACTTCCGGAATGACCAAGCTTGGGTCTTTCTTAGAAGGGTTTTCCCTCAGATAGTTAAAGAGTGTCTTGAAGTCTCCGAGCAGAACAGGATGATCAGGAATAAAGATAACAATATCCCTGCATGGATTTGCTTCCATTGCAGCAGCCAGTCTTAATTGTTCCAGCTCATCCACAAAGGGTTTCTCCTCAGCTGCAACACAATTTCTGAGAGGATGGTAGTATATACCATTATCATCCTCCAGAAGGTAGCCAGGGTAACCAGGAGCAGCAACCACTAGTCTTTTCTGTACTCCCATTGCTTCTACTTGAAAATCCTTGCGAAATCTTCTCCAGAGATTTCTTGTAGAAACATCATCCAGACCATTTAGAAATGCCTCCTTCAGAAGGTCTAGACTGCTAATCACCTCATGTCTGAAAAGTTCCAGGTAGGTATAGGGTTCAGGTTCAGGCGGATTGAAGGTGAATTTGTAGTCAGGGTAGAGAAGACAGTAAGGTTTGGATTTTCTGGTAGGTAAGGGATGGGATATAGAAGGTGGAGGTGCGGTGGATGAGGAAGAAGGGATATCTGAGAGAATGATTGATGATGATGGAATATCAGAGATGATAGATTGAGAAGAGGATGGAGTATTTGTAAAGGGAATAGGTGAGAAAGATTTATCAGAAGGGGTTGGAGGAAGAATACTTAAAGGTGTGGGATTTAAAATAGGAGAGGAGAAGGATGATGAAGAAGGATTTGGTAAGGTGAAGTTTATTTTTGGTTCAGATGGAGGTGATTGGAAAGATGGTTTAGGGACAGAAGGAGGTGGAGTAAAAACCTGCCTGGAGGTTTGTACAGAAGAAGAGGATCTGGTTCTGCGAAAGGAATCTCTGATCCTTTTATCTCTTCTTTCTTCAGAGTTCACCTTGTCAGGATCAAAGGTGACTCTCAACTTCTTTGCTTCCTTAGCCTCATCTTCTCGGGCTTTTCTTTTAGACCTAGCCTTTTGTTCCTTCTGATCCTTCTTTAAAAGGTCAGCCTTGGACGGAAGTATTCTGCCACGGATCCAAGCAGGATCAATATCTGATTGCTTCCTAACACAATCTTCCAGGTAAAGCTTGACAGTCTGATGCAGTTCTTCTTGAAACAAGGGGGCAAAACCTTCAACAGCAACTCTTCTTGAGAGAATGTCAGGAAAGCTTGAGCATACGGAAGGTACACTTTGAATGAGTTCTAATCTGAACAAATCCACACCATTGAAAATGGGACCTTGAACTACTCCAAGCAAATGGGATGCATTGAGTTTTCTGATGGAGTCCAGCACTTTGCTTTCAATCAGAATGTCTGAAATCATTCTTCCAAAAGGAATAGTCGTTCTTGAAATATGAGGGTACTTCGCCCTTTCGTCTTCTCTTGACTCAAAGATAGAAGTCTTCAGATTCTCAAACAAAATATGGGAGATGTTGATTTCAGTCTTTTTGCCAATGCAGAAAAGAGTATACTTGTGATCCGGACTGATGTAGGAGGAGGAGAGCATCCTTTTTCTGTGGTGAAGGGAACCCAGAATAATCTCAGCCCATACTCTATAAAACGGCCTTAAGGTGCCTGTGTTATTAGAGTCAATTCCACAAGTCTGAGAGATTTGTTGTTCAACTTTAGACCAATCAACTGATGCATGTCGAAAACCAGTCCAGCCTTCTTCATCATTCAGATTGTACAGCTTCCTGATGAGCTTTTCAGTGATAACCACTTCATGCCCTAGCACGAATGAAATGATGGCAGTTGGGGTAACCGTTGCATGTACCCAGAAATCCTTCACAAGTTCAGGATAAATTGGACCAACCAATCTATCAAGATACTTAGACCATCCTTGCTCAAATATTCTTGCATCACACTTAAAGCCATTCGCTTTAAGATTGTTTAAGTCCACAGCAGTTTCACATAAAACTTCCAGTTCTTTCGTGGGTATTAAGCAAGTTTTCAATGGAGCATACTCATATTTGCTTAGAAGGATCTGTGTAGAGGTGAGGTTTTCTTTTGAGTTTAATGAACAAGAAGATGAGTTCATGATGATTATGCTTTGAGATCAAAATCAAAAACTAGGGTTTTAAAAAAAAATGCAACGAGGGGGATGCACAAGAGAGAGAGAAAGAGAGAGAAAGAGGGAACGAAGATGAAGCGGGTTATTTAAAAGATTTGAAAATAAAGAAATCATTATACATTTAATGAGAAATGACATTAGGAGAGAGAACATGGTAAATGAAATGATTTAAAGCAGTTACCTAGGTCGGCGTCTTTTCAACTGCACGCTTTGTACTAACCGCATAGACACGTGTTCATCATCAGATAATGGATGTCAGTTGTAGAATATGAATAGACTTTACGCCTTTTGATTCTGATCACTGCTTCTGATTGATCAAGTTTCTCTTCTGGAAACGCTCCTTCTGAAGTGTGCTGATGTAAATCTGAATGATCTTCTGATCCATTCCTTCTGATATACATAGCTTCTGGAGATTTGCTTCTTGGTTCTGCAGCTTCTGATAAGATAAACTATATTTGCAAAATTCTTAAGCTGCTTTGTTTCATCAGAAACAAGTTTATCATCAAACCAGATTTTTATTGATTCGTCCACAATCAATGTTTCAATATTGTATATTCTATAGCATTTAGAGCATTCAGAATAATCAAGAACGAAACACCATTGCTTTAGAAACAAACAAAACAGATGGTTCCAGATCTAATAAACTTGCTCTTCTGATCTCCTTCACACTTAACTTCTCCAGCAGATTTAAGTATCAGGACTTGGAAAACAGTCCTTCTTCCCTTCAAGTGTTGAGAACATCTTGAGTCCAGGTGACATAACATGTTGAATGTTATCTTCTTTGTCACCAAGAGAATCTGCAAAAGAAATAGTCTGTTTCTTTGGTACCCACATCTTCTTGGGTCCTTTCTTGTTAGTTCTCCTCAAGTTCTGATTGAACTTGGGTTTAGCAATATAAGACATAGGAGGAACAACATGATAATCTTTAAAAGGAGATTCATGATATTTCTTAGGTCGTGTCACATGTTTCTTGGTGTGAACAGTGTTAAACTTCTGTGCATGTGAAGTGAGCCTAATATCATGGGAGTGGCCATACTTGAACTGATCATACAATGGCTTGTATGTGATTTTCATCTTATCAACAGGTTTAAGTTTGTATGGGGTTTCACCCTCATAACCAATGCCTACTCTATTATTTCCAGACACAGCATATATCATAGAAGCAAGTTGACTTCTGCCTATGCTTCTAGATAAAAAATTTCTGAAGCTCAAGTCATATTCTTTCAGAATATGATTCATGCTAGGAATGGCTTTTTCTGTTTCAGAAGAAGATCCACTGTTTTTGGATAAATTTAAAACTTTTTCATTTAGTTCAGAATTTTCCAATTCCAGCTTAGTTTCAAATTCAAATTGCTTCTTCAGCTTTTTGTATTTGATACTAAGATGAGCTTTGAGTTCCAGAAGTTCTGTTAGACTGGAAACTAACTCTTTTCTAGATAGTTCAGAAAATACCTCTTCAGAATCTGATTCTGATGTAGATTCTGATCCATCATCTTCTGTAGCCATCAGCGCAAAGTTGGCTTGCTCATCTTCAGAGTCAGATTCATCTTCTGATTCAGAATCATCCCATGTTGCCATAAGACTTTTCTTCTTATGAAACTTCTTCTTGGGATTCTCCTTCTGAAGTTTTGGACATTCATTCTTATAGTGTCCAGGCTCATTGCATTCATAGCACATGACCTTCTTCTTGTCAGATCTTCTGTCATCAGAAGATTCTCCACGTTCAAATCTCTTTGAACTTCTGAAGCCTCTGAACTTCCTTTGCTTGCTCTTCCAGAGTTGGTTTACCCTTCTGGAGATCATGGACAGTTCATCTTCTTCTTCAGATTCTGATTCTTCAGAATCTTCTTCTCTTGCCTGAAAAGCGTTAGTGCATTTTTTAACATTAGATTTTAATGCAATAGACTTACCTTTCTTCTGAGGCTCGTTTGCGTCCAGCTCAATTTCATGGCTTCTCAAGGCACTGATAAGCTCTTCCAAAGAGACTTCATTCAGATTCTTGGCAATCTTGAATGCAGTTACCATTGGACCCCATCTTCTGGGTAAGCTTCTGATAATCTTCTTTACATGATCAGCCTTGGTGTAGCCTTTATCCAGAACTCTCAATCCAGCAGTAAGAGTTTGAAATCTTGAAAACATCCTTTCAATGTCTTCATCATCCTCCATCTTGAAGGCTTCATACTTCTGGATTAGTGCAAGAGCTTTGGTCTCCTTGACTTGAGCATTTCCTTCATGAGTCATTTTCAAGGACTCATATATGTCATGGGCCGTTTCCCTGTTAGATATCTTCTCATACTCAGCATGAGAGATAGCATTCAGCAAAACAGTCCTGCATTTGTGATGATTCTTGAAATCTTTCTTTTGATCATCATTCATTTCGCTTCTCGTGAGCCTTACACCAGTAGCTTTAACAGGATGTTTGTAACCATCCAACAGAAGATCCCATAGATCAGCATCTAGACCAAGAAAGTAACTTTCCAGTTTATCTTTCCAGTATTCAAAGTTTTCACCATCAAATACTGGTGGTCTAGTATAACCATTGTATTTCTCAGCTGAGCCAGATGTAGATGGAGTTGGATTTGCTTGAGATTCACCAGCCATCTTTTACTGAAGCGTTTTTTTCTTCCTGAATCTTTTCTAAACACAGTTAAGTGTTTGCACCTTAGAACCGGCGCTCTGATACCAATTGAAGGATAGAAAAACACTTAGAAAGGGGGGGTTTGAATAAGTGTAGCTTTAAAAACTTGACAGATAAAAATAAATTGCACAGTTATTTTTATCCTGGTTCGTTGTTAACTAAACTACTCCAGTCCACCCCCGCAGAGATGATTTACCTCAACTGAGGATTTAATCCACTAATCGCACGGATTACAATGGTTTTCCACTTAGTCCGCAACTAAGTCTTCTAGAGTATCCTGATCACAACCTGATCACTCCAGGAACAACTGCTTAGACACAAGCTAAGACTTTCTTAGAGTATCCTGACCACCACGTGATCACTCTAATTACAACTGCTTAGGCACAAGCTAAGACTTCCTAGAGTATTCTGATCAACACTTGATCACTCTAGTTACTTACAACTTAATGTAATCAAATAAGAGTTTTACAATGCTTCTAAAAAGCTATAATCACAACAGTGATATTTCTCTTAAAGTTTAAGCTTAATCTCACTAAGGTATTACAACAGCAATGTAGTGAGCTTTGATGAAGATGAAGTTTCTGAGTTTTGAGTTGAACAGCGTTTCAGCAAGTTAATATTCACAGAATTTGGTTCAGAGTCGTTAACCTTGCTTCTCATCAGAACTTCATATTTATAGGCGTTTGAGAAGATGACCGTTGAGCGCATTTAATGCTTTGCGTGTTCCGTACAGCTTTGCATTTAATGTTATACGCTTTTGTCAACTACCTCGAGCCTTGTTCACGCTGTGTCTACTGACGTTGCCTTTAATAGCTTCTAACGTTCCTTTTGTCAGTCAGCGTAGCCTGCCACTTGTACTTTCTTCTGATCTGATGTTTGTAAATACAACGTTTGAATATCATCAGAGTCAAACAGCTTGGTGCAAAGCATCTTCTGATCTTCTGACCTTGAAGTGCTTCTGAGCGTGATACCATCAGAACTTCAGTGCTTCTGATCTCATGTTCTTCTGATGCTTCCATAGACCCATGTTCTGATTCTGCTTCGACCATCTTCTGATGTCTTGCCAGACCATGTTCTGATGTTGCATGCTGAACCTTCTGAGTCAAAGCTTCTGAACGCTGAATTATGTATACTCTTTATATATTTCCTGAAAAGGAAATTGCATTGAATTAGAGTACCATATTATCTTAAGCAAAATTCATATTATTGTTATCATCAAAACTAAGATAATTGATCAGAACAAATCTTGTTCTAACAATCTCCCCCTTTTTGATAATGACAAAAACATATATAAATGATATGAATTTGCGATCAGAAAGAGCAGACGGCAAAAGACAAATTACACAGCTATAGCATAAGCATGTGAATATGTCTCCCCCTGAGATTAGCAATCCCCCCCTGAGATAAATAATCTCCCCCTGAAATAAATACTCGAAGAACTTTAATAAAAGACTTCCCTGATTATTTCGGTAGAGACGATCACATAAGCTTCTGTCTTCAGAGAATTCATAGCTTCTGACTTCTGCTTCCATTGGACAGCTTCAGAACTTGAATTTCTTTAGATCCTTAGACCACTCACAGCTTCTGATTACTGCTTCCATTTAGGACAGCTTCAGAACTTGAATTTCTTTGATCTTCAGAACATTCACAACTTCTGATTCCTGCTTCCATCTAGGACAGCTTCAGAACTTGAATTTCTTTGATCTTCAGAACATTCACAGCTTCTGATTTCTGCTTCCATTTAGGACAGCTTCAGAACTTGAGTTTTCTGGATCTTTAGAACATTCACAGCTTCTGATTTCTGCTTTCCTCGGATAGCTTCAGAGCTTTGAATTTCTACCAACATCACTTCATGCTAGATTTGTATCAGAACATTGTTGAATGTACCAGAGCATCATCAGAGCATCTCTACATCCTGAAATGTTACAGAACAAAAACTAAACGACAAAAGTCAGCATGAACGAGTCAGAACATAAAATGTATATTAGAACACATGATATGTATCAGAGCCATATAGGCTAAAATAATGTATCAGAGCAAATAGAATTTTTGTCAAAGTAAATAGACAAATTTTGGATCAAATTCTATTATCAGTGCTTCTGATTCTGAAGCTTGACAGCACTCAGCTTGCTTCAGTTTCCATAAGCTTATTCTTTTTACAGAATAACGCTTCTTATGGTTTTGCTTCTTGTGTTTGCTTTGAAGATTTTCTTCACTTCTTTATACCTGCAAAACACTTAAACCAAATAGAACTTGCAGTTCTTGTTAGTAAAAGCAACTGATTAAATCAAATCATTTATCACATATTTCTCCCCCTTTTTGTCATATCATCAAAAAACAGAAAAGATTCAGAGACAAACAAAAAGAAACACACGGAGGAAAAGGGATGATTTCATTGAAGTTCAAACAGCAGGTACAGAAGTACACACAGAGAAGAAAAACAAGATGCACAAAAAACAGATGCAGCAAAAAGAAAGAAACAACACAGACTCAATCTAAGATGACCCTAGCTTTGACAGGATCTTGGCCAGCATCTCTTGAATTTCATTGTTGTGTCCATCTTGCCTCACCATGAAAGTTCTAAACTCAGCATTGAGTGAGCTTTGCTCATCCTGTCTCTTCTGAATTTCTTCCAAAGTCCTTGCAAGACGAGAAGATTGATCAGAAGAAGTTTCACCGCTTTCAACCACAGGAAGAGCAACTTGATCTGTAGCTTCCATGGATAGATCATTTGCAGGGATTTCCTCAACAGGATCTGATTCAGCAACATGATCTTCAACATCTGCTTCTTGCATAGAAGCATCTCCATATTCTGCAGCAGGAATTTCTGAGTCTCCATTCTCAAGTGCCTGAAGAATGGCAGCTAGATTCCTGGGAGCAGAAGGACCTTCAACTTCTGGTGGGTCAACAACTTCCGGAATGACCAAGCTTGGGTCTTTCTTAGAAGGGTTTTCCCTCAGATAGTTAAAGAGTGTCTTGAAGTCTCCGAGCAGAACAGGATGATCAGGAATAAAGATAACAATATCCCTGCATGGATTTGCTTCCATTGCAGCAGCCAGTCTTAATTGTTCCAGCTCATCCACAAAGGGTTTCTCCTCAGCTGCAACACAATTTCTGAGAGGATGGTAGTATATACCATTATCATCCTCCAGAAGGTAGCCAGGGTAACCAGGAGCAGCAACCACTAGTCTTTTCTGTACTCCCATTGCTTCTACTTGAAAATCCTTGCGAAATCTTCTCCAGAGATTTCTTGTAGAAACATCATCCAGACCATTTAGAAATGCCTCCTTCAGAAGGTCTAGACTGCTAATCACCTCATGTCTGAAAAGTTCCAGGTAGGTATAGGGTTCAGGTTCAGGCGGATTGAAGGTGAATTTGTAGTCAGGGTAGAGAAGACAGTAAGGTTTGGATTTTCTGGTAGGTAAGGGATGGGATATAGAAGGTGGAGGTGCGGTGGATGAGGAAGAAGGGATATCTGAGAGAATGATTGATGATGATGGAATATCAGAGATGATAGATTGAGAAGAGGATGGAGTATTTGTAAAGGGAATAGGTGAGAAAGATTTATCAGAAGGGGTTGGAGGAAGAATACTTAAAGGTGTGGGATTTAAAATAGGAGAGGAGAAGGATGATGAAGAAGGATTTGGTAAGGTGAAGTTTATTTTTGGTTCAGATGGAGGTGATTGGAAAGATGGTTTAGGGACAGAAGGAGGTGGAGTAAAAACCTGCCTGGAGGTTTGTACAGAAGAAGAGGATCTGGTTCTGCGAAAGGAATCTCTGATCCTTTTATCTCTTCTTTCTTCAGAGTTCACCTTGTCAGGATCAAAGGTGACTCTCAACTTCTTTGCTTCCTTAGCCTCATCTTCTCGGGCTTTTCTTTTAGACCTAGCCTTTTGTTCCTTCTGATCCTTCTTTAAAAGGTCAGCCTTGGACGGAAGTATTCTGCCACGGATCCAAGCAGGATCAATATCTGATTGCTTCCTAACACAATCTTCCAGGTAAAGCTTGACAGTCTGATGCAGTTCTTCTTGAAACAAGGGGGCAAAACCTTCAACAGCAACTCTTCTTGAGAGAATGTCAGGAAAGCTTGAGCATACGGAAGGTACACTTTGAATGAGTTCTAATCTGAACAAATCCACACCATTGAAAATGGGACCTTGAACTACTCCAAGCAAATGGGATGCATTGAGTTTTCTGATGGAGTCCAGCACTTTGCTTTCAATCAGAATGTCTGAAATCATTCTTCCAAAAGGAATAGTCGTTCTTGAAATATGAGGGTACTTCGCCCTTTCGTCTTCTCTTGACTCAAAGATAGAAGTCTTCAGATTCTCAAACAAAATATGGGAGATGTTGATTTCAGTCTTTTTGCCAATGCAGAAAAGAGTATACTTGTGATCCGGACTGATGTAGGAGGAGGAGAGCATCCTTTTTCTGTGGTGAAGGGAACCCAGAATAATCTCAGCCCATACTCTATAAAACGGCCTTAAGGTGCCTGTGTTATTAGAGTCAATTCCACAAGTCTGAGAGATTTGTTGTTCAACTTTAGACCAATCAACTGATGCATGTCGAAAACCAGTCCAGCCTTCTTCATCATTCAGATTGTACAGCTTCCTGATGAGCTTTTCAGTGATAACCACTTCATGCCCTAGCACGAATGAAATGATGGCAGTTGGGGTAACCGTTGCATGTACCCAGAAATCCTTCACAAGTTCAGGATAAATTGGACCAACCAATCTATCAAGATACTTAGACCATCCTTGCTCAAATATTCTTGCATCACACTTAAAGCCATTCGCTTTAAGATTGTTTAAGTCCACAGCAGTTTCACATAAAACTTCCAGTTCTTTCGTGGGTATTAAGCAAGTTTTCAATGGAGCATACTCATATTTGCTTAGAAGGATCTGTGTAGAGGTGAGGTTTTCTTTTGAGTTTAATGAACAAGAAGATGAGTTCATGATGATTATGCTTTGAGATCAAAATCAAAAACTAGGGTTTTAAAAAAAAATGCAACGAGGGGGATGCACAAGAGAGAGAGAAAGAGAGAGAAAGAGGGAACGAAGATGAAGCGGGTTATTTAAAAGATTTGAAAATAAAGAAATCATTATACATTTAATGAGAAATGACATTAGGAGAGAGAACATGGTAAATGAAATGATTTAAAGCAGTTACCTAGGTCGGCGTCTTTTCAACTGCACGCTTTGTACTAACCGCATAGACACGTGTTCATCATCAGATAATGGATGTCAGTTGTAGAATATGAATAGACTTTACGCCTTTTGATTCTGATCACTGCTTCTGATTGATCAAGTTTCTCTTCTGGAAACGCTCCTTCTGAAGTGTGCTGATGTAAATCTGAATGATCTTCTGATCCATTCCTTCTGATATACATAGCTTCTGGAGATTTGCTTCTTGGTTCTGCAGCTTCTGATAAGATAAACTATATTTGCAAAATTCTTAAGCTGCTTTGTTTCATCAGAAACAAGTTTATCATCAAACCAGATTTTTATTGATTCGTCCACAATCAATGTTTCAATATTGTATATTCTATAGCATTTAGAGCATTCAGAATAATCAAGAACGAAACACCATTGCTTTAGAAACAAACAAAACAGATGGTTCCAGATCTAATAAACTTGCTCTTCTGATCTCCTTCACACTTAACTTCTCCAGCAGATTTAAGTATCAGGACTTGGAAAACAGTCCTTCTTCCCTTCAAGTGTTGAGAACATCTTGAGTCCAGGTGACATAACATGTTGAATGTTATCTTCTTTGTCACCAAGAGAATCTGCAAAAGAAATAGTCTGTTTCTTTGGTACCCACATCTTCTTGGGTCCTTTCTTGTTAGTTCTCCTCAAGTTCTGATTGAACTTGGGTTTAGCAATATAAGACATAGGAGGAACAACATGATAATCTTTAAAAGGAGATTCATGATATTTCTTAGGTCGTGTCACATGTTTCTTGGTGTGAACAGTGTTAAACTTCTGTGCATGTGAAGTGAGCCTAATATCATGGGAGTGGCCATACTTGAACTGATCATACAATGGCTTGTATGTGATTTTCATCTTATCAACAGGTTTAAGTTTGTATGGGGTTTCACCCTCATAACCAATGCCTACTCTATTATTTCCAGACACAGCATATATCATAGAAGCAAGTTGACTTCTGCCTATGCTTCTAGATAAAAAATTTCTGAAGCTCAAGTCATATTCTTTCAGAATATGATTCATGCTAGGAATGGCTTTTTCTGTTTCAGAAGAAGATCCACTGTTTTTGGATAAATTTAAAACTTTTTCATTTAGTTCAGAATTTTCCAATTCCAGCTTAGTTTCAAATTCAAATTGCTTCTTCAGCTTTTTGTATTTGATACTAAGATGAGCTTTGAGTTCCAGAAGTTCTGTTAGACTGGAAACTAACTCTTTTCTAGATAGTTCAGAAAATACCTCTTCAGAATCTGATTCTGATGTAGATTCTGATCCATCATCTTCTGTAGCCATCAGCGCAAAGTTGGCTTGCTCATCTTCAGAGTCAGATTCATCTTCTGATTCAGAATCATCCCATGTTGCCATAAGACTTTTCTTCTTATGAAACTTCTTCTTGGGATTCTCCTTCTGAAGTTTTGGACATTCATTCTTATAGTGTCCAGGCTCATTGCATTCATAGCACATGACCTTCTTCTTGTCAGATCTTCTGTCATCAGAAGATTCTCCACGTTCAAATCTCTTTGAACTTCTGAAGCCTCTGAACTTCCTTTGCTTGCTCTTCCAGAGTTGGTTTACCCTTCTGGAGATCATGGACAGTTCATCTTCTTCTTCAGATTCTGATTCTTCAGAATCTTCTTCTCTTGCCTGAAAAGCGTTAGTGCATTTTTTAACATTAGATTTTAATGCAATAGACTTACCTTTCTTCTGAGGCTCGTTTGCGTCCAGCTCAATTTCATGGCTTCTCAAGGCACTGATAAGCTCTTCCAAAGAGACTTCATTCAGATTCTTGGCAATCTTGAATGCAGTTACCATTGGACCCCATCTTCTGGGTAAGCTTCTGATAATCTTCTTTACATGATCAGCCTTGGTGTAGCCTTTATCCAGAACTCTCAATCCAGCAGTAAGAGTTTGAAATCTTGAAAACATCCTTTCAATGTCTTCATCATCCTCCATCTTGAAGGCTTCATACTTCTGGATTAGTGCAAGAGCTTTGGTCTCCTTGACTTGAGCATTTCCTTCATGAGTCATTTTCAAGGACTCATATATGTCATGGGCCGTTTCCCTGTTAGATATCTTCTCATACTCAGCATGAGAGATAGCATTCAGCAAAACAGTCCTGCATTTGTGATGATTCTTGAAATCTTTCTTTTGATCATCATTCATTTCGCTTCTCGTGAGCCTTACACCAGTAGCTTTAACAGGATGTTTGTAACCATCCAACAGAAGATCCCATAGATCAGCATCTAGACCAAGAAAGTAACTTTCCAGTTTATCTTTCCAGTATTCAAAGTTTTCACCATCAAATACTGGTGGTCTAGTATAACCATTGTATTTCTCAGCTGAGCCAGATGTAGATGGAGTTGGATTTGCTTGAGATTCACCAGCCATCTTTTACTGAAGCGTTTTTTTCTTCCTGAATCTTTTCTAAACACAGTTAAGTGTTTGCACCTTAGAACCGGCGCTCTGATACCAATTGAAGGATAGAAAAACACTTAGAAAGGGGGGGTTTGAATAAGTGTAGCTTTAAAAACTTGACAGATAAAAATAAATTGCACAGTTATTTTTATCCTGGTTCGTTGTTAACTAAACTACTCCAGTCCACCCCCGCAGAGATGATTTACCTCAACTGAGGATTTAATCCACTAATCGCACGGATTACAATGGTTTTCCACTTAGTCCGCAACTAAGTCTTCTAGAGTATCCTGATCACAACCTGATCACTCCAGGAACAACTGCTTAGACACAAGCTAAGACTTTCTTAGAGTATCCTGACCACCACGTGATCACTCTAATTACAACTGCTTAGGCACAAGCTAAGACTTCCTAGAGTATTCTGATCAACACTTGATCACTCTAGTTACTTACAACTTAATGTAATCAAATAAGAGTTTTACAATGCTTCTAAAAAGCTATAATCACAACAGTGATATTTCTCTTAAAGTTTAAGCTTAATCTCACTAAGGTATTACAACAGCAATGTAGTGAGCTTTGATGAAGATGAAGTTTCTGAGTTTTGAGTTGAACAGCGTTTCAGCAAGTTAATATTCACAGAATTTGGTTCAGAGTCGTTAACCTTGCTTCTCATCAGAACTTCATATTTATAGGCGTTTGAGAAGATGACCGTTGAGCGCATTTAATGCTTTGCGTGTTCCGTACAACTTTGCATTTAATGTTATACGCTTTTGTCAACTACCTCGAGCCTTGTTCACGCTGTGTCTACTGACGTTGCCTTTAATAGCTTCTAACGTTCCTTTTGTCAGTCAGCGTAGCCTGCCACTTGTACTTTCTTCTGATCTGATGTTTGTAAATACAACGTTTGAATATCATCAGAGTCAAACAGCTTGGTGCAAAGCATCTTCTGATCTTCTGACCTTGAAGTGCTTCTGAGCGTGATACCATCAGAACTTCAGTGCTTCTGATCTCATGTTCTTCTGATGCTTCCATAGACCCATGTTCTGATTCTGCTTCGACCATCTTCTGATGTCTTGCCAGACCATGTTCTGATGTTGCATGCTGAACCTTCTGAGTCAAAGCTTCTGAACGCTGAATTATGTATACTCTTTATATATTTCCTGAAAAGGAAATTGCATTGAATTAGAGTACCATATTATCTTAAGCAAAATTCATATTATTGTTATCATCAAAACTAAGATAATTGATCAGAACAAATCTTGTTCTAACAGGAACACCCCAACAAAATGCAAGGGTAGAGAGAAAACATAGACATATACTCAATGTGGCACGAGCCTTGAGATTCCAAGCTAACTTACCCATATCATTTTGGGGGGAGTGTGTCTTGACATCAACATACCTCATTAATAGAACCCCTACTATGGTTAATGATGAGTTGACACCATATGAGAAGCTATTGGGAAAACCTTCATCATATGAGCACATTAAGACTTTCGGATGCTTATGTTATGTTAAAAATTCAAACAAGCAGCAAGATAAATTTGATTCAAGAGCCGAAAAATGTGTATTCGTGGGATATCCTAAAGGCCAAAAAGGTTGGGCAGTGTACAACCTAAAGACACGGGAGATATATGTATCAAGGGATGTGGTGTTCTATGAAGATATTTTTCCGTATGCATCACAAGAAAAGGACAACAACAGTGAAGAAAATCCTTCTCCAACATTTGCTCTTGATTTTGGTTTTGTTGAAGAAGATACTACGTCTAGCAATGATGGGCAGCAAGACCAGATCATAATTTACAAAGAAGAAAGAGAAGATTAAGTTGTTGAAACAAATCCTGCTGTGATCACTGAAGTAGAAGAACCTCAAAATGAGGGAGAGAGTGAAACCGTGACAAACATAGACATGGGGCAAAGGAACAGACAACCACCCAAAAGACTTGATGATTATTATTGCTACTCAGCTGAGAAAACCCACACATGTACATCGCCGAAGACGTCAACTTCTTCAGGTATAATTTATCCTATATCAAACTATGTAAATTATGATGAGTTTTCACAAAAACATCAAGCTTATCTTGTAGCAGTTGAAAGCATTGAAGAGCCTCAGTCATACAAGCTGTTGCACCCCAAAATTTGCCCTCTTTATTTGAGCTATAAGTTAATAATGACGTTTATTTCGTCATTCAAAAATGGAAGAAAAATAATAAAGAGTCCTTGAGGTGTTAAGGAAGTAAGGTATGGAAGAATGGTTTAAACGGTGAAATACGAGAAAATTCATAAATGCTATTTTGAAGGTGATGTGAGCTAAGTTCCCGTGTTGGCCCGACAGTTTCGACGATATCTACAACTTTTGTGTTCGGCTCGGAAGCCAATTATTTGAGAAAGGTTGTCAGATTTGAAAATTACTTGAGGTTTCGTAGTGAAAAACAATGCTGAATGTAGGGTTTCGGACCTCGGAAAATTCATATCTCCTAATCCGCTCGTCGGATTCACTTGAAAATTTAACTGGAGCTCCGTACCGTCATTACCAAGATTTCATATGTTCGGACCGAAGGCCAATTATGCATGGAAAACTCCCAGCATTTTAAGGAACGCCGCATTGTTTCGGTAAAAAGTGTGTTTTCGAGTATGTCGCGCCGTGTTCGAAAATTCATAACTTCTTCGATTTTTGCCGTATGAAGCCCATTCCGGCGGCATTTTCTCGGAAATTTTGTTAGCTACGATTCTTCGTCACACACGCTTGTTCAGATTTTGAGCCGAAGATGGAGTTTTTTTGAGTTCTTTGAGCGGTACTCACAAAATTATGCACAATCGCGCCAGATGAATCGACGTTTCTCGTCATTCAAATGCGCGTAATTTCTTCATCGCTTATCGGATCAAGACGATTCTCGCGGCGACAAGTCACGAATTTGGTCATCTTCACAGTGGCATTGGTTTCGTTCCGAAATTTAGAGCCGAACCGAGTTTCCTTAAAAACGAGCCAAAATAAGACACACCGAGGGCAATTTGGACATTTCGCGTTGACAATATATAAACATTTTGCTCTTCACAAATCAAAAGAGGGACTCTCATAACTTCAATCTCACCAAAAAGATCAAAAACACATTCTCTCATTTCTCTCTCAATTTTCTTGGATCAAAACCACAAAAACTCACAAAAACTTCATCAATTCAAGATCAAATCTCAAGAGCAAATGAAGATCAAAGCACAAATTAAGATCTTCTCCTCCGATTGAAGCGTCGTGCGTCTCTCTCCCTATCAAAGGATCTCACGCGCCACTCTCTCCCTCACATCTCTTGGATTTCGTTCGTGTTCGCGTCGTGTTCGCGTTCGTGTTCATCCGATCTCATTCTCTTCATTCGATCCGGTAAATTCACTACAAACCTTGCTAGATCATTGATTTTGTTGCTTAATTCGACATTGATCATGATGATTTTTGATTGTGGATGATGGATCTATGATAATTGATGATGATAATTGCTTGTGGATTGATTGATTTATGTTGATCTTGACTATTTGATTGAATTTGAGATTTACCGTTGAATTGTTGATGATGCTATATACATGTCGCTTATGATCCAAGAAATTGCATGCTAAGTGTTCGATAATTTGAATGTGTGAAGCATTTGTGCTTAATTTTGAGTTCTAGCATGTGATGATTGATTGTGGAATAATAATTCATGATGCCTACGCTAAATTGATGCCATTTGAGGTTTGATAACGATTACTCTTGATGATATGATCACGATGCTTACGATTCAATGCTTACGTGCTAATTGTTTGATGGAATGTTTAATTTTGCTCTTAAAGACCAATCAATTTGCTGAATAATGTGTTTGCTCTTGACTCATAGCATTGCATGTTTGATATTTGCTCGTATGTTGAACATTCATGGAGAATGGCATCATGTTTCCTTGCGAGAAAATTCAATTTTTGGCATTGGGCACTGTTAGGTCGACCTAGGGTGAGTTTAGGTCGACCTAAAACCTTCATTTTTGATCCTGGCACTGTTAGGTCGACCCAGGATGAATTTAGGTCGACCTAAAACCCTCATTTTTGATCCTGGCACTGTTAGGTCGACCTAGGGTGAGTTTAGGTCGACCTAAAACCTTCATTTTTTATTCTGGCACTGTTAGGTCGACCCAGGGTGAGTTTAGGTCGACCTGGAGCTGTTTCTTTCGTTTCTGGACCTGTTAGGTCGACCTAGGTCGAAGGTAGGTCGACCTATTTTTGCTTCCTTTGCTTCCTAACTTCAATCTTTCATATCTTTTGACTCGTAACTCCGATTTGCGCGTTCTTTATATCGTTGGAAAGCTTGTGAAACGTGCTATCTTGTGAGATGATTGGCATTGATTGATTATGGTTTATTCATTTTTGTTTTCCCCTTGACATTTTGTTGTTCATTTCATACTTGCATTAGTTATTCATTTTCTCTTAGATTAGACTGTAATAACGCAATTCCGATTGCGATGTTTTGTTATCTCTAACTTGTGTGCTAGTGTGCAAGGCTTTTGGATAGTCACCGGTCGACGCTTGTTACGTGAGTGTTCCGCTCTATTCGCGGGACACGATCTCATTCACTCACATCGTGTTCTCATCTTGGAGAACACGTCTCTATTACTTTATATCTGCTTGTTTGGTTTGCTTGTTCCTCTTGCAGGTGTATTGTGATTATGCTCGATGCGCATGTCGACCTTTGTTTGCTTTCATGGCTAATCGGTGTGCTGACTATTTTCTTTTGCTTTGCTAGCTCGCTCGCGGGATCCTAGTTTCCTTGCTCTCTTCGCTTTAGTTGACGGATCATCATCCGTTTGGTATTGATCCCGTTTCATTTTATTTTTCTTGCACTTTATTGCTTTCTAGCATCATCCTATAACATGAGAAGTAGGACCTAGACATGCATCTGGCCAAGTCCTCGAAAGAGGCTCTGTTTTTGTGGGTGTGTTTATATTTGTGCTTTGCGGAAGGGAGTCACGGTGTAATAAGTCCTATATGGCACTCCGTTAAGTCCTCATGGAAGGCATGCGGTCAAGGGTTCGTAATCAACCCCCGCCTAGTCTCATCGAGTCCGTTCATTATGCGCATGCTACGCGTGGCTCGCTTTTGAACCTGCACAAGATCTTGTTATCGAGTATGTCAGGAAAAGGGTTCATGCAGCCGGACCCCCGCCTTTCCTATAGCTCGCGTCGCTCGACGTTGATGCTCGGTGTACGCACGCACCGTTTTCCTTTACGATCCGTGACGACTTGGTTGCTGAGAGGGGACCGCCCTCTTGTCTATGGCCCGATCACTTTCGCGAGGTCTAATGCTTGGTTGACTTGGGTTGAGCTGCTCCCCTTGGCTATGGCGGGATCGCTTTTCTACCATTCGGTCAGTACCGTTGGTTTGTTTGCTTTACGAGCGGATGCTCGTTTGTGTGATATTATTGTATGCTTCCCCCTTTTCTCGTAGGTTGTTAGTTTAGTTAGATTTGCACCCTTTGTATGATAACATTAGGTAGCAAGCTTTCCCCCCTTAGCTTAGGTCTTCCTCATGCATTCTTTAAAACACAAACCACACTCTTTGATTTTCTTTTCTTAAGAGCTTGTTATTTCCGCTCCATTCCCAAGCATAAGTCTCCAAAGGTCGAGAAGCGGAGTGTGAATGTAACTCGTTCACCTAAAAAACACAAAACAAACAAAAATTAGTTAGCCGAGCTACGGTAGCTCTGATTCTGCAAAACAGATACGTAGGCAGCGGGGTAGGGCCCGTGCGAGCATAATCCTTTCTTTTCCCTACATTCTGCATTCATTTTAGTCCAGATTAGCATAGATTTGTTACACACCCATAGTTTTAGACACAGGCGTGGATACCATCGAGTACGATGGGCGCGAGGGGTGCTAGCACCTTCCCCTCGCGTAACCGACTCCTTTACCCTTTTTCTCTGGTCGTGAGACCGTTGTTTTGTTTTGTGGTTTGCTGGCATTCCCTTCCTTTTCAGGATAAATATGTTAGTGGCGACTCTGTTAATTTTCGCGGTAGCGACAGCTGGCGACTCTGCTGGGGACGTCTCGACCTGTTGCTGGTCCGGACCTAGCAAGTCGATCCTAGCGCTTGTGTGTTTATCTTTGGGTGTTTTTACTGCTTTGCATATTTACCTGTTTGCATTGCATTCTATGTGCGCTTTTACTTTTTTGCATCATATTCTGGACTGTCTGGATTTCTATCTGTGGGTGGGTGTTTCAAGAGGTAAAAGGCCCAATACCCAGGCTATGAGTGATACCATAGGAACTAGGAATAGAGTGGCCGTGACAGACAGAAGGCGTATGCCTGATTGATCTGATCACGTATCCACGGGCAGAGCTTGGTGGAATGAGGCAATATCGTATGATAGCGCCTACATTCGATCCTCTGTTGGCTTTTTGACCTACCTTGGCCTAGATTTACCCGTGAGTGGGGCGGGAATCAATCATTGCTTAACAGGTACATTAATGGTGACTTCGGATCTTGTTCGTGGGTTACCGCTGTTCTTGTTCGTGGGTTACCGATGTTCTTGTTCGTGGGTTACCGTTGTTCTTGTTCGTGGGTTACCGCTGTTCTTGTTCGAGGGTTACCGCTGTTCTTGTTCGAGTGTACTATTGGTTCCTGTTCATGGGGTACTATGGTTCTTGTTCGAGTGGTAATCTAAGTTCTATTCCAGTGTGTTGGTGACTATATGTTCTTGTTTCGATGGTAACTTGTTCCGTTGGTGACTTGTGGTTTGTGTGGTGGTCCGAAACTATGCCGAACCTTTGAATTTGTGCCGTGTGATTTATTGGTATCCCAGATATCCAGTATTGTGGTTCCCACCACTTTGCATCATTGCATATTTACTTTCCAAAAAAATGATGTACAAAAAATAACTAGCATACATGTTCCTTCCATTTCCAAGGAATCGTGTCATTAAGTCTCATCCCGAGCTTTTCCACCTCTTATTTGCTAAAAAAAATAAAAACACGAGGATTCCATGGAAATCGAATGAACATGGCATTGCATTCATATCATGCATCCCATACATTTCATGCATAACATGTGTTCAGGATCGAGGATCTCTTGTTCAGACTTTGTACTCTCTCCAGACTCAGAGACTTGATCTGTTCTTATCGTGTGCTCAAAGATTAGTCATGGAACAACTTTGTGGGGTAACCAAGAGGAAAGAGCAGTTGGGGTTATCTATGAAGACGTGTCTTACGCTCATTTACTTCCATGCTTGCTTTATTTGCAACTGGTTAAGCTCTGTACTGTATTGATGTTTGCAAGTTCTCTGCTTTATGATGATGGCACTAGGTGTGATTTCTATTCTGGGCACCTGGTCGTGATGTTAGTATCTACAAGTCTTTGAAGTTGCTTGGGGCTCCCGCACGAGGGATAAGCAAGACATTGTCTATCTTGAGCATTGCACCATTCGCATTGCTCGAATCCCTAAAGCACTTACAAATTCCCGTGTGACTTCGCCAGAATCTTTCGTTGAGCAATGATTAAGAGTGATCTACAGGGACACACCTATCATCCTCGAGGTTCTACTTCGTATCTTGGGTCACCTCTCCCTGGAGTTTCCTTGTCAGTATCCTTTGCTTATCAACAAAGACGGAAAGAATGTAAGAAGTGAGTTTGTGTAATCTCAATGCCTTGTATCTGAGTTACTTCCTTGCTTGTGGGAATTTCAGTTGATTAAGATTTGTGCTTTGGATCTTCCTCACCTCAGATAGCTCTTCCGATTGTGATGACAATACTCGGTGTGTTCCATTATAGGGAGCCTAATCATAATGTCAAGCCTTACAAGGTGTTGAAGTACGAAAAGTCCAGGACTTGCTCGATACATAGATGTGTGAGTTTACTCATAATGGTTTCTACTAGTAAATCCCATTTCATCTTCCGCAAGTAGAATGTTTATTCTTCCTCGAGGAGTAACGCACGAGAATCACTAGCAATCTGTACTTTCAGAGGCTTCCTTCCTAACAATTGTTGTGTGCTCCAAGCAACGACTTTGATAGCTAAGTGCCAGAGGTTATTGTTGTTTGCTGATAGTAATACAAGTTTCCTCCATTCATGATGGTGTTTTCTGTTTCAGAAGCTATATTTAGGGCTCCCGACCGAGGGATAAGCAAGACTCCGTGTTCTTGAGTTTGCATCATTGGCAGCTCAAATCCCTAAAGCATTCACAAACTCCCGTCGCTGTTGTTTGGGGCTCCCGACCGAGGGATAAGCAAGACGCCTTGTATCTTGAGTTTGTGCACCACTGGCACGACTCAAATCCTTAAAGCTGAGCACTTGCAACTTCTGTATGGCTTCGCCAAAATATGCTTCCGAGAAGTAATCTAAAGTGTTCTGCAGGAACAAATACTGATGCTTGGTGTGCTTTCCACTCTGTTGGCACTTGGTTATCTGATTGAAGATTGTCAGTCATTCAATGACAATGTACAAGACCTGGTTGATTCAAAGGTTATCACATTCATACTTGAGGGCCAGAATTGAAGTTCTCCTTTGACTTAGTGGATCTTCTGAAGCAATAATCCATATGGAGAGGATCTCCTCAACATTGGCAATTCTTAATTCATCTTGCATTTTCATGTGTAATCTTTCTTGTTTTTTGCAATACTGTTCGTATGTAAAACTTGTCTGTTTTTGAACTATAATAATAATAATGCATTGAATATGTTTGTCTTGAAAAAATCCATTCGCTTTTGCTCTTATATGTTTTTCTACGCTTTTGTGGTGCTCAACTCTTGTTAACAAAGCATGATAACTCCGAAGGGAGAATGATGAACATAATACCAAGAACCTCAAATGGTATGCTTTTGAGTGGAACCCTGTTGATGATGTACAGGCATTGTTTCAAATTCCCAAACACCGGAGATATAAGGGAGATAGACCCTTGCTAACCCCTCTGAGCCTTCGAAGTAGGAGTTTCTTTTCTATGCAGAAAAAACCCTTATTTTAACCCTGGGGCAGGGTAGTATTCAGTTAACCTGATTGAGCATTCAAAATTCATCAGGATCACACATCCTAAGGATACAAAAATGGCTATCCTTCAAAAGATTGAGGAAAGTCAAATCCACAACGACTATCCCTCACCTCAGGAGGTTGAGACATCATAATTATCCCTCACATCAGGAGGTTGAGACCAATATCAAAGCCGCGGTGGTTTATCCCTCACATCAGGAGGTCAAAAATGACGATACCACAATGGTAATTCTTCATCAATCAAGGACTCAGGCAGTCACAATCACTTCCAACAAATCTGAGATTAAGGATCACACGACTTGTTCAAAAGAAAAGAATGAATCAAACAAAAAAAGAAAAAAGAAGAAAAGCCCGCTAAGTCAACAACTTGAAAGCATGTGACTTAGGCAAAAATTAGGGCATCCCGCTGGACATCCCAATCAAAATTCAAAAGAATTTGTCCAGGCAAAAATTAGGGAAACAAAAAAAAAAGAAAAAGCAAAGCAAAAGCGAAAACAAGGATTACAAGATAAGAATCCTTAGCAAAGAACAAAGTCGTGTGATCAGACACCAAAAATAAAAGGTAAAGTGACGGCCGTGTCCAGAAGACCTCATTGATTCCTCAATCATTTCAAAATCCTCTTGAAAGATGAATGCTCGTGTCAAGTTAGCTGAACTTAGGACTGGAGAACATCATGAAGGGGGTGGGCACTAAATATTTTGAGCCTAAAAATCCTTTTTTCTAAAAACCGTGAACCCGACCATGTTACAACCCTTGAAAGTCCTAATTGAAGCAGGGTTAATTCGAAAGCAGACTATACATGAGAATACGGTAAGCTGACTCCTAGGAGTTTCGCTAAGCGCTTGAGTTGGTATCACACCATCTTTCTTTCAAAAAAAAAAGTCGATGTTACGACATCCTTTCATAAAGTTTCTTCAAACTTCAAGACAAACATGAACTTTGCATTAGAATTATATTTCTCATAATAAACATTCTTTGCATATGAACAAGTGCTTAACATCAAGAAAGTTTCCATCATGAACTTCAGGTGAAAAGTTTATCCCTCCCGGAGGGCAAGTTGGCTTCAGAACTCCGTTGAGTTGAAGCAAGAATACCTCAAAGTTTGATCACCCTCAGGGGCACAGAAGCATTTTGAATACTCTATCGAGAAAGTTTTCACTCAATCTGAGGCAATCAGGTCAAGATTCGAAAAATCTCTCAAATGCTAAGCAATCAGGGATATTCACCCAAGCATAGTCAAAGCTACCTGCAACCCAAGTCAGGCAGGGGCATGGTGCCGAAATTCTTGATACGGGGGAAAGTTAGTTTGGTGTAAACAGATATCAGAATATCCTTACAAGACTAATCTCTTCAAAGTCCTTACAGGCTGGGGCAAGACACTATGCATTGGCATTTTTTTCCTCATCAGGAGGTGTTCAGTTTAAAGTTCAGGTGTGAGATAAACAGCTTACGAATTTGAGAACCATCAGGGTCGTCATCCTCAATGGTCTGAAGCTGAAAGTCCAATCTTCAGTGGCATCTTCGCATTTCAGTGTGATTTTCAGATCTCTTCCAGATGTTGCAACCGTTGCTTATCGGTATCCCTCAACTAGAGTCCTTTTATGTGGACATCGAATTCCTTTGCTTTCCGACCCTCGAGTCGTGAGTTTCCAACCCTCGTGTTGTGAGTCCTTTGATTTCCGACCCTCGAGTCGTAAGTTTCCAACCCTCGTGTTGTGAGTCCTTTGCTTTCCGACCCTCGAGTCATGAGTTTCCAACCCTCGTGTTGTGATTCCTTTGCTTTCTGACCCTCGAGTCGTGAGTTTCCAACCCTCGTGTTGTGAGTTTATCTCCTTTCCGACCCTCGCGTCGTGAGTTTACCTCCTTTCCGACCCTCGTGTCGTGAGTTTACCTGCTTTCCGACCCTCGCGTCGTGAGTTTATTTCCTTTCTGACCCTCGAGTCGTGAGTTTATCTCCTTTCCGACCCTCGCGTCGTGAGTTTACCTCCTTTCCGACCCTCGTGTCGTGAGTTTACCTGCTTTCCGACCCTCGTGTCGTGAGTTTACCTGCTTTCCGACCCTCGCGTCGTGAGTTTGGTTCCTTTCCGACCCTCGCGTCGTGTGTTTGATTCCTTTCCGACCCTCGAGTCGCGAGTTTCCAATCTTTCATTTGCTCTCCGACCCTCGAGTCGTGAGTTTACAACCATTCGTTGTCTTCCCGACCTTCGTGTCATGGATTTCCAACAGTCACAAATAGTTTTCATATACACTCTAATGTGTCTGTAAGCCCATTACTTGATTGGCATCTTTACAATCAATACGAATATGCAGAACACTATGAAAGCCAATGCCTGTTTGGTCCCTTTGAAGTCGACACTTGCTTGACCCATTAATCCCACTTCTTGGTGGCGTTCCCTTTAAGAACTAATGCCTGTTTGATACTCTGGCCGATACTTGTTTGGTGTTCTAATCACTGCTCACTTGTCAACTTCTTGAATCCATTGCTTGTTTTGAAAGTTTCAAAAGAGGTCGGACAATCTGTTTGCTCTTGCATTTTCCCATTGTGGGTGAGCATTACTGTAACATCCCGATTTTTATTAATATTTTTATTAATTATATTAGTAATTATATTGTTTGGTGTTTTTAATAATAACTTATTTATTTAGTTATTATGTGATATAATAATTATTTAAGTATTTAATTATGTGAGTGTTTGTGTTGTTTGACTTAATTGAGTTATTAGAGAGATATAACTAAATGGGCCTAAGTGATAGAAACATAATGGATGGATTGATGGGTTAAGCCCAATTGACATAAGTGAGATAGTAAGAGAAGGTTAGGGTTTTAGAGGTTACTATTTTCATTTGGGGGAAAAGATAGGAAGAAGAGAAAAGAGGCAAAAGGGAAGAGAACAATGGTGGAAGGGAAAAGCTAGAAGAAACCTCATTTTCGCAGCAAGTTTCAGCATTGAGTCACCTTAGAAAAATCGATGTATCTCTCAATCCAACCGTTGGATCGTCGCGTGGTTTTGACACAATGTTCCTGACTCATAGAGGTAAATTCTGACCGTAGCGATTTTGATTGTGAGGGTTTTAAGTTCGTCTGATAAGCTAATTTCCGAACTGGTTTTTAGGTGTGTCTCCAAATTATGTTTGAAGGATTTATTTTGGAGAAAAACTTAGAGCTATGGTGAAAGAGTTCATATTTGCCAAGGTAAGGGTGGGGTTCTTTCATGCTAAAGGGTTGTATGATAGTATGTTATAGTGGGTTTAATTCTATACTTTGATATCCATGTTCTTCTATGTTGCAATTTTGGGTATTTGATGATTTGTTGGAATGTGATGATATAAATGTGATAAGTTGTGTGCAATTGATAATCTATGTGTATTAGATTGTTATGTTTGTTATGAGTAAACCATTGATAGTGAAATAATGGGTTTTGTTATAGAATTGGAAAATAATGGAATAGAAATATAATAGTTGAATTGAAATTAATATAGTTTAATTATTAATTGGATAGTTAAATTATTAGTTGAATTGATTCCAATAAGTCTATGTGATTGGAATATACTTGGACTTGGACCAATTATTCGGTTTATCGGTAAATTACGGTATTTTGAGAAATTGTTTGTAATTGTGTTTTGGCTTGAATATGTATGTTGAGAAATATATATTGTCATGCCAATGATGTTGTTTTGATATTGATTCTTTATGTTTAGTTGGTTAGCATTAATTCTAATGATTAATTGCTTGATGTTGAAAATGTGTGTTCATGTATAATTGACAAAAATGAGAATTAACATGAGATAGTATGATTACTAGTGTTAATTGGATTGTGTGAATCGTAATTGATTAATTGGCCTCTCATATGTGAATGATGTGTTTGTGTTGTGAATGTTGTGTACAATTGGTGGATAATTCATAGAGTTGAATTATTGTGATATGTGGAAAGTTAAGATGGTAGAGATGATCTTAATTGCATATATTTGTGAGATTGTACATACATTCATATCATAGTGTGCCTTGAAACATAGGTGGAATTGCTTTGAAACACAAGCGTGGCTTGGATTCTAGAGTGAATCGGAAAGCGGTAAACTATATGTTTATATTTGGTGGCTTTGGTCTTGTCTGGATCTGAAGCGTGGCTAGATTCTATATGAATCGGAAGCGGTGGAACTTTGGGTCCATATTGGGTACCACATGCATAGAGTCACATGTCTTGCATTGAGTTACATTGGAGTTATGTGATGTTTGAATATATGTAATTATGTGATTAGGTGATTGTTATGTGTGCATGAGATGTGATAATTAAATTTGGTGATGTTTGATACATGATTTTGGTGATATATGTAAATGAAACGTATATGATGAGAATGCAAATATATATATGTATTAATGATATATGTATATATGTGGAATATATGAACCATGTTTTGCCATTGTTGATAGTTGTATTAATTTACGTTGTGATTATGAAGTATATGTTATTATGTGCTTGAATGACATACTTGTAAACTTGAATACATTGTTATAGTTGATAGTTAACATTATTGTTGTGATGCAAATTGCTTATATTGAGAAGTGGTGAATTGTGTATGATTTTATCTTTGCTATATGTATTATCATACTTTCCTTTATAATGTTTGATATCTCACCCCTTCTGCTGATGTTTCCCCTACCATGGGAAATGGGCAGGTACTCAAGTATAACTATGGAAGTTGTAGGTTCATCGTATCCAGTTGGTGTGTCGCTCTGATTCGTAGCATTCGGGGGGTTGTCTATATTGTTGTTTCTATGTTGTTCATGTTTTAGTTGTTGAGTTCCAAATTGGATATTGAGAAGTACTATGATGTTTGAATTTGTTTCCGATTAAATAAGATGATTTGTTTATAAAGCTGAATGTTATGATTCCGCTGCATATTAAAATGAAGTTGGTTTGTCTAAGAGCTGTTATAAGTTGTTTTGTGCTTATCTGAGATTAAAGTGCTATGTATCTGTTTATGAGTTATTAATATGAAGTAAATGTGATATCCCAAATACTTGTTGATAGTTTTTAAAATACTCTGATTTCACGCATGATATTTTCGGGTAGAATTTGGGGTGTTACATTAGTGGTATCAGAGCAGGTCGGTCCGTCCGGCCAAGTTGTCGATTCAGTTGACTTGTGTGACAGTTGAATGATGTTAGTGTTTTATTCCTTAGTACGCGACATGTGTGTGAAACACTGTTGGTACTTGTTCGTTTTGTTGCAGGGTTAGTTTGAGCGAAGTAGGGAAGAAGCTGTGCTTCTTGGATATGTTTCAGTTGTAAGTTATTGGTGCAATATATTTCTTAAGGAGACAGAGCAAGCAATGTAGAAGTTTGTTGGTTTCCGAATTCGAAGGTAACATGGATTTAAGATTTTGGTTGTTTAACAAGTCGGAACGTCTTGGAATAAGGACAATTGTTATAAGATGGAATTTAGGAAGTTGTCATATTCAGCATTATTGGTGGACTGTGAAGTTATCAGTTTAATTAACCGTTGCGTAGGATGTTGACGTAAGAATAATTATTAAGCGACGAATTACGATAGACCTTGTCAAGGGATCCTTGGCAAGAGATTGGAAAAGTTGTCGAAGTTGTTGGAACGTTCAAGTCGGAGTTAGAAATGCGAAGGGACGAGTATGATTCCAAGAATAAAAAGTGTTGATAGTGGTATAAAGGAATTATGTTCAAATGTTATCACAAGGTGTGTGTTAGCATGTTCAGATGATTTTGGAAGTTAATGAAGTATGGTACTTTTGGTGACGTAAAGGATTCTATTGTAGTTAAGTAACGATGGTTTACGCTACCATTATGGTTGTCGGCTATCTATTGACAAATTGAGGAACTGATCACCCTTAATCTCTTGTTGATAGTAGACGGAATCGTATTGGAATGAGATAGACTTGTCTTACCAGCTTGATAATATTGGAAGTGAATAAGTCTGTGCAAGATGGTGCGATATTGTTTAGGTTGTTTGCAACTTTGGATGTTCATGAGGAAATAACGATTGGAGGATTATCGATAGTTGGCGCATTTGCATAAGTGTTTCCTGAAGATGTAAGTGATTTACCGTCAGAAAGAAAAGTTGAGTTTTCGATCGATTTAGTTCCTGGAACTAGTCTTGTATCGAGGGCTCCATATAGGATGTCTGCTTATGATGTTGAAAGAGTTAAAGAGTCAACTTGAAGATTTGTTTGAGGAGAGGTTGATTCGTTCGAGTGTGTCGTCTAGAGGTGCATATGTTTTTGTTGGTTAAGAAGAAGGAAGGTTTTGCAAGGCTTTATGTTGAAACAAAAAGGACAAGTTGTAGCTTATGCTCCAAAGCAACTTAAGATTCATGAGAGAAATTATCTGACGCAAGATTTTGAGTTGGCCGCCGTTGTTTTTGTTTTAAAACTTTGAAGGCAATACTTATTTGGATCAAGATTCGATGTGTATAGTGACTACAAGAGTTTGAAGTATTTGCTTAATCAGAAAGAGTTGAATATGAGACAGAGAAGGTGGTTGGAATTCTTGAAGGACTAGGATTTTGCTTTGAATTATCATCCGGGAAAAGCGAACGTTGTAGCCAATGCATTGAGTAGGAAATAATTGCATATGTCTATGTTGATGATTCAAGAATTGGAATTGTTGGAATAATTTCGAGATTTGAGTTTGGTATGTTGAAGCTTACTTGTGGTATTCTTGATGAGATTAGAGAAGGTCAGAAATCGGATTTGAAATTGGTTGACAAGATGAAATTGATTGATTGAGGATAAGGTGATAATTTTCGGATTGACGAGAACAGTGTCATGAGATGTCGTGATTGAATTTGTATTCCAGATGTTTCGGATTTGAAAAAGAGAATTTTTGGGATGAAGGGCATCAAAGTGGTTGAGTAATTATCCTGGTGCTACTAAGATGTATCAAGACTTGAGAAAGTTATTTTTGTGGCGAGGTATGAAGAAGGATATTGCGGAATTTGTGTATTCGTGTTTGACTTGTCAGAAGTCAAAGATTGAACATCAGAAACCGTCTGGTTTGATGCAACCGTTGTCCATTCCTGAGTGGAAGTGGGATAACATTTCTATGGATTTGTTTTGGGTTTTTTTTCTAGGAAATCGATTAATTATGAGGCAATTTGGGTCATTGTAGATGGATTGACGAATTTTGCTCACTCTATTCCGATAAGCAGGGATTATCCGATGGAGAGACTTGCAAAGTTGTATTTTGAAAAGATTGTGAGTTGGCATGGTATTCCATCGAGTGTTGTTTCTGATAGAGATCCGAAGTTTACTTCTAGATTTTGGAAAGTTTTGTAGAGTACTTTGATTATTAAGTTGTGTTTGAGTTTTGTTTATCATCCGCAAGCTGATGGTCAAACGGAGAAGACGATTCAGTAACTTGAGAATCTTTTGAGAGCTTGTATTTTGAAGCTTTGTATGGTCGAAGGTGTGGAACGCCTTTGGGTTCGTGTGATTCTGGGGAGAGTAAGTGTAGTTTTGGAGATGAGATGGTTGTGTCGATGGTATTTTCGAGGACGAAAATATTCTAAGTGGGGGAGAGTTGTAACATCCCGATTTTTATTAATATTTTTATTAATTATATTAGTAATTATATTGTTTGGTGTTTTTAATAATAACTTATTTATTTAGTTATTATGTGATATAATAATTATTTAAGTATTTAATTATGTGAGTGTTTGTGTTGTTTGACTTAATTGAGTTATTAGAGAGATATAACTAAATGGGCCTAAGTGATAGAAACATAATGGATGGATTGATGGGTTAAGCCCAATTGACATAAGTGAGATAGTAAGAGAAGGTTAGGGTTTTAGAGGTTACTATTTTCATTTGGGGGAAAAGATAGGAAGAAGAGAAAAGAGGCAAAAGGGAAGAGAACAATGGTGGAAGGGAAAAGCTAGAAGAAACCTCATTTTCGCAGCAAGTTTCAGCATTGAGTCACCTTAGCAAAATGGATGTATCTCTCAATCCAACCGTTGGATCGTCGCGTGGTTTTGACACAACGTTCCTGACTCATAGAGGTAAATTCTGACCGTAGCGATTTTGATTTTGAGGGTTTTAAGTTCGTCTGATAAGCTAATTTCCGAACTGGTTTTTAGGTGTGTCTCCAAATTATGTTTGAAGGATTTATTTTGGAGAAAAACTTAGAGCTATGGTGAAAGAGTTCATATTTGCCAAGGTAAGGGTGGGGTTCTTTCATGCTAAAGGGTTGTATGATAGTATGTTATAGTGGGTTTAATTCTATACTTTGATATCCATGTTCTTCTATGTTGCAATTTTGGGTATTTGATGATTTGTTGGAATGTGATGATATAAATGTGATAAGTTGTGTGCAATTGATAATCTATGTGTATTAGATTGTTATGTTTGTTATGAGTAAACCATTGATAGTGAAATAATGGGTTTTGTTATAGAATTGGAAAATAATGGAATAGAAATATAATAGTTGAATTGAAATTAATATAGTTTAATTATTAATTGGATAGTTAAATTATTAGTTGAATTGATTCCAATAAGTCTATGTGATTGGAATATACTTGGACTTGGACCAATTATTCGGTTTATCGGTAAATTACGGTATTTTGAGAAATTGTTTGTAATTGTGTTTTGGCTTGAATATGTATGTTGAGAAATATATATTGTCATGCCAATGATGTTGTTTTGATATTGATTCTTTATGTTTAGTTGGTTAGCATTAATTCTAATGATTAATTGCTTGATGTTGAAAATGTGTGTTCATGTATAATTGACAAAAATGAGAATTAACATGAGATAGTATGATTACTAGTGTTAATTGGATTGTGTGAATCGTAATTGATTAATTGGCCTCTCATATGTGAATGATGTGTTTGTGTTGTGAATGTTGTGTACAATTGGTGGATAATTCATAGAGTTGAATTATTGTGATATGTGGAAAGTTAAGATGGTAGAGATGATCTTAATTGCATATATTTGTGAGATTGTACATACATTCATATCATAGTGTGCCTTGAAACATAGGTGGAATTGCTTTGAAACACAAGCGTGGCTTGGATTCTAGAGTGAATCGGAAAGCGGTAAACTATATGTTTACATTTGGTGGCTTTGGTCTTGTCCGGATCTGAAGCGTGGCTAGATTCTATATGAATCGGAAGCGGTGGAACTTTGGGTCCATATTGGGTACCACATGCATAGAGTCACATGTCTTGCATTGAGTTACATTGGAGTTATGTGATGTTTGAATATATGTAATTATGTGATTAGGTGATTGTTATGTGTGCATGAGATGTGATAATTAAATTTGGTGATGTTTGATACATGATTTTGGTGATATATGTAAATGAAACGTATATGATGAGAATGCAAATATATATATGTATTAATGATATATGTATATATGTGGAATATATGAACCATGTTTTGCCATTGTTGATAGTTGTATTAATTTACGTTGTGATTATGAAGTATATGTTATTATGTGCTTGAATGACATACTTGTAAACTTGAATACATTGTTATAGTTGATAGTTAACATTATTGTTGTGATGCAAATTGCTTATATTGAGAAGTGGTGAATTGTGTATGATTTTATCTTTGCTATATGTATTATCATACTTTCCTTTATAATGTTTGATATCTCACCCCTTCTGCTGATGTTTCCCCTACCATGGGAAATGGGCAGGTACTCAAGTATAACTATGGAAGTTGTAGGTTCATCGTATCCAGTTGGTGTGTCGCTCTGATTCGTAGCACTCGGGGGGTTGTCTATATTGTTGTTTCTATGTTGTTCATGTTTTAGTTGTTGAGTTCCAAATTGGATATTGAGAAGTACTATGATGTTTGAATTTGTTTCCGATTAAATAAGATGATTTGTTTATAAAGCTGAATGTTATGATTCCGCTGCATATTAAAATGAAGTTGGTTTGTCTAAGAGCTGTTATAAGTTGTTTTGTGCTTATCTGAGATTAAAGTGCTATGTATCTGTTTATGAGTTATTAATATGAAGTAAATGTGATATCCCAAATACTTGTTGATAGTTTTTAAAATACTCTGATTTCACGCATGATATTTTTGGGTAGAATTTGGGGTGTTACAATTACTATCCTCTGCCATGTGAAGAGATCCCGTGAAGATGTCATGCTATATCCTAGGGCATTCTCATTTGTTTACCTCGTAGGTACATCCTTTCGAGTGTGCCATGTCAGTGCATCGGTGGATCTAGCCAAATGAGAGATCCTCATTCCCCAGCCGAGTAAATCCAAATGAGGTTTTCTTTGTTCCAAGATTCCCATATCCTCAGCAAAGCAAATTTCAGTGCAATCTCCGTGCTTCAGAAGCCTCATTCCCCAGTGGAGTGTATTCTCCCCAGTTGGATCATGATTGAATGGTATCTGATTCCCCAGCAAGCTCTTAATGAGGTTCCTTTTCCGCGATCCTCGTTCTCCCCAGTAGAGCATCTCTCTCCAACAGATTGACCTGTTTTCCCCAAGAGAGTCATCTTATTCCCCAGGGGAGTTGCCTTAGCAAAAGGTTCCTATGCCAAGTTCCTTATCCCCAGCGGAGTTCTTATCTTCTCAGTGGAACATTATGCAGAAATATTCATCTTCCCCACCGAGTCTTTCCTCAGCAGATATTCACATGCATCCTCAGCAGAATCTGTTTTCCTTCAAGGATTTCCCCAGCGAAATGTATCCTACACAAGCAAGTTGGTCACTCCCCGTCAAAGTTGTCTCCATGACTTGCCCTTATCTCCACATCCCCAGAGTGTCGAGAACTTGCTTCTCCAATGAAGTTGTCAGGGTATTCCCCCAAGCAGTTAATTGGGATGTTCTTATCCCCAATCAGGATTTACTTCCCCAGCCAGAGCTCGCGTCTAGAGTTGATCGTCTCCAGTAGATTTCTGATCTATCTTTGCCAGCTCATAGTTGTGACCCATGGTCACTCATCTTGTCCTCCCCGTAGAGTTATATGCTCTCTCCAGGACTGCGTCCGCAATTCATTGCTCCTCCGCTGTTTCCCAAAGCAGCGTCCGAATCATGCATCATTCGCATTGCATTTGTTAAGCGTGTAGTTGTTCCATCATCGAAATACTACTCCATAAAACAACATTTACATGCATCATGCATAAATCATATCACATCTGTTTTTTTTTCTACAGGAAAGTCATCAAGAAATTCAAATGCCTCCCAGAGAGCAACTCGCCTGATCATTACAGGCGCTTATCTTGATGTCTAAATCAGAAGAAGTTTGTCTCCTTATCCAGACACCGTCAGATCAGATGAAGGCTTACTTATTCTTGATGCCCAAATCAATTGAAGCTTCTTCTCCCTACCTGCAGGGTGGTACATTCCTTTATTGCAAGATGGAATTTTCTGTTGATCAAGAGCGCAAATTTTCGAGTTCATTCTGGTATTCAATCTCCTTCCACCTCAACGGTTCGAAACATACGTTTCTCACTCGCCAGGTTCAAGAAGTTTGAATAGGGGCAGCTGTTGCACCCCAAAATTTGCCCTCTTTATTTGAGCTATAAGTTAATAATGATGTTTATTTCGTCATTCAAAAATGGAAGAAAAATAATAAAGAGTCCTTGAGGTGTTAAGGAAGTAAGGTATGGAAGAATGGTTTAAACGGTGAAATACGAGAAAATTCATAAATGCTATTTTGAAGGTGATGTGAGCTAAGTTCCCGCGTTGGCCCGACAGTTTCGACGATATCTACAACTTTTGTGTTCGGCTCGGAAGCCAATTATTTGAGAAAGGTTGTCAAATTTGCAAATTACTTGAGGTTTCGTAGTGAAAAACAATGCTGAATGTAGGGTTTCGGACCTCGGAAAATTCATATCTCCTAATCCGCTCGTCGGATTCACTTGAAAATTTAACTGGAGCTCCGTACCGTCATTACCAAGATTTCATATGTTGGGACCGAAGGCCAATTATGCATGGAAAACTCCCAGAATTTTAAGGAACGCCGCATTGTTTCGGTAAAAAGTGTGTTTTCGAGTATGTCGCGCCGTGTTCGAAAATTCATAACTTCTTCGATTTTTGCCGTATGAAGCCCATTCCGGCGGCATTTTCTCGGAAATTTCGTTAGCTACGATTCTTCGTCACACACGCTTGTTCAGATTTTGAGCCGAAGATGGAGTTTTATCGAGTTCTTTGAGCGGTACTCACAAAATTATGCACAATCGCGCCAGATGAATCGACGTTTCTCGTCATTCAAATGCGCGTAATTTCTTCATCGCTTATCGGATCAAGACGATTCTCGCGGCGACAAGTCACGAATTTGGTCATCTTCACAGTGGCATTGGTTTCGTTCCGAAATTTAGAGCCGAACCGAGTTTCCTTAAAAACGAGCCAAAATAAGACACACCGAGGGCAATTTGGACATTTCGCGTTGACAATATATAAACATTTTGCTCTTCACAAATCAAAAGAGGGACTCTCATAACTTCAATCTCACCAAAAAGATCAAAAACACTTTCTCTCAATTCTCTCTCAATTTTCTTGGATCAAAACCACAAAAACTCACAAAAACTTCATCAATTCAAGATCAAATCTCAAGAGCAAATGAAGATCAAAGCACAAATTAAGATCTTCTCCTCCGATTGAAGCGTCGCGCGTCTCTCTCCCTATCAAAGGATCTCACGCGCCACTCTCTCCCTCACATCTCTTGGATTTCGTTCGTGTTCGCGTCGTGTTCGCGTTCGTGTTCATCCGATCTCATTCTCTTCATTCGATCCGGTAAATTCACTACAAACCTTGCTAGATCATTGATTTTGTTGCTTAATTCGACATTGATCATGATGATTTTTGATTGTGGATGATGGATCTATGATAATTGATGATGATAATTGCTTGTGGATTGATTGATTTATGTTGATCTTGACTATTTGATTGAATTTGAGATTTACCGTTGAATTGTTGATGATGCTATATACATGTCGCTTATGATCCAAGAAATTGCATGCTAAGTGTTCGATAATTTGAATGTGTGAAGCATTTGTGCTTAATTTTGAGTTCTAGCATGTGATGATTGATTGTGGAATAATAATTCATGATGCCTACGCTAAATTGATGCCATTTGAGGTTTGATAACGATTACTCTTGATGATATGATCACGATGCTTACGATTCAATGCTTACGTGCTAATTGTTTGATGGAATGTTTAATTTTGCTCTTAAAGACCAATCAATTTGCTGAATAATGTGTTTGCTCTTGACTCATAGCATTGCATGTTTGATGTTTGCTCGTATGTTGAACATTCATGGAGAATGGCATCATGTTTCCTTGCGAGAAAATTCAATTTTTGGCATTGGGCACTGTTAGGTCGACCTAGGGTGAGTTTAGGTCGACCTAAAACCTTCATTTTTGATCCTGGCACTGTTAGGTCGACCCAGGATGAATTTAGGTCGACCTAAAACCTTCATTTTTGATCCTGGCACTGTTAGGTCGACCTAGGGTGAGTTTAGGTCGACCTAAAACCTTCATTTTTGATTCTGGCACTGTTAGGTCGACCCAGGGTGAGTTTAGGTCGACCTGGAGCTGTTTCTTTCGTTTCTGGACCTGTTAGGTCGACCTAGGTCGAAGGTAGGTCGACCTATTTTTGCTTCCTTTGCTTCCTAACTTCAATCTTTCATATCTTTTGACTCGTAACTCCGATTTGCGCGTTCTTTATATCGTTGGAAAGCTTGTGAAACGTGCTATCTTGTGAGATGATTGGCATTGATTGATTATGGTTTATTCATTTTTGTTTTCCCCTTGACATTTTGTTGTTCATTTCATACTTGCATTAGTTATTCATTTTCTCTTAGATTAGACTGTAATAACGCAATTCCGATTTCGATGTTTTGTTATCTCTAACTTGTGTGCTAGTGTGCAAGGGTTTTGGATAGTCACCGGTCGACGCTTGTTACGTGAGTGTTCCGCTCTATTCGCGGGACACGATCTCATTCACTCACATCGTGTTCTCATCTTGGAGAACACGTCTCTATTACTTTATATCTGCTTGTTTGGTTTGCTTGTTCCTCTTGCAGGTGTATTGTGATTATGCTCGACGCGCATGTCGACCTTTGTTTGCTTTCATGGCTAATCGGTGTGCTGACTATTTGCTTTTGCTTTGCTAGCTCGCTCGCGGGATCCTAGTTTCCTTGCTCTCTTCGCTTTAGTTGACGGATCATCATCCGTTTGGTATTGATCCCGTTTCATTTTATTTTTCTTGCACTTTATTGCTTTCTAGCATCATCCTATAACATGAGAAGTAGGACCTAGACATGCATCTGGCCAAGTCCTCGAAAGAGGCTCTGTTTTTGTGGGTGTGTTTATATTTGTGCTTTGCGGAAGGGAGTCACGGTGTAATAAGTCCTATATGGCACTCCGTTAAGTCCTCATGGAAGGCATGCGGTCAAGGGTTCGTAATCAACCCCCGCCTAGTCTCATCGAGTCCGTTCATTATGCGCATGCTACGCGTGGCTCGCTTTTGAACCTGCACAAGATCTTGTTATCGAGTATGTCAGGAAAAGGGTTCATGCAGCCGGACCCCCGCCTTTCCTATAGCTCGCGTCGCTCGACGTTGATGCTCGGTGTACGCACGCACCGTTTTCCTTTACGATCCGTGACGGCTTGGTTGCTGAGAGGGGACCGCCCTCTTGTCTATGGCCCGATCACTTTCGCGAGGTCTAATGCTTGGTTGACTTGGGTTGAGCTGCTCCCCTTGGCTATGGCGGGACCGCTTTTCTACCATTCGGTCAGTACCGTTGGTTTGTTTGCTTTACGAGCGGATGCTCGTTTGTGTGATATTATTGTATGCTTCCCCCTTTTCTCATAGGTTGTTAGTTTAGTTAGATTTGCACCCTTTGTATGATAACATTAGGTAGCAAGCTTTCCCCCCTTAGCTTAGGTCTTCCTCATGCATTCTTTAAAACACAAACCACACTCTTTGATTTTCTTTTCTTAAGAGCTTGTTATTTCCGCTCCATTCCCAAGCATAAGTCTCCAAAGGTCGAGAAGCGGAGTGTGAATGTAACTCGTTCACCTAAAAAACACAAAACAAACAAAAATTAGTTAGCCGAGCTACGGTAGCTCTGATTCTGCAAAACAGATACATAGGCAGCGGGGTAGGGCCCGTGCGAGCATAATCCTTTCTTTTCCCTACATTCTGCATTCATTTTAGTCCAGATTAGCATAGATTTGTTACACACCCATAGTTTTAGACACAGGCGTGGATACCATCGAGTACGATGGGCGCGAGGGGTGCTAGCACCTTCCCCTCGCGTAACCGACTCCCTTACCCTTTTTCTCTGGTCGTGAGACCGTTGTTTTGTTTTGTGGTTTGCTGGCATTCCCTTCCTTTTCAGGATAAATATGTTAGTGGCGACTCTGTTAATTTTCGCGGTAGCGACACAAACAAGCCACTCACAAACAAGAATGGAGAGAAGCCATGTCACAAGAACTTAAAGCCTTAGAAGAAAATCAAACATGGGAAATATCAAGGCTTCCTAAAGGCAAGAAGGCGGTGGGTTGTTATTTACGGTGATTTCCGGTAAACAACCGCTAGTCTTCCAAACTATAAATAAATATGATTTGGTTACTCGCAGGATCGACTAGATTGATCCTAGGACACATAGTCAAAAAGATTGTTATTAATGGTCGTTCGAACCATATTTATGATTTATCTTTGTCAATAAGAGTCGCTTCGAATAAAACAAGTAAACTCTATAGTGACTTTGTTATATGCAAGTATAACTTCAGCAAAAGGGTAAGTAAAAATAAGATATGAAACGAAAACTGTTAAAGTGTAAAGAATCTAAAATTGCAGAAATATTAAATACTTCAAAAGTAAATGACATGAAAATAACAGTACAAGAATGTAAATGGCAAGAAGTAAATGAAATGCAATAATACTGAAAGATATCTGAAAACGAAAGGGAAATACACATGTATTAAAATGGTGGTGTCATACGTACATTTCTCAGCGAACTCTTTCTCTTTAACACTTGATACTTGAGTAATATGTGAGTGATTTGTACAAAATGAACACACAGAATCCTAACATTAAGACTCCTATTTATACTAATTTCGACCTTAACGGCCCTACGCTAATCTAATGCCACGTTTCTCATAAGAACTCCAGGGATGCCATCTGTTGTTAGACAGTTACGAAACCGTCTTCGAATTTCAAATCTTCCCGCCTAAGTCCTTCTTTGACGCGTGGCAGTGTATTTAACATTAAAACACTACGAAAACACGCTAAGTAGTAATATTTTAACATATTTCATAAAATTTGCCTAAGTCTTCGAAGACATGCACTCCTATTAGCTTCAGTGTTCATCATCTCCACTGTGACTTAGAAATCTTCATTCTCGAAGCATGGCCATCAGGAGCCATTTTCTTATCTTCAAACGATGGTCATCAGTAACCATCTCTTCTTCGAATTTTTACCCTTCGAAGAACCATATTTGCAAAACGAAATCTTCAGCTAACAAATTGCCCCCAATAAATGCCTGTTTCGAAAAACAAGAGAAATAGGCGTTTCTTGTCATTGTAAGATTTCGTTCCTTGCTACTCTTTGAAAGTTCCAAGATTGCTGACTAACGCCATAATCATTGATGACCCTGTTTTCAAAACGTCTTGTCATTTTCAAAGATGTCCTCTCATAACTTACATTCCCACGTTTTTGACCTTACTTCTTGATCATTATTCCTACATACTAGGAGTAAAGCTAATTTATTTGACCGCCGTTGGATTAAATCAAAACCCGCCGCGTGTCCTTTTGTTTTACCCAAAAGATTTAAAAAGGTTCCCGTTAAACCTTTAAATACCTGGTCTTTCACTTTTATACAACTTTTCATTCCTATTTCTTCATCCTCTTCAAAAGAATACTTTCTCAATCAAACTTCTCTATGGCTTCATCTTCAAATGTTCTTCAACCTGTTCTAAAGCTCCAAACAACAACGCGGTCTGGGGAACAAGAACACATTCCAAACCCTAATACCGCAGAGGTGCGCGCAATTTACGCTTCTCAGGTACTCATCCCCTTTGAACTTTCTGGAAAACCTCTTGCTTTTATGGGTCCGTTGCCAGGTGAAAGTAATCCATCTATAAACAAATTCTTCCCTTCTTATTACAAAACTAGACCCTTGGTTAGTAAGATTAAGATAGATGAAGATGGTCATTCCTCTTTAGGAGAACCTGATAATGCTGAAGAAACTTCAACTGCACCCCCTTTGGTTCTGGCAAAAATTAGGTTAAACTATATGACCAACTTTGTAAAAGTATTTAGGTCAATCCCTTTAGCCAAAGATCCTGATCTATACTATGCCTGGTTAGAAAAAGTAGAGAAAAAGAAAGAATCTTTCTGGAAATCATTAGGAATATATGATTTGATTCAATTATCAAAAACAGGCTTCGAATATATCCAACCCATGTTAGTAGCAGCGGTTCATTTCTGGGATGCTTCCCACAACACCTTCCATCTTCCATGTGGGATGGTTACCCCCACTCTCTTCGATATAGCTGCTATTACAGGACTTCGATCAACTGGGGAGACCTTCGACCCCAATGATATGGATACTGATACCATTAGCTTTAATGAATCAACAGTTACTTATACTGCATTCATCCAGAAGTACCACAACACAACACAAGTAGAAGTTTCTGATGAAGAACATATTGCTTTTTTAGCACTATGGCTCTCGCGATGCGCTTTCTGCTCAAGATCCATACAGTTTGCAAAGAGGTATCTTTGCATGGCTAATCAGCTACATGCTGGAAAGAAGCTCAACCTAAGCCAATTACTCTTAGGATTTCTTTATGAAAACCTTAGCGAAGCCGCGAATCTTACCAAAAACTACCAAACTGGCACTCTACTTTTTGCTGGTCCTTTTTGGCTACTGCAACTGTGGCTTAAAGCTACATTTGAAACTCATCTTCCCTTTCGAGGCAACGTCAATGAAGAAGATAATAAAATCAAGAATCGAACTATAGAAGGAACTAGGTTGGCTTACCTAACGCCAAAAGAAGAAACTGGGAAGCTTCGTGAACATTTTCTAGCATATACAATGATGTTCGCCCAGCGTAATCAGTTCGATCCTTCCATGGCTCCATTTGTACACAGAACAATCGGTCTTGAATGGTTCACTCGAAGGTTCCCATCAACATCTCAGGATCAACAAACTGAGTCTATGGAAATTTGGGAAGCCTTTCTGACCCCAAGGTTGTTTTATCATCGTCTTCGACCATCAAAAAGTCAATGCGTTCTCGTATGCTACCAACCAAATCTGGTCTCGAGACAGTTTGGGCTGGTGCAGGTAAAACCCAAGTGTTTATATGATAAAAGGAACTATCTGTGTTTCCATACCTTGCACCTGACTGAAAAAGAGTGTGAATCAAAGATTAACAAATATGTTGGCGTCACCAATCTTTCTCCTATTCCCTTCGAACCTGCTTTTTATTTCACACCAGACTTTCACCAATGGTGGACGGATTACTATACTACACAAATCTTTGACGCTGATAGTCTTACTCAAGAACTAACTACAGCTTTTGCTGATGTGCAGGAGAATTTCCACAAAGGTACTTCGACTCATATTAAAGAAATCCAAGCTTTTCAAAAATTCTTTGAAACTATCTACAGGCCTGATGATCTTAGTCGGACCGTTCGTGAAGCTGCGGTCATTTTACGCGAAAAGTTTTCTGCCAAACTGGATAAGTTGAAATTGCCCTCGCATGTTCGACCAGAACTACGTTATGAAGTGGCTTTCAAACTTAATCCTCCAAAATTGCCTCCATTACCAAGTGCGGATTTTGGTGTGGCTCTGAGCCCTCCTTTTCCAAATTGGTTTGTGTGTGGCAACGTTTTAAAAGATCTTCAAGAAAGTACTAAAAAACGTGCTGAACGAGTGGTTCCGACTAAGCATACCCTAGATACTTTCAAAGGGCATCTTCATATAGATCTTGAACATGTTCGTGTCTTGACCCCAATACCTGAAGGTTTGGACTCAGATAATCTTTCGACTGACTTTTCTTTTCTCTGTTGATATACTGATTCCAGTCTCAACTACAGCCGTTGCTCGAAGAAAGAAGATTAAAGAAGTTCCTACACAGAAGGATTCTGGGGCATCTAAAAGTAACAAGCCAAGTGAGAGTGATTCCATTGCCACTAGCAAGAAACCCACGGTATATACCCATTTTATATCATTAATCTCATATAATCTGTGAGTAGTGCTTATTTTACTCAATTTTGTATTTCCCAGAATTCGAAACCCCCGGTAGGTTCGAAACGAAAAGTCTCTTCAACAGTTGTCTCAGATGATGAAGACAAATCCCCTCCTCGTACCAGGCAAGGACGTAGAAAGAGACAGAAAGCTATTACTCCTTCGGGAAAAGAGAAAGGGCTAGGTTCCTCCAAAGTTGCTCCTCCTAGCGACAAGGCGTCTTCTGAGGAATCACCTTTAAAAACTGCCAGTAATGCCTTCGTTGTCGAAAGTCATAACTCAAGTCCAGACAATATTCCACCCAAGGTATTTGGGTTTCAACCCAAAATCATCTCATAATTTTAACTAAATGATTAAGTTAACATCTTACCTTGTTATTGCAGGATGATACTGGCACTGCTACTTCAGGTCTTAAGACTTACGATCTCACCATTAATGTCGATAAACCTCAAGGTAATCATAACTCTTTCACTTTCATCGATAAACTCTCAAAGCCTTATCATTATGACTAAGTCTGGTTTGTTTAACGTAGATATTTCCCAAAATAAATCCCATGTTCTCTCACCAGTTTTTGAAGATGCCAGGCCTCTTACCACCATCTTGCCTAATGAGCCAGTCGAAGAAAGCCAATCCACTGACGAATCCCCAGCTACTCATCAAGATAAAAACCTGGAAGAAAATCATCCATTCTCAGGTAGTGACAACGTGAATCCACAACCACATGGTAGTGAAGATACTGTATCCGAACAAGATGCTATGGAGGAAATTTCTAAACCAGATAAACACAATCCTCAAGAAACTTCAACTCCTGACACAGAAACTACTCCTGGAGCAACTTCGACGCCTGCCCCTGTGAAGCCCACTCCTTTGGAACTGGAACAGCTTAAGCAAACTGATCCTCTCAGTTTTCTAAAAGCTATGATGAATGTGAATACTACTTCGCCTTCAGAACTTGACGTCTCTCCAGCTGTCCTTGTAGAATCTGGTGACAAGGAAGACATTCCTGACCTCCTTCGACAGATAAAAGAAAGATTCTTTGGGGTCAATCTTGTGGATGTTCTTAGTCAAGATCCTATTAAGAGTCATAACTTGAATCAACTCTTGAAGAAAGTGGATTTGTTTCAAGTCTCGAAAGAAGTTTCAGAGGTGATTGTTTTGCTAGGTTCTCTAGTTGAACAACTCCAGGCTAATATTCTTCGAAAACAAAATATGGAAAAACAACTATCTGAAAAAATGGCCTCTCATGACTCTTCATGGAACTCTGCTATGGATGCAACGAAACAAGGTGAGGCCCTCAAGCTTAAACATTCAGAAAATCAGAAGGCATATGATAATTATGAGAAGAATATCAACTCCTGGAAACAAGAGATAAAAGCCCTCGAAGAAAAGATAAAGGAAGCTGAGAATTGTCAGGCAACCATACAAAAGGCCAATCAACAAGATCTGCTTGAAGTGGCGCAATTGGGGATTAAACACTTCGAAACCGCACAAAATTTAGTGCCAGAGATTGAAGGATTGAAGAAACACCGGGCGTTACTCGAACTTCGTATGTCTTCATGGGAAACTCAATATTTGAAGATCAAAAATAGTCTCCCTGAGGATTTTAACTAGCTGCTTCGAACTCTGTATTTTGTTGCACTTTCGTTTTGTAATCAAACCTTTCATAGAAATATCTATCTGTATGCTTGACTTCTATTTTTATTTCGTCTATGTTTCCCATATTCGCAAGCACTTTTTTTAGCAAATCTTTCATGTTCTGCCAAAATATATCTTCAGATTTTCCACAGTGATTTTAATCAATGCAACACATACCTCCGACCACTCTTCGCAGTATCTTTATTCTTAGACTTGACGTTTCTACTTCTCTAGCCGTAATCATTATTAAACAGTGACGTCACTTTCTTCAAAACGTTCATTTGAGACGTGCGTGCATCAGTTTCATGATTGCTTTTCAACTTCCAAGGGCGGGAAACGGCGGAAGCCTTAACTCCCTTTTTTGGAATACCAAAACGCAGTCCAATCAATCATTAAAACTTTAAACCACCCTTCATTCCCTCAGGTCTATATAAAGGCCTAAGATCGTTTTTATTTCTCCATTCTTGCATTTCCTCAAACACTAACAACAGAAGAGAGAAACCTTTTTCTTCAAACTTTCTTTTCCAGAAATGGCTGTACCTCTCTCTTACAACAACATAAGGGCTGTTATCAAGAAGGAGTTCAAACTTTGTGAGGATGAACTTGATAACAACTTCATCACTCTCGGCAATCTCTTTGCTAACCAAGAACTGGATTTCTATTTTGAAGAAATCCTGGAAGGTCCTGTTTACCCCAACATGCTAGCAAATTTCTGGATGTTTGCGTCTCTATGCATAGATCCTGAAGGGAGGACCACCATAGTCTCTAAGGTTCGACATGCTCGTCTCAACATCACTCCCACCTGTTAGAACAAGATTTGTTCTGATCAATTATCTTAGTTTTGATGATAACAATAATATGAATTTTGCTTAAGATAATATGGTACTCTAATCCAATGCAATTTCCTTTTCAGGAAATATATAAAGAGTATGCATAAATCAGCGCTCAGAAGCTTTGACTCAGAAGGTTCAGCATGCAACATCAGAACATGGTCTGGCAAGACTGTGGTGGTCGTTTTCTTTACCTCCCCGTTTCACTTGGGAGGACGGCACGCTAAACCCTTCACGCGAAATTTGGAAGGAGAATGCGCCCGTGGTGGGATGAATTTTATTTCAGTTCTTCCTACGATATCACACGAACTTTCTTATTTGTCCTACGAGTAGGAAAGGGGAAAAAAGATCTCAACTAAACCCTAGGAGTTTGCTAAGTGTGGGGATTTCACCTAGACTAGAAATTCTGGAGTCCGGGAGGTCGGTTATACATAGGGAAGTGTTTAAGCACCCTACATATCTGTAGTACTCTACAGGAACCTTCTTTGTGTCATTGTGATTGTGTTTATTGCTAATGATTGGGAAAGTTTCTCCTTTGTGTTAGGAGAAGGAATTGAATTGATTTGAAAAGACAGACAGACAGACAAACTGACTATTTTTGGTATTTTATTAGCTCGCTGAGATTCCTTGTGAACCTCATGCCTACATATCCCTAGTGGAAGTCAGAGCTTAATGTAGTTCGGGGAACTAACTAGGGAAATTAATTGTTTTTGGGTGCCTTGCTTGAAGCTCAAGGTTGAAGCTTGGAATTAAATCTCTGTTTACAGTAAAGAGACATGAAATTATCTCTACAGAGAGGTATTTGTACTATTCTACCACAAACATTTAAAGGAGTGACAGAATAACTGAATTCATTTCATTCAAGAGGGGGACCTTACTTGTGTATGTGCAAGTATACCAGTCAAATGCCTCTTAAATGAAAGAAAGATGCTCATCCAAATTAGGGAAAGTTACCACATGTCTGGGTTTTACTGCCAGCTCATGCCTTTCAAAATCCTAAATGGGAGACTTGATTAAAATTGAAATGGAATGTTTGTTTGTTTGAATGTGGTAGAGTAGTAAAAATATCTCTTTATGGAGATAAGCTATGTCTATCTACTGTATAAAAGATTTGACTTTTAGCTGGCTTGTATGAGGCCCAAGCTTGAGGCTTTTTGATTGATTAATTAATATTATTGACTCTGGGAGATGACTCCACTGGGGATTAATTACAGGGTATTTTAGTGTTCTGTACAAAGCCCAGAATTGAGGCTGACTCTACTTAGGGAGACTCTATTTATGTGCCTTGTACAAAGCCCAAGGTTGTGGCTGACTTTAGCTAGGGAAAAACACTATTTTCTGCCTTGTACAAAGCCCAAGGTTGTGGCGGACTCTTAAATGAATTAAGTATTGATGACTATATGGGGAAAGATTCTAAGTGTTAGGAATCTTTGACACATGAAAGATATGGTTTATCTGCCTTGTACAAAGCCCAAGGTTGTGGCTACTGAGTGATGAAGGACTCACTGGGGAGACTCTATTATCTGCCTTGTACAAAGCCCAAGGTTGAGGCTGACTCTTGACAGGGGAGTTTTATTGTTTGGGTGCCTTGTATGAAGCCCAAGGTTGAGGCTAACTGTTTTTTGTTGGTTTTGACTCTACTGAGGAGGTTTTATTTATTAAAAGACTATTTTTCTTTGGAAGCTAACCCTTTCCAGGGATTTTGACTCAGCTGGTGAATTTGTCTGTTAAAAGACTGACTTTTATCATGTTTTTTGGAGGCTGACCCTTTCCAGGGGTTTTGACTCTTTTGGGGAAATTATCTCCTAAGAGAGTGAAATTATTTATTTTTTGACATTCTTATTAATTGACTTTGGAGGCTAACCCTTTCCAGGGGTTTTGACATTAAAATGAATGGCAGAAAGATTATCTAGTGAGACTTATTGTTTAAAGCCCAAGATGAAGGCTGACTCAATGCTGAGGATGATCAAACATGGATCCTAGACTCTGCTAAGGAAGATTGATGAAGATGAGGGTGACAGAGACTGTCCATGTCTCTCATTCCAAAAAGTGTACTCAATGCAAAAATTGAGACAAACTTAGCTTGTTTAAAGTCTGGTTTAAATTGGAAGAAACTCACCAGGATA